>NC_135434.1:87500-385000 GCF_051991255.1 Vanacampus margaritifer
GGGGCGTGACCGGACTGGTCGCCATGACTGGAGACAGGACGCGGCGAGGACGACTTGGCTGCGGCGAGGACGACTTGGCTGCGGCGAGGACGACTTGGCTGCGGCGAGGACGACTTGGCTGCGGCGAGGACGACTTGGCTGTGGCCAATACTTTTTTATTATTTTTTTATTTTTTATTTTTTTTATTATGGCTGTGGCAAAGACTTGACGAACAAACTTCCGCACGTAACACAGGCAGAGGTTCGCAACCCTTTTTTCCGTGACGTGCCACATGTGAAATATCTTTTCAGCCAAGTACCCCCGAACCCGTGCAAAGCAAAAAAAAAATTCATCAGTGCTGTGCCATCCTTGTCTGATTCATTCAACTTTGTAAGTCCATGTGTATTTTTGTGCTCTCCTTTAAATGTCCGCATTCAACGTTCAACAACGCCGCCTTCCTCTGCGGGGGCCGCTGCGGTGTTGCACGTGTTTTCTAAAGACACGTTATCAAATTGGCCATAAGATGGCGTTAAGATTTGAGAAGGGGTACAAAAAAAGGGCGGCGGAAGCCGAGGCCGGCGCCGCCGCGCACTGCGCTTCCCCCGTTGCCGTGGTGACTTGACCCATCGGGGCTCCATGGATGTGGACTTTTTAGTGTCCAGGTGAAACAAGTCTGCCTTGATGTAACGACCTCAGATCAGCCGTCCTGGAACCGAACACGCAGATTTTCTGCCTCGGGCCTGTCAAGTCGCTGTTGGCGGTCGGTCTCGTGTTTGTTGAACACGCTTTGTGAAACGGGCCGCTGGTCCGGAAAGTAAAAACCCCGCTCGAGCGGCAGGTAAAGCAGCTCCCCGGGAGACAATCTGTGGCTGACGTTGGACTTTTGGGACCCGGATTGGACACCTGCGGCGGCTTAGGGTTCGACTCTGCGTAGAGGAAGCGGACCGAATGCCACCGTCGCAGTTTCGATGGCGATCGGTAATGAAACTGCAGCTTGGCTGTAGCGGTGACGTTCAAGAGCAGGAAGTTGACGACAATCACAAAAATAGCCATTTTTAGATACCGAACCGTGTGCTCTGCGTCCTTAGGTCAGCGTCGTCCGAGGACAAGACGGCTTTGGATTCACCATCTGCTGCGACAGTCCGGTGCGAGTTCAGTCCGTCGACGCTGGTGAGTTTGCCAACAAAACCTTCCAAAGTCGAAGGACCGTCCCTGGCGACTCAGGAAGTCCTCGATTGGAAAAGAAAATGGACGAAATGGAGCTCGATTGTCACTTTGGCATCTCACAATTTGCTGCCGCCGTCATGAACGCACGCATGCAATCATCCAGGTGGCTGCTGGGACACATTCCTGAGGTGTCCCTGTCCGTGTTCGGGGTGAGATTCTGGGGTCTGTTGCTGTCCACTTTCGAGATTGTCACAAGGAAAACCGCAAAGTCCATTCAATGATTGATTGTGTTTCGACGCCAACAGACTTTCTACAAACGGGTCAAATGCAGAGAACGACTTTCGGCCCACTTAGATGGCAGTGGTACTTTAATGAAATAAAAATTGTAGGAATTATTATTGATGAACATGGAAAGCGCATGTAGAACTTGTTCAATAAATCTAAAGTATCCCAAACCGTAGCCGAGTTACAGAAGGTTAAAGAATCCTCGAACAAGAATGCTTTGTTATTGTTCTATAATTCCTTGATTGTTCCATACCTGACCTTTTGCCTTGAAGTTCACCTGCCAAACCCGACACCCGACCCTTTGAAATGTGCTATTTGTGTTGTTTGCGGTTGTGGAAACCGCAGACGAGCACACGATTTACACAACGACAAACGCTCAAATGCAATGAATTGATGGACTGCCTTAAAATAATGCATGAAGCCCATCATGACCTTTGACCAATTAACATGCAAAGCAAATTTGGAAGACAAAAAAGGGAAAGTGAGCACAAATGAAGAGGAACAGATATTTTTTCCAAACCTAAATACAGAACAAAACAAAAAGAAGGATATATTTCAACTCAAGGTTTGTGGATTATAAAAGTAAATCATTTTGGTCCATTCGTATTTAAAAAAAATGTATAAAAGTTCAAGTCCTGGAAAACGTATTTAGTACGAGGTCTTGCTCTTGATGTTGTTTGTTACCACGATAGCATCTTGACTGCTTGATGTCATTTATTTTGTGTTGATTATTATTACTATTTTTTCTGTTTTTATTTGACAGATACCACAAGTTTTGCTTCTTTCTGTCCCCTTTATTTATCTTTTTTTTTGAAAGAATGAAATGAAAATATGAATTTGAATTGACTGATTGATTCAATGTGGAGGTTTTTCATGGCTGCCACTTTTGCGTGTTACTTTTGATTGCGTCACGCTTTCTGATTGGCCGTCCCCGGCCGTAGGCGGTCCCGCTCAGCGCTCGGGCCTCCGCCAAGGCGACGCTGTTTTGCAGCTCAATGGACTTCCTGTGGAGACGTGGACGTGCGGCGAGCTGGCTCACGCCATCAGGTGACTTCTCGCTTCCACGCCACAACCGCCCACTCTGCGCCGCAACAACGTGTGCGTGCGTGCGTGTGTGTGTGTGTGTCAGGAGTTGCCCCAGTCACATCACGGTGGTGGTGTGGAGAGGTTCGCCTGAGGTCAGGACGTGCTGTGAGACTTTGCTCCGCCCACCGGCAGCCCAAAAGGTGCGTTTTGTATCCTGTCAATGTTTTGGATGTCGTTTCTTGTCCTTTTCATGACCGCGGAGTCTCCATCCGTTTTTGTGAGCTTTCCACGTTGCCCTCCGTAGACCACCAGGCTGTTGCACCAGCCTGCTCGCACTAAACATGGCCGCCGCAGACGCGATGGGGGGTCTGTGGTGGCCTCCGGTCTGGAGGTTCTGGGGTCTCTCTGGGGGGATCGCAAGCAAGAAGAAGGAGAAGCAGAAGAAGCATCTTGCGCTTCCTCGCTGACGGGCACCTGTGTGACATCATCAAATGGGGACAATTACATCCTCCTGTCCCCTGTCACACCGCAAGAGCAGGTGAGTCTCTGCTAGGTTCTTGTCTTACGTTTTGGCGGTCGGCGCTGCTCAGATGAGTGCTAGTGGAGCGTCCCATTGGATTTGCCAAAGCATCCATCCGGTATTAACGCGCTTTTTGGGGTCAAAGCCCGTTTCGTGATGCGACGCGACGCTGCAAGACAAAAAGGATGACTTGACTCGTGTATGTCTTCTCTTCAGCTGCTCCAGCCCAGATTTGAGGACACCGGCAAGACCATGGGTACGTGTGATATCTCGTCCGTCCAATATGGCCGACCTATACATTCACTGGAACATGTGTTTAGGCTGCCAAATAACATTCTTCAAAAACAACCCACCTCAAATCGAAAGGAAATATTTTCACACTCTTATGACGTTTTGCCCTGTAAAAAAAAGAAAAAAAAATACGGACGTCAATTTGCTTAACATACTGGCAGCAAGAATACAAGATTGAGGAGCTTGAAAGTTGGCGTCGATTTAGGAGTACAAGCGCTAAAGAAAAAATCTTATGAATCGTCACTAAAATTGACATCATATCAAGTTCAGCCTCTGAAAAGATGAAAACAATTGCCGCATTATTTGGGATTTGATGTCTCGCCAAATGTTGCGCTCACGAGTTGACAAAAGAGCAAAATGATTTGTTTGGACTGAGAAGCATTTACACCCGATTGATGAATCTGGATTCATTCCTATTCTTGAGGCTGATAATAGCAGCCCATCGGGGGAGGGGCTTACGAGTACGCACAGAGAAAAGCTGCTTTCGGGGGACGTGCACGTTATTCACAGGATTTGACGCTACACGCACACACACACAGGGCGTGTGTACCAGACCCACTCCAGACGCGGGCTGAACCTCCTGGGGGGTTCGACAGGGCAAGCGCTCATCCAGCCGCCCGCCGCCTTCTCCTCCACGCTGCGCAACTACGCCACCTACGGCGATTACCAGAACTGCACCATCATCCAATCGCATCGGCCCTCCGGCGGCTTCGGCCAAGCGGCCAAAACGCTCATCTTCCCCATCTTCGTGGAGGTCAGCCCCAAGAGCCTCGACCTTTGACCTTGTTGTTCTTGTGTTGACGTGGTGCCGATGTCACCCGGTGCCAGCCCGTGGACCTGTGCAGCCCCGGCAGGACGCTGCTGATGTCGGAGCAAATGCTTCTCCACCGGGCCCGGCAGCCGCCTTGCAAGGTGAAAACCATGTCTTGCTTTCCGACACAAGTCCCCAATCCTGGTGCTGCAGGTTGTCCATGGTTACGTCCTCCAACACACCTGTAGTCAGTTCATTGGATGAAATCCACACAGCCAGAAACTCGCTCAACACATTCACGATGGCAGTAGGACGCCTCGAAGCTCCACAAATGCTAAACAGAACTGCGAAGACGTCCAAGTAAAAGGAAGCCAAAACAACTCACAACAGCACGTAGCTTTAGCAACATAATGCTAAATGCTAAGGCCGAATCTGGCAAACAAGTCAATGATGATGATGATAATAATAATAATAATGTAACCGATTGCTATGGCTCACAAGATTGCCATTATTCACGTGCTGGCACATTCACGCGTGGCCGCCACACACACAAATGTCCCCGTCTGCTAAAAGGTTGCTTTGGATGTGTTGAGCAAGCGTCTGCTTTCATTGGCTGAGATGAGACGGGACACTTTTATAGCCAACGAAAAGGGACCGGTGTCCAACCAGTCCCGCCCGCTCACATTCCAGTAAAGCTCTCTCACATACAGCCGGGCCACTGAGATGCTCTCACACTTTGAAATGTCCGATGGCGTCCCCCGAAAGGTGAGCGTGTTGATCTACGACGACGTCCTGCTGCTCAGCACAGAAGACCAAGCCGGACGCTGTCACGTCCTCATGAGTCCGCTCTTCCTGCGCACGCTGCGGCTCCAAGAGGGTAGGCCGCCGTCGGGAGCGCCCGCCGCTGGCCGCCGTCGGGAGCGACCGCCACTGAAGGCCGTTTTTCTCGTTTGCTCGCCTTCCAGTGGCGCCCGCGCCGCGTCACCTCTTCTTGCTGCAGACCGCCGGCAGCTGCTGGCAGTGCCTGTTCACTTTGGAGGCCTTCAGCCCGGAGCAGAAGGTTCGAGTCGGCCTCTGTCTCCGTGACAACATCCAACGGCAGCTGCTCGCCGAGGAGAAGGGCCACGACCAGCAGGTAGTCCCGGTCCGACCGACAGGTAGTCACCAGACGACGGCAAACTTTGGGATTCACGGCCAATGAGCACATTTTTGCTGCATAGTGTGTGTGTGTGTGTGTGTGTGTGTGTGTGTGTGTGTGTTGTCCCCATCCTTGTACCTTGTGCCTGAAGTTGTCGCCCCCCCCTCGGAGTTGGGGCTCTTCCTCTCTCGGCCCTCTTCCCTCTGTGACCCCTGTCAGGGAGGGTGTGAGTGGTTGAGGGATGGTGGACCCAAAAGCGGGGAAGCAACGCAGTCAGACAGGAATTAAGTCCAATATGAGGAACAATCATGACTAGACGGGTCGCCATGACTGGAACGAGCATGACGTGACAGGACCTGATTTGACTTGGCTTGGCTTGACTTGGCTGCGGCTTCACGGCTTCACGGCTTCATGTCTGTGACCAGGAGGACTTGGTTAGCTGTGACGATGACTTGACGCACAAACTTCCACACATAACAGGCAATGCACCGACTGGACAAAAACAACACGACTGAGGCCCCGTCCGGACAAAAGCAAAACCGGCTTCGTTCCTCAAACAAATCTCGTCCACACAGAAGCATTTCAAGACTTGCGCGTGTCCAAAAGAAGACGCTGAGGACGTTTAGCGGCTGTAATGTACATGCCAAGTCTGCAGGGGCGCTGCAGCGCAGCCACAGGGAGTTCACGGAAAGCGGAGAAGAAGAATCAGCCAAGAAGACAAACACTTTTTTTTCTCTAACTTTATTGCAATCTACAGAAAAGACGGTTGGTATCAAAACAACATGAAGACGACAAACACGGCAGAAGCGGCAATGGCGGCTGATTCACGTTCAACGCCGCTTGTTGACCGTGAGAGGAAAGAAGCAAAAAGTCCGCCCTGAGACTGGGAGGTTGTGGGTTCAATTCCCAGCCGGGTCATACCAAAGACTTTAAAAAATGGGACCCATTGCCGCTCTGCTTGACACTCAGCAATAAGGGTTGGAATTGGGAGGTTAGATCACCATATGATTCCCGAGCGCGGCTGCTGCTGCTGCTCACCGCTCCCTCAGGATGGGTCAAATGCGGAGAACGAATTTCGCCCCACTTAGGTGGGTGTGACAATCAGTGAATCTTATCTTATTATCTTAGCAAAATACTTTGCTGCAAAAGCAGACGCAAGCTAAGGAGGGCAAGCAAAACAATTACGACGCGGCGATCCGCCATTGTTGTTGACAGACTGACGGTTCACGCGCAGTCAATTCAATCTGCAACGATGCGTCGTCATCGAGTTGTGTCCCGCGTAAGGCGTCCAGACGGACGCGTACGCGCCGCGTTTGGAAATCGGTCCACTCTGGAGCCCGCTTTCAAAAGTTTCAAGCTCCGAAACGGCGCCATCGATACATTGAAACGGACTTTGATGTGGGCGGGGCCTGAAGACACCAACACTAATGAGACACGCCTGGTGAAGGGAAGACACACACAGGTGGACGTGCTTGGACTTAACGAGACAAGGCAAGAAAGCAGCAAGACGAGACAAAAAACACCAACCGCAGACAAACAAAAAGCAAACCCCCGCAGAAGCGAAACATGGCAAGTCCCTCTCATCCACCCTTTTCCTCCCCCTCCCAGCTCACGGCCTCCCCCCGCGCCCCCCCGGACACGAGTGCGTACGCCTCGGCCCGACTCCCCTCCCCCGTGTGGAAGGAGAGAGGGGGGGGAGAGGAGGAGGAGGAGGGAAGACGCCGTCTTAAGGACTTAAGCTCCGCCTCCAGATTGCAAGGTCAGACTCACCGCTGTCGTAACTTCCTCAAGCTCATATCGCCGATGCAGGTTTGCCACTTGCGTCCTCGCTGACGGACGCCGGCTGCGCTTGACTTTCTTCTTGCCGACGTGATGCTGAGAAAGTTGAAACGTTCCCCACATTTGCCCTCAGGCGTCCGACGTTGCGCGTCCGAGGGTTCCTTGCGAGCACGTGCGAGCGAAATGAGCCGTTCGCGCTCCGACAGCACCGTCCACCGCCTGACCTCTGACCTTCAAGCTTCATGCCTCCCCTCCGCTCGGACCCTCAGGAAACACCTGACCTCAGAGGGGGTCACCCTAAGGCACACGCTGGCGCTGCTGCGAGGGGCCGAGGTACACACACGTACGCGCGCACACACACGCACACACTTTGGACATGCCCACACCTTAACTCATTGACTGGCAGCCATTTCGACTGAAGCAACTCTCTTCGCTCACGGCTGTTTTGCTGGATTTTGACTGGTTCTGCAAGACCTACAAAATATTGTGTTCTATTGCTATCAAAACATGACAACCTACCAAAAGAAAGATTAGAGTCACTTCTTTCATCCGAAAAAAAAGTATATTTGTATCCGTTTTGCAGCAATTAGCGTTAGAATCTAGCAAAGTTTCATCATTATTCACAAATCTGTTCAAAACTGTGAGGGAAAGAGCTTTTTTCCCAGCGTGGCCCTGGTTGATCTCTTATACTCTGCTGCCACCTCCTGGGCGTTTTTGTAACAACTACCATTGCTTCAAGCATTCTCTCACTTCAGAGGCTGCATCAAAGCCTTCTGTATGCTCTAGCATAAATTAAAAAAAACATCAAAAATGTATAAATACGTCTTTGGGAGCATGGTAACATTTCAAATAGAACGTTTTCATATGTTTTCGGAGCAAATGAGTTAAGGATGCATGCACACCAGAGTCGTAAAGTTGTCCTTTGGGTTTTTCTTTCTAGGATGTTGAAATTGAAAATGACTTCAAGAAGAAAACCAAGAGTTTGTATGTACACACACACACACACACACACTCTCACACACACACACACACACACACACACACTGTCATACACACACGAGTAATTGGCATTGTGTTTTTTTGTTGAAGCGCTTCAGACGTGCGCAGTCGTCTGCCGTTCCTGCGCAGACACAAGCGCTCGGTCCAAAGTGAGAGTTTGGAGAGAGCCCTGAGGAACGCCAGGTTGGTTCTTCAAAGAGAACATTATTTGGCCTCCGTGTTGGTGCCTGCCGCAAGTTTGACGTCGGCCAGTGCGGTCTAGCTGTGCGCTTTGCTTTCATTTGGGATTTTGGCAGGCAGGCGCACTTAGAAAGAGGCCGACTCGATCAGGGGTGGCCAAGTTGGGTTTTCCATGTCTCCCTCTTTCAGCGCAGCTGAATCTAATGATCAGCTCATCAGCAAGCTTTCCAGAAAGCCTGATAACGATCCTGATCATCAACCAGGTGTGTTAGTGGAGGGAAACCTGCAAAACAGGCTGGATGGTGGCTCTCCAGGACCCAACTTGGCCACCCCTGGACTAAATGATTTTCCACCAATGGAAGCATCTCCTCATCCCTTGAAATTTGCTGCACGTTCAGCAAACGGGGTTGAATGTGCATTTTTGTCCGATTTATGAACGAAGGCCGATGACGTCCACCACGCACGGCAAATTCTGCAAAATCACATTACGGGAGTCCTGGAGTCGTACGCGACCTACGTCGTTTCGACGTTACGGCGCCCGTGCCTCGTCCGTAGCGCCGTCTTTTTGTAATCAGGCCATTTTCAAGTTATCAAGTGACCTCCAGCAACGGACGTCCATCGAGCGCTCGCCATCAGGCGCGTCACATTTCCGGGTTCAAGTTTAAATTAGCTCCGCTCTGCCGTCCGTCAGCAAACGATGTCAAAAATAACCCAAAACCCAAAATATGGGTTCCGGTTCTTCCGGTTTGCGCAAATTGTTTTTTACAATTACTGCACAAAGTATTTTGATGTAAATTTCGACTTTGACGGGGAAATCCGACTTTTTATTTTGAAATGGCTTGGTCAGAACCAAAAAAAGCCCAAAAATGGTCAAATAACGGCCAGGGGTTAAGTGGAAATTCAGTTTACACGGCCAGCGTAGGAACGCAACTCCGCCGTGACTTGAGGTCTCCGGTACGAGACCTGCGCCAAAACTCAAGTGCGGCTTCCAGCAAGCGTCAAGTTGAGCCCGCCGACAGAAAACACGCTCACGTAAACGAAGCTGGCAGGCGCACGGAAATCAAGATGCGCACGTGCGCTCGCTGTCACAGAAATGGAGCAGCTTGCGGTCAGGTCAAGTTCGCCACCGCCGCTGGCCGACGGTTTGATTGTTGTGCGTTGACCAACTTCACATGCTTCTTAGTTGTTTGGGGAAATTCTTGGTGTGATTGAGACTTTTCTGAACTAGTTTGAGGCGCCCCTTTGTGGTCTGGGGAAGTTGTTGGCAATTGTGTTGTCTGTGCTTTTTATCTGGCGTCTTTTATGCCGTGGAACGCGTCTTTTCCTCTTGCAGGCCGTCTGCGAGGGAGGTGACGATGTGGGCCGAGAGTCTCGGGGCTCTCTTGGCCAATCGATGTAAGTCTCGGTCAGCTGACGAAGGAAGGCAGGGGTCGCTCTACGTCCTTCCATCTTTCTTCTCATTGGTCAGATGGCCTCGCCGTGTTCCGCCACTTCCTGAGGTCGGAGTACAGCGAGGAGAATCTGGACTTCTGGTTGGCTGTGGAGAAATTCAAGCAGACACGCCCCCTCAGCAAGATGGCCGACAAAACCTACAAGGAGTTCGTGTCGTGCGGCGCGTCCCGACAGGTAGATGCCGACACTTGAAGATGCCGACACTTGAAGACGCCCCTGGTCGCTCATGTGACGCTGCGAACCCGTCCTCCAGGTCAACGTGGATTCAGAGGTCCGAGAGTTGACCCGGCGCGGCCTGCGTGTGGGCGTGGAGATCGGCTCCCTCCAGCGGGCGCAAGATCACATCTTCAACCGGATGGAGGCCGACAGCTACCCGCGATTCCTCAGGTCCCACCTCTACGCCCGGCTGGCCAATCAGGACGCGGGGCCCGCCGAGCACAGCCGAGCGACTTCTGCCCAAGCGTTGGACCGGAACCCGACAGGAAAGCTTGTCATCATGTGAGGAAGCCACAAGCGGTTGTAGGCTGATCCAATTTTGTGACTCGCATCCAGCAGCTTCGGACCAATCAAAGATCTTCTGACTTGTGCTCAAAGTTGCGAATGAGCTCCGATCGGTGAAAGGTCTTGTGACTGTTCCAGAGGCTGCGATTGGCCAAAGAAGTTTGTATTGATTGATGATTAGGATGACAGCGTCACGGCAAAGCAACAACGACAAATAAAAGCACCAGACCAAAGAGAATGTTGTCTTTATTGGAGTTTTGGACACGTCTCATTCTTTCAACACAACATTCATTCAGGACATTTGCCGAAGAAAAGACGGCGGCCGCTCAGCGTGACGGCCGTCGTCATCCCGCCATGATGTGTTTGACGAAGTCGGTGTAGTTGATGTGTCCGTTGGCGTCCTCCTGGCCGGCCATGAGCCGGTCCACTTCGTCTTCCGTCATCTTCTCTCCCAGGGTGGACAGCACGTGGCGCAGCTCGGCCCCCATGACGGTCCCGTTGCCCTCCTTGTCGAAGACCCGGAGCCCCTCCACGAAGTCCTCAAAGTGCCCGTGGTCCTTGGCGCGAGCCACATGCTGCAGCATGGGCAGGAAGGCGTCAAAGTCCAGCAGCTTGGCGTGCATCTCCTCGGCCTTGGGCCGGCCCAGCAGCTTGAGGACGTCGTCGTTGGTGGGGTTGTGGCCCAGCGCTCGCATCACGTCGCCGCATTGCGCGTAGCTGATCTTCATCTCGCCCGCCGCCGTCTCGTCGAACAGCGTGAAGGCGTCGCGGAATTCCTCCACCTGCTCGGCGCCGAACTCCACCACCACGCTCTTGAGGTCCACCTCGCACGCTTTGGCCTCGGCTTCCGGGGCTTTGGGCGGCGGCGCGGCGGCGCTCTCATCCTTCTTGACCTCGGCGACCTTCTTGGCCTCCGCGGGCTTCTTGGCTTCCACTTTCTTGGGGGCCATGTTGGCAAGTGGCGGCCGACGGACGGACTGTGTTCTTATAGTCGCTGCCCGGCCGAGCGGCGTGACCAAATATGGACAACAACTGGAATGGGAACAGATAACGCGCGACTCTGATGACCTTCGGGCTGATAAGCGTGTGCGCGCACACGCATCAACCTTAAAATAAACGCGTGCGTGCGTGCGTGCGTGCGTGCGTGCGTGCGTGCGTGCGTGCGTGCGTGCGTGCGTGCGTGCTTGCATACATGCATGCCTTGTAGGGGGGTCTGGAGATGAGTATTGTCTGAAGTGCAAACTTGAATTCAAGCTTTTTAAGCTACGTTTAAGAGGAAGAAAAAAAAGGAGTACCGAATGTGCGTAAAGCGCTTGACGTGTTTGTCTACATTTGTCCCCGTCTGACTATTTGTCCACCTGTGGACCGTATGGAAATGGCCGTATGGATCCTGAACCACACAGAAACAAAGTGCAGTGTTTGGCAACAAGGACTCAACATAACTCAAACCCAGCACGAGTTCAAAACAAAACAAGAAATGAAACATGCATCCAACCCATTCAGATTGGTTAAATTAGGTGATAGATAAATTGGCTCTACTGTTCATTGTGTAAGTCTGGTCAAGAAAGTGTAACTCATCTTTTGTGTAAACAACCCTTTAGGCAAGCCAAGTGTATTTGCATAGCACAAGTTTCATACACAAGTTAGTTGAAGTTCAAGTGCCACTGATGGTCAAAGCCACTCAAGTGGAGCGAAATTCTTTCTCCGCATTTGAGCCATCCACTGAGGGAGCGGTGAGCAGCAGCAGGAGCCGCGCTCGGGAATCATTTGGTGACTCAATGTGCTTGACAAGGAAAGACAACACCTGCGAGCATCAACAAACGCAACATTCAGAAGGAACGAAGAGAAAACAAAAGTAGGTTACGCAATTTACTGAAAGAACATACATTACAACATACAAACATTACACACCAAACTTTAAAAGCATTTAGCGTAAGGAAGTTTAAAAAATAATAATTAAAAGAAAAAAGCATGATTTAAAAATGTTTAAAAGACCTTAATCAAAGATACGTGGAAAAAAAGCAAAGGTTTTTAAAAGCATGTACACTCGGTTCACTTCTGTTTGGCAGCTTAATCCATTTGTGTGCAGCATGACAGCTAAATGCAGCTTCACCATGTTTACTTCGAACTCTCGTTTTAGTATCAGCTTCTGGGGAAATGTAGAGGAATAAATTCTCCAAAGACTGCTCATACTATAAAGATTGAGGCTAGCAATATGTTCACTTGTTGTGAATACAAA
The DNA here is from genome assembly GCF_051991255.1 of Vanacampus margaritifer. NCBI lineage: Eukaryota > Metazoa > Chordata > Actinopteri > Syngnathiformes > Syngnathidae > Vanacampus > Vanacampus margaritifer. The sequence goes on from NC_135434.1 coordinate 99,808, forward strand.
GGTACAAAAATGTACAATATTGTTAGGGAATTTTCATGTTCACAAAAGCCAAATTTCTTAAGTTGATTTGTGATTGATAACGATTGTTATTTGTTATATTGACTCTCTTAAATTTGTAAACAACAAGAAAGGTAAAAAGGATTTTGCCATATAATCGCATTTCTTTTTCTTTTTCCTCCCACATTCCAAAGACATGCAATGGCAGGTTCATTGAGCACTCCAAATTGTCCATAGAAGAATTGCAGCCTTGCCCCGACCAATATGGCGGCTCCGTTGGCGTACCGACGCTTTCGCCCAACAGGAAGCAGTCGACTCCGAGACCCGGAAACAGAACACTCGGCCGACGAAACATCCGTTCTCTGCTACCCACGAGCGAAACACAAACGGGAAAAGTTTACTTGAAAACAAGACAATCGCAACAAAATTCAGGTAGTAAGCTGCATTTCACTTACTAGACGTCACTATTCCAGCTTCGTTTGAATGTTGCCGTGTCCTGCATCCCGCCAGCTAGCGTTATTTTGCCGTGGATTGCGCGTGAACTACATGTACAAATTCAGCGCCAGTAAATTTGTACCAGCTCGTGGAAAGGTGGTTAGCGTAGCGAGCGGTCGCCGCAAACGTGCGAGGTCACGAGTTTGAATCCCGCTCTGAACATTCTTCATTTTTAACTTCAGTTTCATGCGTCCCGCCGTTTTGTTTCACGCGTTTGTTGAAGAATTGAACCGATTTCAAGACGTGGAAGACGCGACTGCTGCTGCTGAAACGACTCAAAGTGTGTCCTGCTGCCTGATAATCCTGCTCGCGGGGACTCAGGGTTCGACCGGTAATGCCAATTTTGGGTGGCAAATCAAAATGAAAACTTTGTTAAAAGAGTCAGAGTGGGTGAAGCGAGGCAGAAACCACGCACAGTGCTTGACGCATGGCAAAATGATCAATTCGCCCGGCTGCGATGACGAACCAATCACGGCAAATCAATGTTAGCAGGAAAGTAGCTGCTCACGGCAAGATAACCACTGCCATCTTTAAATGTGTGTACGCGACAAAATGATGTCTTTCTTTTTTTTTCTTTCAAGTGACCTCGATTTTCCAATTCCCACAGAGGAAGAAAACGCAGTCCCGTTTCTTTCCCCACGCCGGAACGCTCAACATGAAGAAGAAGAAAGGTACAGAAGATGACCGCAAGCTCCTTCCTGCTGATGTGCTGGCTCACAAACAGAAGGAGAACACAGAAGGAGAAGACAGCCTCCTCCTTCCCGCTGAGGTCCACACTAGCAAGCCCAATAAGAGGAGATCAGTTGAAGAAAGTGTCCTCCTTCCTGACAAGCGCACTCCGAAGAAGAAGGAGCCAAGAGGAGCAGATGAAGGCAACAGGATTCCCGCTGATGTGCCCACGAGCAAGCAGAAGAAGAAAACCCGAGAGGGAAAAAAACAAGTCGCTCAGGCTGTGGGCCTCAGCGACCAGGGGAAGGCGAAGGCAGAAAAAGAAATGGAGGAAGAGAATGTCCTCCTTCCTGCCACTGGCTGCACGAAAAAGGAGACGATGCAAGAAGCCGGCGCTGTTTTTCCTGCAGATCGGAACAGCCTAAAGAAGAGGAAAAAGCCCGAAGAAAAAGACGACGGCGTCCTTCCGGCTGATGTGCAGAGGACGAAGAAGATGTTGGAAGAGGAAACGGAGAACCGCTGGGTTGTTCTTGCTGACGTGCGGAAAACCAAGAAGAAAAGGCGAGAAGAAAACACGCTTCCTGCTGACGGGGCCACCGACAAACACAAGAAGAAGAAGAAGGAGAAGGAAAGAGCCCAAGAAGAGCAAGAAAACGTCCTCGCTGCCGATGGGTTCACCAAGAAGAAGAGAAGGGTCGAAGAAGAAGAAAAAGACAGCAGCCTTCCTCCTGGCTTCCAAGTGAAGAAGAAGAAGAAGAAGAAGAGAACAGAGGAGGAGGAGGTTACCATGGCAACTGAGCCCACGGGAAACAAGAAGAGGAGCACGAGTGCGCCGCTTGTGGACGCCGAGATTGGTCGTCCGCCCGTAACGGCGGGCGAGGCTGAAGAGAGCGAAGACAGCGATGGCGTGGAAACCGGGACAACCTACGATGAGCTGTGAGTTCTTGACACTTGTTTTCCAACCACTTATTTGTTGACACGTGACAAGCAAGGTTACTTTAGTTCGCGGAAACTAACAAAATAACTCCAAAGTCACATTGAGAAACATTTTCAAAATCAAAATGAAAACGCTATTGAAAAACCTAAGAGGAGCTGAAAGTACATTGAGGTTTACAAAAGTAACTCAAACTAACTCGAGCAAGAAAAGCACCTTCAGAAGAGGTCGCTGCCGACCGAAAATTTGGCGTGCTTGACTTTTGGCTCCAATGGCGAGCGCTCGCCTGCTTTTTCATTTCACTCAGCCAAAATGCGCCGCTAGGTAAGAAATGAGTGACTTTTTGAAATGGATCCGTTGCAGTCCACGCGGCAAGCAAGACGCAAATGTTGCTCCAACTGCCGAAACCTTGGCATTACAAAGAGGCAGGAGGACGTCCTCTGACTCCGGCCTTACCAAGACCCGGTTCACAAGATGAGATACCAGGACTTTATTCGATTCGTCGTCATTTTAAAAATCAAGATGGAGATTTTATTTTTGGGCCGGCCCGACTTGATGCTAAGAAACGGTTACTTTGACGCGAGCAATTGTCAGCTTCTCTGCTAACGGTGTCCCATGCTAACGCTCTTGCACCCGTGTGTGTGTTTGTGTGTGTTTTCAAGGCTTGACCCGGTTTTGGTGGCAGAGTTGGAAGAGTTTATTCCCAACGTGAAGAAGAGAAGCACGGACGAGATCAGGAAACTTCTGCGCTACGACTTGGACCGCTTCCGACTCTTCAAAGAACAAGGTGGCGGCGCTCGCGCTTGAAAATCCAAGAAAGAAATGTGATGGGGACGTCCCTGTCACAATGTGGGGACATTTTTGATCCTTTTTCGAATTTCTAGCGTTCCCCTTCCGTTTTATTTCTGCATTTCTTGACAATTCCAATAAAAAAGGGTGTCTGGAAAGCCAACTCCAAGGTCCCGGTTATGCTAAGCTCCGCCTCTTCCCACGGGTGTGTGCAGGCGTGAGCATCCGCTGGGGGCGCTTCACCCAGGAGGAGAACCTGCGACTCCAAGACAACATGGCGCACTTCCTGGCCGTGACGGGCATCGCCTCCGCCGACCATCTTCTCTTCCCTCATCGCTACGGCGACCGGGAGGCGGCGGACGTCAAGAAGCTCAAAAGGCGACACGGCTTCCTGGGGGCCATGGGTGCGACGCGCGCACTTTCCACCGGCACCCTGCTGACTTGTTGTGTTGATGTTTGCTCCGGTGTGGTCCCGTCCTGCAGCCGAGGGGATCCCGAGGCCGTGCAAGCTGGTTTGGTCCCGCGCTCTCAAGCTGGACGACATGAACCACATGGGACAGTGAGAGCAACTCTTCACACTCGTTCACCTTGAAATAAGAGCCGGCTCCCCACGCAGAACACTCGCACCGTCTCTCATCATCGTCCCTCGTTGGAATCCATGGCAGCGCCGTGTCGCTAATCTCGTCCGGACCCGCAAAGCGAGCCAAAAAACCAAAAGCAGCTCTTTTTTATTCGACAGCAAGAAAGTCGAATGCAAATGCATCATGATTAGTCTTCACATTGGATCCGGGTTCCACAAAATGTGGTTGGGGCGTTCCTAATGCCATAAAATCCCGTGAAGAATTTTCATTTTTTCCCCCCACATGATATGATCCAAAACGGTCCCGCCGACCTACGCCACAAATCATCAAAATCCCCCGCAAAAAATGAACATTTGATGGACGTAGCAGATGTTATTGAAATGAAGTTGCTCGTTTTTTTCTTCTTCATCGCTTCACTTTGGCTGCATTTGCGTTTAGCGGAGGCCATTTTGTGCGGCTGGTGTGTCGAGGTGCGCTCGTTGACGACGCTGTGCTTGATGTTGCCGAGGTTCTCGGACGAGGAGGTTGCGCAACTGCTGAAGTTGCAGAAGCTCCACGGGAACGATTGGAGGAGCATCGCGGCGAAGACGGGCCGCAGCAGATACGCCTTACAGAAGCGCTTTGCCCAAATCGGTGAGTCGTCTGCTCAGCTTGTCACACCTGCCGAAGTATAAGCCCCTCCTCTTTCCTTCTGTCTGGCTTTTATTTGCATCATTGGCTCTCGTTTGACTTTTGGAATCATCTCTTGCCGCTTTTTGAGGAGCCCCCAACCAAACGGCCCCCCCGGCCTGATTACGATGCAACTTGGTGCCATAAATGTTGGCGAGCTAGCCAGGAGGGTTCGAAAAGTGTCGTCTGAAACGTGAGCTTTACGCACGACGCGGGCTTGTCGTCGTGGTTCGACCATTTTTCCCGGGAGTGGGCGTGTCGCCAGCGCACTCCAACGACCGCTTGACGTCACTGCCGGCAAATTCAAATCCTTCACAAGCTTTCCACCGGACCCCAATATTCCATTTTTGTTGAGGAAGTGTTTTTATTATCATTTTTTTTCTTCCATATTTGAGATGCATCAAGCCCACGTGATCCCGCTGAACATTTGCGAGTGTGGGCGACCGGCGTGCTTGCGTGAGGGATCGTTTGGATGGTCTTTTTTGGAAGTTCTTTGACCATTAAAGACCAACGCAATATTTGCAAGCAACATCGTTTGCAAACGTTGAGTGAGAAACGGGCCGAAGAAATAGAAATGCACGAACTAGTGTGTCGAGTGAACGAGGTCTGGCGTCTTACTCTTGCTTTTCGCTCCGTTTGGTGGTGCGCAATATTCAACCGTCTGGGAAAGAAGTCCAGCGGGCCGCCAGTCAATGACTTCATTCATCCAATCATCGTTGATCATTTGATGTGAGATGGCAAAACCTTGTTGTCTTTTTCCACACGGTCACGTTTTTGCTGTCGGCCAGCGTCGGGTCAAGGCAATTGGACGGCGGAGGAGGAGGGCAGGTTGCAGGAGGCGGTCAAGGCTCACCTGGAGGCGGTGTCGCTGCAAAGCTGCTCCGCCTCCCAGGACGGCCTTTTGAACCTGCAGCAGCTTTGCACGGGTTTGCCCTGGACCGACATCAGCCAGCACGTGCGCACCCGATGCTGGACTCAGTGTCGCATCAAGTGGTGAGTTATCTCATCTCACCGTACAAATTCACTTGTCATTTTGTACACCTGCTCCCTTTCTTGCGTTGAAGAAAGTGGGCGTGGCTTGTCAGGCTATCAGCGAATGCGAAGGCTGGACATTCATTCTTTTCTTTCAAGGTGTCATTTAGTTTCATTTGAATCCCATCCATCCATTTGGTACCACATATCCATGTCAGCTTCTTCAACTAGACGCCATCCGTTACCGCTGGTGGACGACCCGGGACACGCTGGAGAGACGGCTGTCCCTCAGCTGGCCTGGGGACGCCGGAAAAGAGACCAAGTGGCAGGCAGGAGAGAGGGAAGGCTGGGCCACCCCCGTGACCCGATGCTGGATGAGCGGGGGATGAAGCACGGATGGACGGACGGATGGCTGGATCAATGGATGGACGGACGGATGGCTGGATCAATGGATGGACAGATGGATGCACGGATGGATGGCTGGATGGATCAATGGACGGACGAATGGATGGATGCACTGATGGATGGACGGATGGCTGGATCAATGGATGGATGGACGGATGGCTGGATCAATGGATGGACGGACGGATGGCTGGATCAATGGATGGACGGACGGATGGCTGGATCAATGGATGGACAGATGGATGGATGCACGGATGGATGGACGGATGGCTGGATCAATGGATGGATGGACGGATGGCTGGATCAATGGATGGACGGACGGATGGTTGGATCAATGGATGGACGGACGGATGGCTGGATCAATGGATGGATGCACGGATGGATGGCTGGATGGATCAATGGATGGATGGATGCACTGATGGATGGACGGACAAATGGTTGGACGGATGCACAGACAGACCGATGGACGGATGTATATCCGTGTCAGGTCGCGGGTTCCACCTCATCTGTCTCCTCTCATTCCAAGTCAAATAAGTGCTTGGCCTGATCGCTTTTGTTTTTTGAAGGCTGGCAGCCATTTTACAAAAGTTGCCGGTGAGCGTGTCGAGTTGTGAGCACAGCTGCTGGAAGATCCAGATTGTCTTGTCTTGGAGAGATTGTCCTGCAATCGTCTGTCCTGGAAAACCGCGGAAGTGCATTTCAAGTTTGTCTTTCGGGAACAAAGTCACACTTTTTGTTGCGTTTCAGGTTCGGTATCCTGCAGTGCCGACTGTCTGAGAAAAGCCCCAAGAACGACGGATCGACGACACTGAAAACCAAACTGGACCTGATCAACACGTAAGCTGGATCCATTGATTGATCGTTGGGTGGCTGTGGGCGGCTTGTTGACAGTCGCCGAGACGAAGGTTGTGATTGTCATCATTTTCAGATTATACGCTTTGAACGTGGAGGACGCCAGGGACGTGGATTGGCAGACGGTTGCTACCACTGTGGGGTGAGTTGAGCTTGGAAAGCGGCAGAATGTGGTGACGCGCCGGCAGAATGCCGTGACGCGCCGGCAGAATGCCGTGACGCGCCGGCAGAATGCCGTGACGCGCCGGCAGAACTGCCGGCAGAATGCCGTGACGCGCCGGCAGAACTGCCGGCAGAATGCCGTGACGCGCCGGCAGAATGCCGTGACGCGCCGGCAGAATGCCGTGACGCGCCGGCAGAACTGCCGGCAGAATGCCGTGACGCACCGGCAGAATGTCGTGACACACCGCTGTCGCCGGCTCTTTCAGTGCCGTGACTCCGCTTTATAGCCAGAAGCTTTTCCGAAGACTCAAAGTCTGCAACGTTCCCGACTGGACGCGACTTAGCTACGGAGGTCGGTATCGTCGCAAGCCGTCACGTTTTCCTTGCGCCGCTCGCTCGTAACTCTCTCGCCGCCGCCCGCAGAGATCATCGACTTCCTGCAGGACCGGGTGGCGCCGCGGCTCGTGAAGCAGCTGCGGTGCAACCAAGACCGTGCGGAGGACGAGGCGGAGCAGGAAGTGGCCCCGAAGGACGCGTACGCTCTCTTCAACATCTTCGCATCGGGAGAAGACGACGACGACGACTTGCTGGAAATGGACAACACGGGGCCCAGCAGACGGCGACGCCTTTAAGCCCGCCCCCACCTGAGGAAGTCCACCTACTCGCAGACGACGCTCAGTCTAACAGCCAATGAGAGGCCCTCGCCACTGACGGCGGCGCTTAGCCCAGCAAACGTCGATGCTTGTTTGAATGTGCGCGTGTAAGCCCCGCCTCTTCCTGAGCCAGTGCGCTCATTCTCTTTTTTTAATCTGAAAAAAAAATGTCTGGCTTTTGTGTCAGCTTCCTTCATTTTCTTGAGGAAGGACGTCCCATCGCCAGTTATGCGTGCAGCCGCTGTACGCGCTTTTCCGTACGGTTGGGACAAAAGTTTTGATTTGCAGGATAGGAGTCATCGTTCCGCAAACCAATAAACGCTTCCGTTTAGCTGCAACTCATCCATGTTGAAATCAGCCGTGCCAGTTGCTGCTAGGTTCCTCCTGTACACTAGTTGGCGCCATGTACCACAAAATGTTGTAATCCACAGGGTTCCCGCGGGGTCTAAAAAAGTCTTTTTAAAAATCTCAAATTCAGAAACATAAATTTTAGGCCTTAAATGTCTTGAAAAACACACCCATATTTTCATCCCAGGTCTAAAATTTTAATTTACGCAATCCTAAATTCTTATATCCGCTCCGTCCATTCCGAGAACTGTCTGTAGAAGAAAAGAAAAATGTGCCGGTAGCGTCGTCTCCGGTCCAAAAGTAGAGGGGTGCGTTTGAATTGTAGTCAATGTAGTTCGGGCGGGCGGGTAGTCCGTGGCGGTTAGCATAGCATCTAGCTTGTTGCATTCGGATCACTGCAGATAAAAGCCTTGGATTGCCGCAAATAGTTTTAAATTGGGTGGGGTGAGTTTGATGTAGAGATGTTTGGGTGAAGCTTTTTGTGAACCTTTGAAGGCTTTCTTTCAAGTTGTGAAGAAGGGAAACATCCAAAACATGCAGGACTCCGGCCCACCAGTTTTAAGGAATTATGACTTGTGACGGGCGCCGTCTCGTGGCCGTTTTACAATCAGGAACTAGAAATTAGAGGAATCGAATATTGACATTCATTTCATGTCATTTTAAGGAAAAATAGGAAATTGGGATTTATACATTTTTTCCTTTAAAATGATCTGTCATTTTTTTGGCGGGCGGGTTTTATGTACCAGTGGTATCGGTATCTGGTCTCAAAAGTTGAGTATCGTCTTGGGAAAAAAAGTGGTCTCAAACATGCCTCATAAAAACAAACATTGTTTTTTTGAATAAAGAAATTCAAATGAGGTCTTTTAGACGGTACGGTATCGCGAAAATGTCCTGTTTGTCAATATCAGACGAGCTGTTCATGCTTTTATTTCAATGCTCTTTTTTTAATCTTTCACTTGACAAATACTACCTAAATTTAAAGGGAAAAAAATACAAGCTAATAACTAAAAGGAAGCTTCTTTGAAACGCTAGAAACGAACACATTTGCTCTTGGAACCGCTTGAAATGAAAAATCCCAAACAATTCCAAGTCAGGATGTCGATCGAAGACGTTAGCTCGCTGGCGCACCCGCGTGGTGCCGAGCGAGCGTGGTCCTGGCACGAGGCCTTTCCTTGACTTTCATTTGCCGGCGATGGCGGCGCCGCTGCCGGCCCTGACGATGTTGGGGACGAACAGGAGTCCCGAGGCCCTCTCGATGCTTTCGATGGGAACCAGGAAGCGCTCCAGAGGGATCTTGTCGTCCACAGGCTGGTTGGGAAGGACGTACGAGCGCAGTTCCACGCCGTCCTGGCCGCCGCGCTCCAAAATCAAAATCTGCGGTCACACGCGCAACGTCATCGGCAACGCCAGACATGAAGACATATGGGCAAGTTGTCGGCCATATTGAATGTGTCACAAACGGCCTTGCCAAAGCGACAAATTCTGCCTGCCATTATTGTTGTGATGTTAGCAAGGTGACGAGCGGCCGCCATCTTTGAAGAATTGATTGAGGACTGACCTCGGCGACGTGTTGGAAGTCACTTTGTCGTCAGCGATGTTCCACTCGACTTTTTAGGACGCGGTTGGAAACGTGGCGCTCATTTGGACTAGCTTGGTTGGATCATCAACAACCACCACGAAAGCAAACTCAGTCAATCTTCATTCTTAAAAACTTGTCATTTTCAAAAGTATCGTTTGAAGGCTTTTGTGTTTTTACCACAATATGACCCAAAAAAAAAAAATCCCCCCAAAAAGGCATTTTTTGTGTATCTGGTGAGTCTAACCCGATCGAGAACTTGTAACAAATGATTACAAAAGTTTCTAAGCCTACACGATGTCAAATACAAACATATGCACTTCATTTACATAACGAAAACTAACAATAGTGACAGGCAGGTTTTTGTTTCTGCTGTGCAAAAAGGAGCAATGAGGAGTTGTGGCCATCTCCATGTATGTTTGTATTATACCAGTGGTGTCCAAAGTCGGTCCAGGAGGGTTTCGGATGGTTCCCTGCTCCAACACACCTGTTTCCAATCAACAGGATCGGGATCAGGCTTATGCAGAGCTCGAGAAACATCCAAAAGCTGCGTTTGGACACCACCAGAGTCGTTTCAGCGGGGTAACAAGATGGCGTCCATATGTCATGTGACCAGCCGTTGACCAACCACAGCGCTGAAGTTTGTGAAATTCATCTTTCAATCTATTTTTAAATCTATATTCAAATGCAAATCTTTTTTGGGTCAACTACTGGTCACATGACATATGGACGACATCTTGTTACTCTCTCTCAACGGCTCTGGACACCACTGTATTATACTGCCCCCTAGTGGTTAAGACAACAGCAGCGATTGACGCTTCATTTCTTTGCGTTCTGTTTCCAACTCCCCACGTGTGCCACATCCAAGATGGCGACGACGCGTCTGACCTTGAAGAAGTGCGTGGGCACGGCCACGTGGTTCCCGCCCACAACTTGGTAGCGCACGTAAAGTTTGCCGTCAGCTTCCTGCCTGAAAGACACGTGAGAGCGCCACCTTCGGTTTACAACTTGTGAAATGATGACGTCATCGCCGTGGTCATGTGATCTTCACGCCTCACCTGGGCAGGTAGAGGGGGCCCGTGCACACGTAGACGTTAGCGTAGCGCTTGGTGAGAGAGCGACACAACTTCTCCAGATTGTTCCACGCGTTCTGGTTCAAGTGAGGGTTCTGCGCACACGCATGCACGCGGGCGTTTATGTGTGCGTGGCGTGCAGCGGAAGTGAGGCAAGCGCGCGCACCTGAGGGGCCACGTTGGTCAGGTAGAAGGTGTCGTCCATGGCCTTCTGGCTCCCCTTGTGATTGGCCGCCGCCGCCATGTGACCTCTGTCCAGGCCGCTTCCCTTGTAGTCGGCGTTGGTGGCGCGGTGGAACACGTGGACGCTGCACACAAACGCGCACGCTGAGTGGCGCGCGCACACACGCACCCAGGCACGAAACTGACCTGTCGTCCTCCTTAAAGTCGCAGCGCTTCCTGTCAGCCGTCCCGAGCAGCGTGTCGCCGCCGAGCCTCTCGATGACCCACGCAGGCGTCCGTGTTCGCGGGTCGTACGAGCTGACGTAGGATTCTCTCGTATGGACGTTGGACAGCGACGGGAAGCCGTATTTCATCAGCGCGGCCCCCGAAGGCCGGCCCAGCTGCAACAATTAACACCATGGGAGCGTGACCTCTTCATCCTGGGTTCAAATCCACACGTCGCCATATGCAGTTGGATTATTGAAAAGGTGTTTTGTGGAGTTTGGCTCACGACTGCCACCTCTGGCCCAAAGCAGAACTGCAACTTCTGGCTCAAGCTCAAAAAAATCTCTTTTTTTTTCATTTTTCTTGAAGTCTGAGCTGACGCTTGCGTCCCAATCGTGTGGTACGTTTGTTAACGTCAGGTCAGACCTCAGATTTTGGACGTGTCGCATGTGATGGCCGATTTGGAGTTGTCTTGACGTAGCGCAGCCGGTGTGGTGTGATGGGCCCAACGATTGGTCGCCCGGCGTCTGGGACCACCGCCGCAAAAGTCTGAATTTTTGTTGGTCTTGCTATGTCGTCCTTTGATCGCTTGCTCGCAATTGACCAATAGGAAGGCACTTGGCTCTCCTTACTGCACCGATGTCGGTACCGGATGTGATCGGCCTGCAAGATTGTTTTGCTCGTGTGTTAAAAAACGAATTGGGGAGAATAAAAAGAAGCAACGCAAGCTGCTACACTTCCATGTCGTTGCCATCGACTGGCATCTATGATGACTGTCACCATGACTGATTGACGGCTGCTTTCCGAATGTGCTCTTGGCAATACGCGGCAATGGGGAGATGTTTTTGTCGCTTTCATGCTTGCTGTAGTGTGGCTCCAAGACACGGAGTGGATTTTTCCGCTAATCTGACTGAGCTCCTGTGGTCAAAGACAAAAAAATAAAAAATGGAGCTGGGCAAAAGACAACTATGTCCGCCGGGAGCCAGTTGGAAGATTGATCTCAAGATAAACAAAAAAAATTCATGACAAACAAAAATGCCCAGAGATTATTTTATTTTATGGACCGGCCCCTTTTGGATTAAATTCCTCACTTTGTTTGGTTATCCTTTTTTTTCCTTTTTCTTTTTTAAGTTCTTGCTGCTGTTCAACTGTTGATAATGATAATATAATGTGTGCCTTAACTGTTTGTATTTGAATGATGAATACAAATAAATAAGTTTAAAAATAATAATAATAATTAAAAACAGTCCGGGAGTTCGAGTATGACGTCACCCTCCAACACTCCACCCCTCGAAACTCAAGGGAAGATGAAAGACGAAGTCGCAGTGAAGATGGCGACAAAAGTCATTTGAAACAAATTCTTGACGTGAGCAACTCTGACAAATCGTTCACATTTGCACTAGTATCGTATTTGCTTTGAAATAAAAACAAAAACAAAAAAAACTCCAGTAAAGGGCGGTCGCTGGCTGACGTCGGCACGGGTACGCACCGTCAATTCGGAGGCGGCGTGGACGCTCGGTACCGGAATTAGCGGCACCCGGGCCAGCAGGCCGACCGCCTCCTCCTCGTCCTCCTCCTGCTGCTCGCCGCCCGGAAGCCTCCACAGGCAGCTCGCCGAGGCGCCCAGTACGGCTCCTAACGACAAGGTCGCCAAGGTCCGCCACACGCGCATCGTTGGTCGCGCTCTGATGACGTCGGTCGGAGCGGTGCGTCCGCCGGTGATGACGCAACAGCCTCGTTATGATTCAAAAAGGCTTTAAAAACGATCACTAATAAACTTTTTGAATGTGCGTGACTCCCTGACATGTGGCTGTTCAACTTTGTATACAACTTAGGTTCTCTATATACTTGTACCTGTGAATAATGGTTAATAAATTAACTAAAAGCGACGCTGCCCGATTGTAAATTATGATGACGCCACACTTCCGCTTTTGCGTCGAGTGTTATTGTGGCAAAAATGGAGTGATTTCGTTCCCAATATCACTGAAAGGGATGCCTCGATAACGATAAGGTATTTGAAGACGCTGCTCTCATTTAAATGTGTTTCTACAAACTCTGACGCCCCTGCATGTTGCAGCATAACCTTTTTAGTTTGTTCATCTTGACTGCTTGTTGGATTTCTTCAGAGAAATGAGTTTGGCGGCACACAGTCATTTGCCTCGTGTTCTTGGACACGTTTCCTTTCATTCGATGATAGAATGCTTCTCAATTCTTGAATCATTAACGTTGTGTCCGCCAACAAAAAGGTTTCACCAAGAATTGCAGGCGCTCGACGCATTGGCGTCATTTCAGCATTTCCATAAAAATTGCCAGTCATTTCAATGAGATTTTCCCCGGTGGGGCGGGGGGTCCTGACCCGAACCGACCGTCTCGTCAAAGCTCAGAGAAACGACAAGAAAGTCAAACTGCGAATACTTTATTATAATACAGGTTTTTCTTACTTCCTGATATTTCATTGTGCTGAATTCAAGGAAGGTTTGAAGTCGGATTTTTTGGGTGTGTTTCAGTCTCGAGACTCGACTCGAAAGAGTTCGAGGCAAATGTAAACAAAGATGTCTGATTTTGATTAATTGTTTGTTGTTGTGGTTAACGCAGTCGTTCCAAATCACGTTTTGTCACGTGAACATATGTCTTGTATTTACTTTTGAGGACAAACTCTCACGTCCATCCATCCTCCAAACGAGTGGGAGGATTCCGAATTCCCACTTTCTTTGAATGCAGCATTTCTTTTTTCTCGGTGAAAGGACGCGCTTGCTGATCATTGAAAAGCATATTGGACTTTGGATCCTTGTCATTTGATTTGTGAGGATTATTTCAAAAAAAAAAAAAAATGTGATGAATGATGATAACAATCTGCCTGCTTTAGGCAAAAGGAACACAATATGCCGTGGAAATGAAGATTTGCATTTTGGAAATATCAGAAATGTTTGGATTTGTCAACAGCGAAAGCAGGTTGTCGTTTTTTTTCTCCTTGTTTTTATTTATTTTCCAAGTCAAACTATTGCTGTTTCATTGAAGTAAAAAGAGACAAAACAAATTTGAGATTGAAGGTTGTACTTGTCCTCGACAGGTCCGGTATTGAGCGCGTCTGGGGGCCGCTCAAGCCATTTATGACCCCCCGCCCCCCCAAAAAAAAGAAGCTTTGCACATGCAAGCCAGAAAAGCTGCCAGTCCAACAAACGCCTTGAAATAAATAAGCGGGACCACTCGTTGCAAGATGGATGCCGGCTCCTTGCAGGTGAGTGCCTCACAGACCAACAATCCAAAAATCCGTCCTCGTGTGTATGCCGGTTCCAAACCGCACCATTGGACTCGCTTTTCAGGGAGGATCAAGAATATATGCCTGCCTTGTGAGTTTGAACGTGAACGTTTGATACCACAACATCCATGCGAGATTCATTAGTCGTCTATACATTGTGTGTTAGCATTTAGCTCGTGGACTTATTTGTCTGAAAGTGTCATGCTCCTTGTTTAATTTTCAAATAAACGTTCAGTGGACGTGAAACAACATTTTTGGGGGGGAACAATTGTTCACTTTTTGCTGCTTGTTGCGCTGCTACCAACGAGCGCTCGGATCAGAAAGTTTGCTCGCAAGTCAAAGCAAACAATTGCACGTATGTTGAGGCATGACGTTTAGGAACACATTTCTTTGAGGATGTTGAACTTGATCAGGCACAACTTCGACAGCGGCCCCGCCCGGACGCTCGCTTGCGTTGCGTCGCGGCTTGATGACATCATGGAGCCTTTCCCCAATTTGACTTCCTGTTGAGGATCAGAAGGCGGCGCCGATCAGGCCGAAGATGAGCAGGAGGCGGAGTGGCAAAGTCATCGGCGGTGAGGCGGCGCTTGTGTCGTCGTCAAGGCAACCGCTCTTCTTGGGACACACGCGCTGCTCGCAGTACGTGCCTGCGCACACACACGACATCATCAGCACATTCAAAAGGAATCCGACTGTAGTGACACGTTTGATGATTTATTTGCTTGCTACGCTACGAGGCTCGCTAACCTCGCTTTCTTTCTACCCGTTTGGTATCGCTCGCTGGGCAGAGAGCCAGCCGCCATTTTACGTCAACAACAATGGCGGCGTACGTACAAATCAAGTTTCAACCAAACGTATTCAACTGGAAATGATTTTTGAAAAACAAACCTCATAGATATGTTAGTAACAAGCAAATGAATCATTATGGAACTAACTTGTCATTACGTCAAGGTTCCTTTTAAAACTGCACCGCATCCCAACAGTTGGCACATTTGTGACACAAGATCGGCCATCTTGGATCGCTAACTACGGCAACCGCACTAGAACAAAACACCTTCATATGCCTGCATGAAAAACCCATTTTAAGGCTCCGAAGGTCACGGTCATCCAGTAGGATTGGTCCGCCTTGACCCTTCCACAAGAGATTGTTCCAGATTCTCGGAATCTTTGGATGATGTTACTTTGAGCTTTTCCTGATATTTCTCCACGATCTTTCTGCGCAACATTGGAGGAATTGCCGATTCTCTCCCCATCTTGGCTTCTGAGAGACTCGGCCACCCCGAGAAGCTCTTTTTATGCTCCAATCGAGTCGCCAACGGACCTCATTAGTGCTAACTGGTCTTCCAGCTGTTTTTTTAAGTGCAATTGACTTATTGCTTCCTGTCCCAACTTTTTGCAGATTTGTTGGCACCATAAAATCAACATATTTTTCCCTTCAAATGATACATTTTCTCCGTTTAAACTTTTGACCTGTCATCTATGTTCTATTCTGAACAAAATATTGAATTTTGGCACTTCCGCATCATTGCATTCACTTTTTATTCACAATTTGTAGAGTGTCCCAACTTTTTGGCAATTGGGTTTGTAACTTTTAATCTTAAACGTTTTAAAGATGAACATTTGACTTTTGACCCCATTACATTTCCAGTGAGTCTGCATTGTTATACTTTACAATAAGTCTGCAGTGTGTGTGTCAAAATATTTTCTATTTGTATGCTTGGGAAGAAGACTGCTTTGACTAACATAAAATTTAAAAAATAAAATAAAAAACATGCACCTGTCCTGCACCTTTCGCCAAGTCCGTTTCATTTTGCGTGTGTGAACGTGTTTTGTGCGGTTGCCATAGTTAGCAATCCAAGATGGCCGATCTTCTGCGCATGCGCGTCACAGATCGTGCCTAGACAGCATCATCATCATCATCATCATCATCATGGGTGTGCCTCACCTGACCTGTGACATCATCATCGCTTACCTGCGAACTTGTCGGCGCACTGGCAGCGCAGGAAGTCGGCGCACGTGCCGCCGTTCTGACACGGCAGAGCCTCGTCGCACACGTTGGCTAGATGAGGGCCGAGCTGGTTAGTCCGTCCCTCGATCATCGGGCCCCTCCCCTCGTCCCGCCTACCTGTGCAGCCGTCCCCGCGCCAGGTGTATCCCGGCAGACACCGGTCGCAGCGCCTCCCGGTGGTGCCCTCCCTGCACTGACACGCCCCCGAGGCGGCGCAGTGCCGAGACCGACTGCCTGCGACGTCGCACTCGCACTCTGACGACAACAACAACAGTGTCAACAGGATCCACCCCAAGTCCAAGTCCAAGTCTTGGGTTTTTTTGTTTCCTGATTTTCGTTGTTTTTTGCTCTCCTCACTTTTGCGATTAGTCTTCCCAAAATGGGCGTGGCTTCCTGGAAGCCCTGGAAAGTCCAAACTTGCCATAGTTTGGTTTTAGCTTCTGGGCGAGCTTGAAAAGAACCAAACCGTGGCAGGCTTTGACTTCCTGGTCCCGGAATCTCTGCCAACGAGCCGGTTTTTAACACATCATCATCATCATCATCATCATCATCATCATCATCATGGTGAAGGTCAGGACGATGGTTGGAGATGAGGATGGTGGGACGTTTGATGTCCTGCTCAAAATTGGGACAAAAGCCGCCAGCCCAATTGTTTTTACGGCTGTTGCGGGACCAAGAGAATCCTGCGTGACAGCTTTTGGGTTTTTCTTTTGGATCTACTCCACGTTGGATGCTTTTGCTTTTCTTGCCGTTTTTCCCCTTTGGTGTCTGGGGGGGGCTTCTCTTGTGGCTCCTCCCTCGTTGTCAATTGCCACCATCTTGATGCCAACTCGCTTGTGCATGTGGAAGACATTCGTCTCCTTCGTGCTTACAAACATTGTGGAGGACTTTCACTCTTTTCGAACACTTTTTGTTTGGATTGGTTTCTTTGTTTTTCTCTTTGTCGGAGCCTTTTTAAATTGTTGACGTGTGCTTTGTTCATCCGCCTTTTTGTTATTGTTTCTATTTCCCAACGTGAGCTCTCCAGGTCTGCCCAATCACAAATTGTAACCCAAACATCACGGTGTGTGCGTGCGTGCGTGCGTGACTGACCCACACAAACGTCCTGATGATGCAGCGGCAGGTTGTTGTCGCGATAGTAGCCGAGTCGGCAGTGTTGGCAGCGGCGCCCCCTGGTGTTGTGTTTGCAGCTGACGCACGTCACCACGTTCAGGAAGTCCATGAAGCTGCAGCGGTTCGAGTGGCCATTACACTCGCACTCTGACACACACGCACACACAAGAAAAACAGACGCTAACATACCTGTTGCTAATGCTAACATGCTAACACAGCTAGTTGGCAATCACAGGGTGACCGGATCACCACATGTTCAATGATTTCATGATCCGATGAAGGTTTTTTTTTTTTTTTTTTGTGGGAGGAGTCAGGGTCTCCGGGGAGGGGTCAAATGCTGAAAGGGGAGGAGCTAGAGGTCAACTCTGAGGCAGCATCAGGGCGGTCTTACCCTGGAAGGTGACATAGGCAATTTTGGAAAGTTGGCTGCTCGTCCCACTGCCAGGAATCAAAATCTTCTGAGTCGCTTCACAGACACACAAAAAAAAACGTGCAAAAGTATCCGGAATACTCTTGTTGCTAATGCTAATGCTAATGCTAAAAGTGTCACAATACTCTTTTGTTACCTTTTTTCTCATAGCCATTTTCCTCTTTCTTCTCTTTCTTTTCTTTTGTGTCTTTCTTTCCTTCAAAAGCTTCCGTTGGATCCTCTTCTTTCTCCTCTTTCTTTTCTCGTTCCTTCAAAACTTCCGCAGCTGTCAATCAAACACGTTTCAGCTTCTTCTTTCACATTTCCACCAATTCCATTAAAGGCCATTCTAGCTATTATCTATCTATGGTGTCACCTTCTTCCTTGGTCTTCTCCTCCTTCCTCCATTTGTCTGACTCTTGTTCTTCTTGATTGGTCGCCAACGAAGCGTCCTCTCTTGCTTCGCCGACTCTCTCAGGAGAATCGGGTCTTGTCTCCGGCTCAAGAATTTTAGGGCTAGAATCTGAAGACTCTGGTTCAGATTCTCCTGTTTGGCCTGATTCGGAATCCAAAGGACGCTCAACTGAATTCAATCCAGAGTCTGTGTTGGAATCTTCAGTTCTCGGACCCGTACCAGGCTGCGTGGTATACTGATCGGTTAAATCCAATCCAGAATCAGGATTAAAATCTTGCGTTGTAGTTGGTGTTTCGGGTCCAGTGGAATCCTGGTCCATTAAATCCAATCCAGAATTGGGATTTAAATTTTCAATTACAGGGCCAGCGTATTCCAGATCTACTGAATCCAATCCGCTATCTGGAGTTGAATCTTCAGTTTCAAGAGGAGTTTCAGGTCCAGTGAAATCCTGGTCAACTGAATACAATCCGTAATCTGACGTAGAACTTCCTATTCCAGGTTGTGTTCCAGCTTCAGTGGAATTTGGATCAACAGAATCCCATCCAGAATCCAGACTGGAATCTTCTGTTCCTTGTGTAGTGGAATCCTGATCTTCTGGAAAAGGGAAGGTGAAGTCCACTGGGGCCAAGTCCCCAGCGGGCTCTGACCAATCGGATGCAGTTGACGGTTTATCCTGTGCAGTTTCTCCAACTTGCGAAGGAGGAACATCGCGCACCTCAGGAGGAAGAACTTCAGCCAAGGACGGAGCGGGACTGTCAAGAGGAAGTCCATCAGAAAAGGTTGCATCGGCAGGTGAATTTGGGGGGAATCTTTGGAGCTGCGTTCCGTCCGTTGGTGCTTGATCCACAGGAGCTTGTCCCGGGACGGTTGCGTCTGGAGCTGATCTGTCCGGCGCTGCAATTGGATCCCGACTTTCTCGTTCAAAGGGAGTTCCGTCTTCACCAGGAGGTTGCTTGGCAAGCGGCCCGTCGGGTGGAGCCACATCGGCAGGTGGATCATTTATCTTGGCGGACTCGCTTTCTAGAGGGACATCGAGAGAGGCTACATCAGGGCTTGTTATAACAAATAGGTTTTTTTCGAGAGCAGCTCCATCAGAGGAGGGCGGGTCAGAAGGTCTGTCAGGAAGACGTCCATTGGGAGCGGGCGGCACATTTTCAGGAGAAAGATCAGGGACAAGTCCATCGATGGCTTGAATGGAGAGCGGCTCATCGGGAGGAGGTCCTTCAAGAGGAGGTCCATTAGAAGTCCCTGCTGCCAATCCAGGATAAGAAATCGGAGAAGGCCAAGTATCTCCAGGGAGGTCGGTGCCGGCAGACGGGATGACTTCTGGCTGCCGGGAGCTTGAGCTTGATGGCGAGAAGCTGCTGGTGGTCGCCCACGTAGGAACAAAGTCGGTCTTGTCAGGGGGCGGAGTCACTGGGTCAGAAATCGACATCTTAGAGTCAGTGTTGATGTTTGAGACGGCCCTGGTGGCGCTCGGCACCGGTGGACCGCTAGCGTCTAAACGCTGACCGGCGCCATAAGCGTTAAGAGCAGGAGCCACCGGGGAAACGCTGGCCCCGCCCCCCGCGGACGCTGTGTCAACGCTTCCCCGCTTCGGACTCGCTGAGTCCACAAGAGTTGGAGAAGAACTCGTAGATTGGTCCTGTGTTGCAGTGGCCGCCGCCTCACTTACAGAAGTGTCAATCATAAAGCTGTCGGTTGCTGCGCTGTCAGAACCAGAAATGTCAACGGCAGAAGCACCCGAAGTCCGAGTTGAACTGGAAGACGAGTCAGCAGTTGACGGAGACAAAATGTCTGTTGTTTCCATCCAAGTCGTCGTTGCAAGAGTGGAAGCGGTCCACAAATTACTGACGTCAAAAGAAGTGTCAAATGTCACACGAGGAGTGTCAAAAGCAGCCGTCGTGTCCAAAGGGGTCGCAGTTGCCGGTGTTGAAATAGTCCGGAAACGACGCATGTCGGGAGACGGGTCGAAAGTCAACGGGACTAAACTGGAAATGGCGTCGCGGGTGGAAGTCGGGCTCGTGTCCGTCATTCCGCGCGTTGAAGCCCAGTCATCATCCGCTGTCAGAGAAGAACATTTAGCGCTTTTTAGTCCTCTTGTTGCGGGTCTACAACTGCGCACTTAACACACGCACGCACACACTAAAAATCCATCAGGAGGAAAATTGTCAGATTTAGTCAAGTCAAAACTCAATTCTTGAATCTGTTACATAACCTGGAACCTCAAACATGATCTGGATCCTCCAAGAATGCGGTTCTGAAATCTCTTTCAGAACCTCAAACATCAGGTCAGTAAAGTGGCCGATGCTTGGAGGTGCGAGATTAAGATTAAGATTGACTTCTTCTTGCTCGCAGACGGATTAAACTGTCTCACACACACACACACCACCTGTTGCTGATTTAAGAAAGCAGATGAACTTTTCTTCCACAATGCACATTGCCAACTGCCTTTCTGCTTCGGTGCATCAAACACGGACGGACGGACAGACAGACAGACAGACGGACAGACAGACGGACAGACAGACGGACGGACAGACAGACGGACGGACACTCACTGGTGGTTGTTTCTGCTGCTTGACCTAAAAAGCAAAGACGGTGGATGAACGCCTATTGAAGGAAAACCGGCAAACAAACAAAATCCAAGAAATGAGAATTTGCGACGCACAAGCGTTGGCGGTGCCGGCGGGCAGCGGCAGGAAGCTTCCCGCCATCCAGTCGCGGGCCTGGAAGGCGCCGCCGCAGCGTTGGCAGTCTTGTCCGCTGGTGTTGTGTTCGCAGTCGCACGTCAGCGTGCCGTCGCGCAACGCACAGCGAGACGCGTGCAGGTTGCATTGACACCTGCAACACACGCACGCACGCACGCGTGACGGTTTGACTGAAGCCCGTCTTTTTATACGTAGCCACAAATATTTCTTCGCCGCGCTTGCATTCTTGGAAATGCATCCAAATTATGCAAAGATCTTCCCTGAAAAGGAAGCTCAGTGACTGAAGCGCTTACGCAATGGAGCCAAGGGACCCAGTCGCGAGTTCCGCCCCTTTTGGGGTCCGCTAATGTTTCATTTGAGACTCTCCCCTCTGTTGCTATGGCAGCGCCCTGGCTCCGCCCCCCCCAGCCCAAAAATGAACGCACTTGCACGAGACAAAAGGGAGCGCAGGCGTACCTGGCGGGCACGTCAATGTTGGATATGGCGTAGAAGTACTTGAGCAGGTTGTCTCTCTGGACGTAGGTCCCGCCCAGGGCCGGTCGCAGCAGTCGCAGGCGAAGGTTGCTGAAGGTGAAGAAGTCGCGCAAAGCTTTGCTGCTCTGCAGCCGCGTGTACAAGGCGTCCATGTTCAGTAGCTTGGGGCCGGCGAACACTCGCAGGCGGGCTCCCACCTCGAACACCACCGTCTTCTCCTCCTAGCCGTTAGCATGGTAGCATGTTAGCGCCTCTGCTCCTCCCCGGCCTGGTTAGCATTAGCTGCTTATCATTTCTGCTACCAGCGAGGCTACAAGACCGCTACGGACTTTCTTATTGACGGCTTGTGTGTCCCAAGGTTACCTTGGCGCCCACCCATCCCGAGTACTGCTCGGTGCAGATGACCCTGGTCACGTTGCTGGGCGCCAAGTCGGACACCCGCTTGGGCGGCATGCCGAAGGTCTCCATGCAGTCGTCGGCGTAGAACTGGTACGGCTGCCACGTCAGTCCTGATGCGGGAGGTACACCGAGCGGGTGAGCGGGCGAGCGCGGCGGGACGTACGCCGGCGTCTCTCACCTTTGTCCGTGGACTTCTCCAGGACCATGCTGGTGGGGCGCCCGTATTCGAAGCTGACCACCAGGTCGTCCACCACCTCCAGACTTTTGTTCCAGGACAGCGTGATGTTGGCCAACAGCGGCTCGGGATACTTGGACCACGTGACCGTCTGCCAATACGTGATGAGGCCGCCCCTCTCCCGGTCTCCCATCAGCTGAGGCGGGTGAGACAGGTCCGGACTGGAGGCGTCGCACTCGTCGCTGCACAGGTACGGGTTCTCCTACATCGTGACAGCGCGGGCGCGGGGACGGAAATGGTCAAGATGTCGGACCAGGACAGGTGGACATGAAGACATGAAGACATTATCATCCCGACCACCAACTCACTAGTCAGGTTTCCATCCAATCGTTTGGAATTTTATAAGCAAATTTCCTGAAAATGCCCAAAACGGACATGCGACTTCTGCCCGTTTCCATCTGTTGTTCTTTTGCCAATATTGAAAGGTGACTCCGCCGCTGTAGGTGGCGCTAGACATCATCGAGACGTGATCTACCAGTCATTTCAAAGAAGGAGAAGACTGTGCCGTACGATGACGTCAAACGAGTTTCCTTTTGTAATTCTTGATCAACCGTAGCATTTATTTGCTCTTTTCCATCTAAAATGGCATAAATATTCGCTTCTTTAATTAAAGGTGCATTTCGCAATATTGATGCAAATTGGGGTCTTAATAAAAACTGTTTCCGCAGCCAAAGTTCACATTTTGCTTTTTTCGATACGCTTGAAAATGCGCCCCCTCTAAGCGGAAACACTTTTTGCGAATTTCGGGCCCTTTTGGGAATTTCTAGCGCTTCCATTCAGTTTTATTTTCACATTTCGTGAACATTTGGAATCCAAACGAGTGGATGCAAAGCCCGCTTTTGACTGCCGTGGAGGTTTCCGACATGTCGTTCAACCGTCAGCCATGAGCCGATCCACTTTTCCTCTTTGGCTTGTTTTTGCGCAAAGTGAGCTCAAGTCTCCAATTTGAACTGCATGTGCAGCACTTCTACAGAACATGGACTCGCCGTTCGGGAGGTCGTCACAGATCCGAATATTTTGTGGCTCGACCCAAATTGCCGCTTGGAAAACATCTGGCGAGCAGTCAGTGAGTTGAGAGCTGACGATCGGATAAGGAGACCGCACGCCGATACCAGAGTGCAGAAACGTTCCGGAGGGTTCCCGCAGGTGACTCCCGGCGGATCCACTCGTATCTGCATGACTTCTTTCATGTTGGCGGCTGGCGGCTGGCAGGCGGCCACCTCCCATCCGGGCCCCGCCTCCCGGCGACAGGCGTCAAATTGACATCGACTGGACGTCACCAAGAGGAGCAGGAGTGGGAGTGGCTTGAAGCCATCCATGCTGGGGTCCTCGCGGGCTCAGCGGCGGTGCGAGATGGCGGCGCTTTCCGGCATGAAACTGTTGTACGTTGGCCTTGCCGGTGGGCTCGCCGCCCGCCGGTGGCAGCTCAGCTGAGTGCCGGACCGCCTGTCGGACAACATGAACCAAGTAGACCAGCGCAACTTTGTGTGAGGACCGGACACGCACACACGCACACACGCACGCACGCACGCACACTGTCTCCCCCGGCGTGTAACGTGACGTGACGACGACTTGTTACTTGGTGCAACGCAACAAGTCGTTGACTCGATGGCGACCGTGCAAGTCAACCTTCCACCAAATGAGCGCAATGTGAGATGATGCGAGACGTTTTTGGGCGGGTCACGTCAACGTACATCCGGAGGGACGCAAGTCGTCCGTTACGCGCGTACTTGCACACAACGAGCGTCAACTCGTACATTTGCCAAGCAACCAACTCGTTGTTCAATGTAGCTTGTAAGTGACCACGAGGGGGCGCTACACTCATCCACTCACAACATCGACTGTACTCGCTTACCTTTTTCTTTTTCACTCTTCGGGCCGATTGAGCGCAAAGTCACAAATGGCTTCGTTGGTCCCTTTCCTTTTTTTCTTTCTTCTTCTTCCTTCTCCTTCTTGCTTGCAGATCTCCTTTTCACTCCCCCCTTCGTCCTCCTCCTCTAATCTCCTTCTGTCTCATCCTCTTTAGACTTCTTCTTCTTACGAGGCTTTCGCTCCTCACAGCCCCGCCCCTTTTGACTTCATCATCAGCATCAGCTGAGGTGTCACTTCATTAGCAACTTCATTCAAAAAGACTCACAAAAGCGCTTAATGCTAATCTCCTTTCTTGACCATCAGCTGAAGTTTTCCAAGCTTATAGCCTAGCATGAAAAACAATCATCAGAGGAAAGCCAGCCAGTAAAAAAACTTTTTTTTTTTTAAATCTCATTCATTTCAATGTCATATATTTGTAAAATGTATAATATTGAATAAAAATATATACCGTACATGGATGAACAGCTATTTTTGTACATCGAATTAAAAAAAAAACTCCAAATAATGAAGTGAAGAATATTTTGTGGGGAATAAAAGGCGACATTAATGCAAAACCCGTGACATGACTCGGAAAGGTAAAACCCCAAAATGCCCTCGGTGGGCCGCATCATGGAGACGAGGAACACCAGCCCTAAACAAAACACTATTTCTCCCTGTTTTTCATAGAAAATGGAATGTTTATCAGAGTTTTGGGAAGAATTGTCGGGGGCTTGTTAAAAAAGTTGTTGTTTTTCCCCCTTCCAATGTAATTCAATGGGCGTCAGTTTTACGCGGATTTCTGCTATTTGCGGGCCAGCCAATTAAGGCGCTACCCCCGTGAATCGCGGCGGACATCAGTTGTGTTACTTTACCTAATGTTTCTTAAGTTGCAACTTCGCGTATATTGCACTCTGTTGTGTTTGTGTGTCTCGTGCCTATCATGTTTAAGCGTAGTGCATTGCATTGTACATTATATTGTACTTTTATGGTATGGAAGTAGTACCCAAAAGTGTTTGAAAGTGCTGTCATTTCCTCGTGTTGGACGAAAACCAATTCTGGGGACGGAAATTAATAAGCTTTCAGCCCTTTTTCTTTTCGGGTGCCGGAAAGAGAGAGAGAGAAAACAAACAAACGTGAACGCAGCATCGGCGATTGGCGTCAGCCAATGACGTCATCCGCGAGCGACAGCGGAAAACGACGGACGACAAGATGGCGGACGTGGTGAGCGTTGGAGTCAACCTGGACGCCTTTTCTCACGCCATCAGCGGCATTCAGGCGCTGCGCTCGAGCGTCAGTCGCGTCTTCGAGTCGCTGAAGGACGGCATGAAGAACCGCGAGACGCTGGAAGGCCGCGAGAAACAATTTATCGCCGCCTTCCAGGACAACCTGCAGGCGGTCAACAGGGACCTCAAGTCAGTCCGCCCCGCAATGTGACGTTGCTTGGCCGTGAGCGGCAACTCGCCGTCTAGCCTTATTTTGCCGTGAATCGAGCAACAAAGTATCAATTCAGCGCCGATACCCTGTCGTGGCGCGGTCGGACCGAAGTTGCTGCTTGAATAGTTTTTTTTTTTTAATGCGTTTTGTTGTAAACAAATTCAATAGTAAATGGTGACATCAGTCATCAAAATAGTGCAAAAACAGCGCAAACCAAAATGCCATTAGAATACAACCGCAAAAATATATGAAAGGAAATGCAATGCTACTTTTTAGCCATCCAATTTATATGTCACACGTGCATTCAAGCTCTTTTCAGCCTTTCTGCTCTGGCAGCCACAGATTGTAAAAAACAAAAATACTGGAGAGAAAAAGTGCTTTGTGAGTTCCGCCCCAAAAACTTTGCTAATTAGCAGATTTATTATAGACTGTCTTTCTTTTCTTTACTATGCTCATAAAACAATACAACCTTTTTTATTAAGGTTAGCACAGATAAATCCGACCTTTTGTCGTGAACTCACAATGCCAGAAAAGAAAAGATGTGACAACAAACACCTAAATTCATTTGAAATGTTTTCTTACAGGGTCGATTGTTGTGTAAAATTTGAAATGCTATCATGGATTCAAATATCTTTGATTTTTGTCTTCAGCCAAGTTTCAAATTTGTTGAGGCCAGTCGGGGGTTGAAAAGAAGCCGCGACATTGTTTGAGAAAGTTGTCAAATAAATTCAAGATATTTTTTTCAGCAGTCAAAAGTCAGACGTCACGCGTGCGCAGGAAGCGGGTCACGACCAATCATGGCGCAATTTGGTGAGGTCACATGACCAACGCTAGAAAACGGGAGCCGCGGTCGCTCCTTACCTGTTTTCTGAGCACGCGTGATGTCATCTCCGGTCAACAGCCAATAGCAAAGCGACAATTGAAAGGTATGAATTGTGCATGAAAAATATTGTCGTGATCGCGTTCATTCTGGACAAAGTCAGAATTTCTTACTGCTGAAAATGACCCGATGAGTCGAGTCGGCCTTTAATGACGATTGCTTGAGAGTGTCTTTGTCGTTGGCCTGTAACCCGCCGGCGTCTCTGTTGTTGCCGTCAGCGAGCTGGAGCGTCTGAGCGGTCTGGTGGGCCGTCCGTCCGAGTCGCATCCGCTGCACAACAGCGGCCTCCTCAGTCTGGACCCGGTCCAGGACAAGACGCCGCTCTACTCGCAGCTGCTGCAGGCCTACAAGTGGTCCAACAAGGTGGGACCGCCGCTCACGCGCTAACGGACGCCCGCCGGCTCACCCGACGGACGGATGTTTTGCTGTCGGCAGCTGCAGTACCACGCCGGCTTGGCCTCCAGTTTGCTCAACCAGCAGTCGCTCAAGCGCTCGGCCAATCAGATGGGAGCCTCAGCCAAGCGCCGGCCCAAAGTCCAGCCCAGCACGCTCGTCCTCCCCCCGCAGTGAGTCCCCCCCCATCCAGCCATCCATCCGCGCAAACTCGTTTAACATTGCGCTCGACGCTTGTAAGTCGGATGCGAGTCGTTTGGGCCAGCCGGTCTCGGTGCTCGGGTGTCGATGTTCAACTCGCTCCCGTGGAAGTCACGGCAAAATCTGCTTTTCGTTTGTTGATGGACGCCAGCGGCACGTCTTAAAAGGACGTATCGGTAACGAGTGGCGAAATTCTCACGGCCCCGGCCGGTGGCGATGCCGGCAAACCTGGCGACCAATCATTTCCGTAGGTCAACAGACGGACGCAAGTGCATCCGATGGCTTGCTGTCAATCGTCTTCAATTGGACATTTGCAGCAAAATGTTGTCAGACGGACCAATTGGAGGAGTCGAATTGACATCGTTTGGATTTGATTGGATGAGTTTGTTGGAGATTTTGTTGAAAGACAAGTTGCAATCGTCGTCGCGGATTCGATTTGATGACATTGTGGCAAATGTTTGTTTCTTTCTAGGTACGTGGACGACGTCATTTCTCGCATCGGCCGAATGTTTCCCGACATGAGCATCGAACTCTTCCGTCCCAACGGAACGTCTGCCGTCTTGCTGGTGCGTGCGCGCGTCACTTATCTGAATATATGACTGGATAGGCCATACACGGGCAAGCCGTTGAAGTCACAGAGCGGCCATCTTGCTCCTCCCACCTCGCCAGCAGACTACTGTACAAACTGTGCGGAATACGTACAGATGAGACATATACAGCTCGTAGACAGTTAGTTTTGGGTGGGCGGGGGGGGGGGGGTGGTTTGTGGCGGGCGGTCACTATTTTTTAACAAGTAAAAAAAAAAAAATTAAATTGAGGGTATGTGCTGCTTTGAAGACCCCCTTTTCCTTTTATGGCTCAGTTCCTGAGACCCCAATATTAGATTGACATCTTTTGTTGAATTACGATTATAATTCTTTCATACAAAAATATGCAAGTTTACTCCTGTGATAATCACTAAGCATATCATTTATGTATGTATTGAAGCTGTCAAATGTCTGAAATCCTCTTGTTTATGTTGAACAAATTGAAAACATGATAAACGATGCTGTTTCTACCAAGTGCGGTCTCAAACGTTCTCCAAGTTGGATCCTGTAAACGTAAAGGATGGCATGGCCAGAAACATTTCTTGGGAGGAGCAATATGGCGGCCTCGCGGCTTCAAAAGTCTCGGCCTGTCGGCTATCCAGTCATCCATTCAGATCGGTTCCTGCGTCCCGGCCAACTGACGTGTCACTTCCTGTCAGGTGACGCTGGGCAAAGTGCTGAAGGCCATCGTGGTGATGCGTTCGCTGTTTATCGACCGCACGCTGGTGCGCGCCTTCAACGAGAACGTTTACGACCGCGACGGCAAGGTGAGCGTCGTGACGTGCGTGCGTGCGTGCGTGAACGGTGCCTGTCGCCGCGGTAACGCTGTCCGTCCCCCTCAGTTGGACATCTGGACCAAGTCGCAGCATCAGGTCTTCCAGAAGGTGAGTTGGGAGCGCGTCGTGGCGTGCCGCGGCTGCTGATGGCCGCTGCGCTTGCTAGGTAACGGATCACGCCACCACCGCGCTGCTGCACTACCAACTGCCGCAGATGCCCGACGTCGTCGTGCGCTCCTTCATGGTCAGCAAAAGCAGACAAAAAAAGATCGTCAAAGCACACGAACATTTCTGATGTTTGGCTTTGTGTGTGTGCGTGCGCGCGCAGACTTGGTTGAGGAGCTACATCAAGTTGTTCCAGTCTCCGTGCCAGCGATGTGGTCACTTCCTGCAGGACGGACTTCCTCCCACCTGGAGGGACTTTCGCACCTTGGAGGCCTTCCACGACACCTGCCGCATGTGAAACCGCACGCACGCACACCTGATTCAAACGCTTGGCTCAAAATTGCGGCAATCCAAGAAATGCAGTCAATTTGGCTCCAATTTCTTAAGTTGTTTTTTGCAGAATAACCCAATTTCTTGCATTGTTTTGAACTGAATGACCCGATTTATTGGGTTGTTTTGGACCCAAGCTTGTCGACTGTTTTGTCCGGGCGGCGTTTGAGGCTTGGCCCTCGTCGGGTGGTCTGAAATCTTCTTCTTCATCATCTTCATCATCATTATTGTGGATAATGTTAAACGCTCCCTGAAGAATTTGAGCCAGCGCTAATGAGGAGCACGCGTCCTCCTCATCGTCATCTTCATCAGCGACCTTCATGACTGATTGATGAAGGTCAATTAGGCGGCGGCGTGCTGTCTCCGACGTCGCACCTGAACATGACCCCTCGGGACTCCGCCCCCCACTCAATCCCCCACACAGCTTTTCTTTCGCTTTGAATGACGTGGAAATGGAAAACCAGCACCCGGTTCTTGTTCCGGGATCTGAAAGCGGACCCGCACCAGATTGCTGCTCCAGACGCAAGAGGAGGTAGAAGAAGAAAAAAGATTGACCAAACTTGTAAATAATGTTGTCTTGAATAAAAAGGATTCTTGAAGCCGTGCTGTTATTTGTCTCCACCTGTTGGTCCAAGTGTGCACTGCATGAACAGGGTTCGCAAGCAGGGATGCCAATTGGCAACTTAAATGTTCATTTTATTTGAAAGGGACAATGCACATTGATGGGCAACCAATTCAGTTGCCAGATTCTCCAAGCAGTTGCTCATTTGCATCTGTGATCCCCAAAACAAAAATGCATTCAACATACGCACAGCAAAGCAATACAAAGTCAAGATAAAACCGATAAGAACATTGCAATAAGACAACAGAATGTTATAGTAAGACAAGATAAAACAACATAAAAAGAGTTCATGGTTGCACTTGACACCACGACATAATTCCTCTCCTACAGCGTCCATTACTATGACATGCAAATGCGGAATTATGCAAATGAAGCTATGATGTCATCTAGCAACTTTTAGGACCGCTAATAACTCAACCGTCACTTGCCTTCGGTGCAGGTTGGCGTGAGTTCGCGTCCCCGCTTGGGAGACCGAATACGTGTGTGTGTGTGTGCGTGTGTGTGTGTGTGTGTGTGTGTGTGCGTGTGCGTGTGCACCAAAAAAAAAAAAAGCTCCTTTCCTCAGTTGGCACGACTGTTTGCAAGTGCACGAGCATCGGGTTTCCTCAGCAGAAAACATTTGATGCGATGACGTTTGCGTTCAGAAGTTGGACAAAGCAAAAAAAAGCCTTTTATTTACTTTTTCTTTTTTTCTTCTGCTTTCCGTTGACTGGCGGAGTGCAAATCTTGAAAGACGACTTGGCCTTCTAGTTTCAGTTTTCCAGCTACTAACTTTGATTTCTGAGATCCAAAAATCCAGAAAAAAAAGCCAAGATTTTATTTTGCCAAATGCAACACTTTTTTTCGTGCTTTATTCAACAAATTGTACATTTAACAAAATAAAAAGCACAATCGCGCGCAATTAAGTGTCCGACATGACAGTCTACTCTTTGTCTCTTTTTTGTCTTTTTCTTTTTGGAGCCGCCGATGGCGAAATGTTGACGAATGGACCCTCGAACCCCATTGGCCGCGCGCGTGTGCGCGCTTGTCCTCCAGCACAATGAGGCGGCCACTGCGCATGCTCGGCCGTTTGGCAGGCGTCCCCTCCGAGACAACAAAGGCAGGCGCGTGACCGCGCGCGCTGCTCCTTCGGCTGTCGCCACTGCGCACGCGCGCACGTACGGTCACGCGCGGCGGCGAGAAGAGGAAGAGGAGGCGACATGAGCATCAACTGGGGTGCGGAACTGTGGGTACTGAAAGATATAATAACATTTTTAATACCTAAATTTATATACCAACTATTGTTACACATATGAACATTTTAATTTTCCATATTAACCTTTGAATTAGAAATCTTGTGTCTCAGCAGGGCACATGATGTTGACCTCGTATGCTCTAACCTTAAGCTTGAGCGACGTTGTTTTGTCTAAAAAGTTCCTTCTCCGCACTTCTTTGCCAAAACACATTTGGCTCTCACAGTCTGCCTAGACACTGATTGGGCCAGAAATTCGTTGTTTTAAATACACGCACATCTCACCAATGAAAACAGAATTCGTTTTGAAATAATACACATACACATACATTATTGTCTCTATCAGTTATGTCCAGTTCGGGTTGTTTTGCGAGATATTGTTTTGGGGAAGTCAGACCCTTCAACTATGTCCCAGTTTATGCACCAAATTTGCCCCTGAACGTTTGTTTACATTAGACTTCGTCTTGCCACCTCCTTTGGAAAAGTACTGGCCGAAATAATCAGAGGGGCGGATTTTAAGAAACTATATATAGCGTCTGCAACCCGGAAGAGGGGACACATTCTGACGCTCAGAAATTCCACGTTCTTAAGTGATGTACCTGAGTGTTGAATGTTCCAAGAGATCTCTTGTTTGATTAAAAATCATTTTTGCAAAGAATGTATTTTTCTTACAACAACTCACCCTCATATTTGAACACGCAAGGAGGACAAAATACCTCATAATCTTACAATTGGCGACCACCGACGTTTCGACAGTTTCCAGCGGGGCGTTCAGGGACGGGCAGAATTCTACGGCCACATAATAATTAAGGTAAGTGGACAAATGAATCCACGTTTTAGGAATTCTGTCTGTTTCAGGGCGCGGCGGCTGGTAAATTCGTCGTGTAAAATTATTTTGAGGCTGGAGTCTGTGTAAGAAAAATAGTGATGAATTTTGAAATCGTTTGCTTGGACGTGAAAGTCCCAGATTTCGGATTTTACCACGGTGTTTGAACTATACACGTGGTGACGTGGTAGTGTATGCGGAAATGCGCAGATGATATGCGATCTTTTTGGAGTTATAAAGATTAATAACGATCGCTTGTAAGTCAGTCTGGGAAACATTTTGTCTTTACAATTTGGTTTTTACAGACGATAGATACGTAGATAATTGATTTGAAGTCTGTGTATATGAGGTTAAGAATAACGATCGCTTGTAAGTCAGTCTGGGAAACATTTTGTCTTTACAATTTGGTTTTTACAGACGATAGATACGTAGATAATTGATTTGAAGTCTATGTATATGAGATAAGAGATATATGAAGTTGAGAGTAAGTCAGTCTGGGAAACATTTTGTCTTTACAAATTTGTTTTTACAGACGATAGATACGTAGATAATTGATTTGAAGTCTATGTATATGAGATAAGAGATATAAGATGAAGTTGAGAGTAAGTCAGTCTGGGAAACATTTTTGTCTTTACAATTTTGTTTTTACAGACGATAGATACGTAGATAATTGATTTGAAGTCTGTGTATATGAGAGTAAGTCAGCTGGAGAAGCATTATTCTTTTACCAGCGTTAGATGTGTGGGCATTGGTTTTACGTCCATACATATTTAAGTTGAGAGAAGTCGGCTCAAAAAGCATCTTTGTCTTGATCCCTGCCTGATGCGCGGGAGAGACAAACACTTTGTTTTTATGAGTAATAGATTCTTGGGTAATTAGATACAAAGATCCTTGAATAAGTGTTGCCGATTAAAGCTGCGGGAGGATCGACTGCTTCATTTTCTAGGGACAAAGGACTCAACTTATAGGAAGTCAGATTGACATAAAACGGATTTAGTACGCCGTTTTAAGATTAATCGATAGGTCTATGAATAATTGGATATTGACATTTTTAGACAAGATATAAGAGATAAGATGTATTGACTCAACTCGTGGAAGTCGGGCTGACTAAAGCATATTTGATACGACGCTTTAGATCAAGCCAATAGGTCTATTGAATATTCGTGATTAAAATTCAAAGACAAAGAAACTGTTGAAGCTGGGGTAGCGCAGTTGACATCCGGATATTTATGTGTTGATATGTCGTACAAAACGACATGTCTTGTCTGTCCGTTGTGTGTATGCCGTCTGATCGGTGAAGAAACTCTAACGTTACGGTAAAATCTTAAAGGGACCGCGACGAGAACAGTTGATTAATTCTGTTATAAGTGAGACGTCACTTCATTTAAATATTAATACAACTGAACTATGATAATCTACAATATAATATAATACAAATCAATAAGCTATAAAATACCTGAGTTAATAATTAAGACGAAACATGGACACTCTATTTGAACTCAAAACACAGTGGTTTGACCCGAATGGGATTCCGTTGAGTTTAGATGGGATGACGCTGGATAAACAAATTGGAAACGCATGCGCTGTGGCTATAGGGATTTTACCTACAAAGGCTAAACGAGAAACAAAAAAAAGAACTTTGCGACTGGATGCAAGACGGCTGTAGAAAAGGTTATTTTCCGTCATTACAATCTGCAGTGTGTCTAATCTCTTTGATGAAGAACGTTGAACTTGCATGTGTGAAAAAACGTCACGAACTAGATGAGCTGGTGCAACACACATCTGTAATTTCTTCGAGTGGAAGAAAAGCCAGAAATGATCGAAAGCTTGTTGACAAAATAATGAATAATGCTAGAATACTAGCTTTAGGTATTTTTGTGAAGTTATAACCATTTATATAACTAAATAATGATATAAGACTAAATGATTTGACCTGATATGACTTCCGCTAGTCGGAATTAAAGCTTCCGGATTAATCATACCGTTTAAATAATGACTTAAAATGTAATTAATATTGAACGACGGGACTTGATTATATTGTGAAAAAGGTTAGTTTATTCTAATAAGATATGGCATTTGTTCGATGGTTTTAATGACTGCAATTTAACTTTGAATGTGCGTACACGGCGACCGCCCGTTAATAATGTTATGAGTGTATGTAATTTTATATAGAGGAGAGTCCCGGACGTATCTTTAAGAAAAGTGTATTGAAAAAATGATTAATACTGAAATGTTGCTTTGCAAATAAAATAACTGTATAATACAAATTTATGTAATAAAACAAATTAAGCCGTTTAATAAGCGCTAAACGGGATAAATTAATTAGACGGTAAAATTACTAATAAAACTTCTAACGCTAAAACCCGCAATTGTCTGCGTTAAATAATTGAACGACATTATATAAATTGTTGCCGTAACTGATTTTATAAGCCCCTTACATAAATTTCTTAAGCACTAATGTTGAATACTTAAACTGGCTTCAAGAGTGCAAATACGTCATATTTAAAAATTATGTTTGCTATAAAACGAACGAATATTAATACACAAATAACATAGAGAGGTATAGTTTTAAGATATTATAAAATTTAGATGCATGTCTTATGCTTGTAGAGCATGGGTGGCTTTGACTGATTGTAGTTGCTATGACTCATTCCCTTTCTCGGGTTAAAAAATGCCAACAGCCATCAATCTTTGTAATGAGGTCAAATAAAATGTTTTTATAAAAGGTAATGTTAATTGTGTGATTGTTTTAGATTAAATAGTTTAGTCTCTACTCTTATTTTAATAATAATAATAATAATAACTAAAAACAAATAACTTGGATGGCAATTAATGTGGAATAATTCTTATATAGATGATTGTTTTTTCCCTTATGATTTTGTTTGTGCGCGAGAACATTGTTTAATAAATTTTAAATATCTTTTCAGAATCAGGAGACACACCCATTAAGGACAATTGGGGTCGCACCAAAGTGCCATGTTCCGGTCCTGGGGATGAAGTAATGTGTTAATTATAATTTAAAAGGAGTTTTTTATTTATTTTTTTCTCCGACGTTTATAAATAGAAAGTAATTTTAATCTCTCCTGAATATATTTAACCTTTGAATTCGACATTTGAAGTCTCATTACAAACAGACTGGGGAAGCTATCTGGAAGAAACACATTTTTGACATAATTTGAGGTGCTATGTAATTAAAATCATTCCTGCTTTGACGTTTGACCAAAGGCTGACTTTACGGGCTGCGGCCTCCATTGAGAAAACATTAATTGAAAACTACACACTTATTAATTAACTATATTTGTAAATTGTTAGAGTATATCTGTCCTATTTTATCCTAAGTATTATTTATGAAGGTATGCAAAACATATTAAATTAAATATTGTAAACCATAACAAATATTGACATATAATTAGCAATTATTTAAAATTGTAAACTTTCATTGTTTTAATTATTATTTTTTATTATTTTTATTTTTATTTAATTTTTTTAATAAAGGAAGTTTTTGGTTTTAATATTTACTGACATGTTATAACCTAAATACTGTTGGGGCAGATTTTAATGTTTTCAGTCGAGTGAGGATTATTGGTCAAGGGTCATTATTTCGGAACAAAGTCAACTGGCGGGACACAGACCTCTTTAAAACCCTCACCCACAGAGAAACTGCAACTGCCACCTGTCACCACCACCAGCAGGGCGGTGGAAAAAGATGCCGCCATACCTGACTACACCTGCAGCCTGCTAACGCCAGATGGAAGGGCGGAGATTCCTGCCGACTATTGCCACAAAGACTGTGCCATCATATACAAATGTGAAAAAAGAAAAACTGCTCCACTGCCAAATGAACTGTTCTATGAAACTGCTCCAAATATTCTGCACAAGCGTCTTCAAAGCGTTCCTGCGTCCAGAACTGTCCTACGAAAGAACTATGCCATACGAAGGCCACACCCAACAAACAATGCTCTCTTTGAATTGCTGATACCGGGCCATATGATTTGACGCTGACTGTTTGCACTGAAATCTATATTTTGACATGGGTAGGGTTATAACATTTACAGTAAAACATTTGGTAAATTTAACTAATTGATTGACAACATTTTATATATACAAATTTTTTATATTTTAAAAACTTTTTGATGTCTATTTTTGATTTGATCTGATTTGTTTATTTTGCTATTTTAAAACAGTCAGTTTTTTGGACAAACATCAAACAGGGGGACTAGTAAGCTTAATGGTAATATTAAAACTAAGGGCAACTTTATGTATTGATAATATTTGATTTTTTGTTAAATTTATTGGTTAAGCTACAATATTTTAAAGTACAAAAGATAATATTGGTAAATTTAAAGTTTCAGAAATTGAAAACAGCTAATATGAATATAGATAAGATATAATTTATTTGAACCTTAATTATTATATTTTATTTTTTAAAACTTGGTCTTTTGATATTTTCCCAAATTCTCTTTTCAAATTTAAACACTGGCTTGGGATGCATTGTTGAATTTACTGGTTAAATATAAACTTTTTCCCCTCTTTTTAAAATAAATACACAAGCTAAATTTAGGTACTGCAAAACTTTATATATTAGTCTGAAAAATTCTCTAAAGCGATCTTTTTCAGAAGGGGGAATTATTAGTTGGTCTGGGTATGTCATTGCGAAATAAAAATAAATATAAAATTAAAAGTTAGTCTTAATATGATAATTAGAGATAGTCCGTGAGAACGAATTTTATAGGAGGACCTTGGGGAATTTTTTGGACCATGGAGAAGGAGTAAGTTTCGGCAGAGACGACAAATTAAGGTGAATATGTTCCATTTCTATTTTTATTAATCCCTGGGGCCCTGGGGGAAGTTGTTATTTTTTGATTTTATTATTGAGGCGAAAGTTGCATTTGTTTAATGGCCGGAAGCACATTTGACATGCTATATCTATAACAATAAGTATTATAATAACATATTTTAATAATCACATTCTGTAAACAAAATTGGCCTTGTCAGATTTGAACTGGCTAAAAAAGATCTTTATTTTCCTTGCAATCAATGTGCTTAGGTCATTAAAAAACCAGCCAAAGGCTGGATCATAATTGAATGTCACAACATACAGAATTTTTTCCACAGGACGGGCCTGCAGAACTTTACTAAAAATTTACTAACCCCTAACTAATAACACTACCAAAATGCTCTCTCTCAGAAGAAGGGATGTGAATAAAATGTTTATTAGTGACTAATAAAAATGTCCTGCACTCAGACCTGAGGTGATGGAGGGGTCAATCAGTCCAATGACGCCGACACCTGGTTCGTTCAACATCCGGCCTTCAGACCTGCCGGGTCCACTTCCTACTCAACCATTACCTTCAGAGAGACCACTGCTCGAGCCACCTGACCAACTGCTCGAGCCACCAGGGGGAGTCAACAGAGAAACCAGTCGACTGCTGCTTCCAGTGTCAGCTAACGAGCTGAGCATTACCCAATGGAAATAGGAGTAATGTGTCCCTTTTCCCCGGCGTTGCAAAAAAAAAAAAAAAAAAAAAAAAAATGAGCCACACTTTCAGGAAACAAACCCCAATTCGATGAATTCCTACATCTCTGGCAGTAGATGTGGGCTAAAGGATTCATCCATCCATTCCCCTGACCGCTTGTCCTCACAATGATTGTGGGGGTGCTGAAGCCGATCCCAACTGGCTTCGGGCAGGAGACAAGGTGCAACCTGGACAGGTTGCCAGCCAAACGCAGAGCTGAAGGACTCTGTTTGAAAAAAACAACAACAAAACGCAAGCAACAAAACCTCCCTAGCCCAAACGACGACAAGTCTTCAATCGCGTCCCGAATTGCACATACACAATGACACTCCTTTTAATCCTTAACTGCCATGCCAATTTCCTGAAATCCCCTGCTACAATTTTTTGACATAATCATAACCCACTGTCTTTATATGTGATATGCTTATTTTGCTGAAAAACCGAAAAAACACAAAAAACTGAAAAAACAAAATATCTTCTGATGAATCACACTGTTTGACATATGACGGGCGTCCTCTCTTGTTAAAAGGGTGTTTTTCTTCTTCCTGTGTTGCACCTGCTATTATGATGATGAAGATCCCGTGGGAATCCTTTGGTAAAAATGTTTAAATATTTAGTTGTTGGGCTTAGTTAGTGTTTACGTAAGCCCAAAGGGCGGACTGAAAGATATAATAACATTTTTAATACCTAAATTTATATACCAACTATTGTTACACATATGAACATTTTAATTTTCCATATTAACCTTTGAATTAGAAATCTTGTGTCTCAGCAGGGCACATGATGTTGACCTCGTATGCTCTAACCTTAAGCTTGAGCGACGTTGTTTTGTCTAAAAAGTTCCTTCTCCGCACTTCTTTGCCAAAACACATTTGGCTCTCACAGTCTGCCTAGACACTGATTGGGCCAGAAATTCGTTGTTTTAAATACACGCACATCTCACCAATGAAAACAGAATTCGTTTTGAAATAATACACATACACATACATTATTGTCTCTATCAGTTATGTCCAGTTCGGGTTGTTTTGCGAGATATTGTTTTGGGGAAGTCAGACCCTTCAACTATGTCCCAGTTTATGCACCAAATTTGCCCCTGAACGTTTGTTTACATTAGACTTCGTCTTGCCACCTCCTTTGGAAAAGTACTGGCCGAAATAATCAGAGGGGCGGATTTTAAGAAACTATATATAGCGTCTGCAACCCGGAAGAGGGGACACATTCTGACGCTCAGAAATTCCACGTTCTTAAGTGATGTACCTGAGTGTTGAATGTTCCAAGAGATCTCTTGTTTGATTAAAAATCATTTTTGCAAAGAATGTATTTTTCTTACAACAACTCACCCTCATATTTGAACACGCAAGGAGGACAAAATACCTCATAATCTTACAGTACGTACCCCGGCCGGGACGCACGCACCTGCCTATATCTGCGGTTCGGCCGTGCGTGTGCGTGTGTGCGCGCGCGCGGGCGTCCTGCTGCCCGTATCCGTTGTGCAGCAGCAACACGCTCTCTCTCGTGCACGCGCGTCGGCACATTGCAATCGTGAGGTATGGACGCGTCAACGCGAGGCACGTGATCGATGACGTCACTCACTCGGTTCGGCAAACTGAAGATGTAGCGGTCCAAGTCTGCACTAGACCAGGTCTACGGTTCAAACTACTGGTTCAGGTCTGCCTACTCGTCCTGATGTTTGTATATTAATCCAATCAGGTTCTCGTCTTTGCAGTCGAACGCTAAAGCTAGCAACATGTCAGGTGCAGGCCCAGATCCGGTTTTAGGTGCGGGGACTTGTTTCCTGTGGTCCTGGTCTGCTTTCGAAGACGCGTCGGGTTTTCGAGCCCTGCAGGTCTGGTGCTTGTGAGGTTCAGGTCTCCATGCGATGTCTGGGATCAGAAAGAAGAGTCGGCTCAGGTCCTGTTCCAAGCCTGAGGTCCGGGTTTTTGTCTTCTTGATGAATCAAGTTGAGTAGGACACGTCCCCTGTGCTGTGTCGTAGTCTGGGCTGCAAAGGGGCAGCAGGATGCGTTTTTGGGGGGGCCGAAAAAGAGACACAAACCGAGACGTGTCACCACTCGACTCAATCCTTTTTTGTTTGTTTGTGAGTATTGAGGTGTGTTGTTGCTCCACCTTTTGAACATGCTAACCTTTAGCCTGTCAATGAGATTTCCCACGATGTGTTAGCATTAAGCCAACTGGCGCATGGCTAATGCTATGGGCTTGTTTGAAACGATGACTATTTTTTTCAAATATTTTGGGGGCCAAGCCGCTAGCTCACATGTGTCAGGATCTGGTCCTGGGGGGCCGGAGTCCTGCATGTTCTTGAGGTTTCTCTACTCCAACACACCTGATTCAGTGATCTGGATCCTTATCAGGCTCTTGCAGAGCTCGCTGATGATCGTAATATCTTAAATATGAATCAGCTGTATTGAACGTGGAAAAGCTTGAAAACATGCAGGGACCGGACTTTGACACTACTGCGGTAGCTAGTAGAGCAAATGACACAAAGCTCCTCCAACATTGCTTCTTTGCGATTTCCTTCGACTGCCGACATACTGAAAACAAAGCATTTGATCTGGCGAGATGGAGGCGGAGCATGCGCGGCCCCACGACTTGCCATTGGTAAAAACGTTGCCAAAATCAGCGTACGACGACGACAATCTGTCGTCGGCTTTCCTTTTGGGGGAGGGGCCAAGGCGATAGGACACGCCCCTTTCGAGCTGCACACTGAAGAGGTTACACATATTTGTCCTCTTTTGCATAGTTCCAAAAATATGAAGACAGATTTCTTGTAAGAAAAAACACCTTTGCAAAGATGATTTATCAAAACAGAGATCTCCGGACATCGGGACGACCCTGAACATCACGTAGGAGGTGGAATTTTCAGAGTGCCCATTGTGCCCCCTCCCTTGCGGAAGAGGGCTTCTTATAGTATCGAGCTTGGAAAGTGAAACGCCTTTTAAAACACGTTATACAACAGATTTGCAGCTGTGCCGATCTCCGGACAAAATATACTCTCCGGGGACTTTTTCTCAAAACAATATCTCACAAACAAGATGAACTAGATTTAGAGTGGCCGTGAGCGATGGCGCAAACAGAGTGTGTGTGTGTGTTCGAGGCAGATTAATGTGTTTTCGCACACTGAGAAGGAATTTTAGACTAATCAAAGTAAGGTCAAATTGTACTGACTTCAACACTATTTTTACACATCTATAAAACATTTCAACATGG
Source organism: Vanacampus margaritifer (assembly GCF_051991255.1). NCBI lineage: Eukaryota > Metazoa > Chordata > Actinopteri > Syngnathiformes > Syngnathidae > Vanacampus > Vanacampus margaritifer. The sequence continues at coordinate 139,426 of NC_135434.1, forward strand.
TTCATATATGAAATAAAGAATTCAAATGTTAACGATATCTAACAACACTTACGCCGATGCTAAGCTAAGCTAGCAGGAGCCGGGCAACATTAAAGAGCCAAATTTGCCGGCACCTTTTTGCTTTTGAAAGCTGCTCAGAGTAGAAATGTCCCCCCAAGTTGATGTTCACAATGGCGACGCAGCAAGTTTTTCAACTGGATTCGGGTTCCAGTTTCTCGCCCTCTGTCTGCGGCTGTGACGTCACGTGCGCATTGTGGAAGAGAAGAAGCAAGTGTGCGGTTTCATTTTTTGGCCACATGTGACAGTAGCAATTCAAAATGATATTTTCTGCATTCAGCAGCTTCAAATATTTCATATTCGATATTTTGCATTTAAATCATTTGCACTTAAATCCATCAATCCTCTTTGATTGTTTTGATGCCCCCTTTTTGAAAGCATTTTTTCAATAAAACAAAGAGGCTGACATGAAATGTGATGATTGAAAGGTTCGAGCCAGCACAGGATGGCTTTATGCTAGGTTGGAGTAAAAAAAGAAAAGAAGCGAAACAGCGGACGTTTGGCATCATGACGACACGCGGCGGCGGCGGCGGCGGCGGTGGGCGGGCACATGTCGGCGGGCACATGTCGGCGTTAACGCGCGCGGCCCTTCCTTTGTGGCTGCAGGACCAGTTTGACAATCTGGAGAAACACACCGGCTGGGGCATCGACTTCCTGGAGAAGTACACCAAGTTCGTGAAAGAGCGAGCCGACATCGAACTCAACTACGCCAAGCAGATCAGGTGAGCGAGCCAACCGAGGCAGATTGGCGGGACTGTGACGTCAGCGGCGCTCTCAATGTGTGTGCGGCCGTCGGCGCGCTTGCAGGAGCCTGTCCAAGAAGTACCTTCCCAAGAGGAGCCGAGAAGACGACAGCAGGTCGGTCGCGCTCAAACTTCCTCCTCTGCCTCCCGCACGTCGCAGGACGCTCGTTCATTTACGGAAGAAAAGTTCGCCGTTGAGCTGCGATGCGAGTCACTCGTGAATATTCACTTTTGGAAAAAAGCAAAAAAAAAAAAAAAAAGCAAAAAAGTTGAATGACAAATTTTGAGGCCGTGATCATGCGATTGGGGCGTGTCGGAGGACGGGACACGGCGACGCCTGCTGCACACGCGCGTTTGTCTTGGCTTCAGGTTCACGTGGTTCGCGGCCTTCAGCGCCAGCCTGCAGCAGTTGTGCCAGTTGGCGGCGCAGAGGGAGGAAGTGGCCGGCACGCTGGGCTCGCACGTCGCCGTCGACCTGGGCAGGTTCACGCAGGAGATCAAAGCCGAGAGGAAGTCGGTCAGAACGCGCTCGCACGCACGCACGCACGCTCGCCGGCCACGCACAAGACTCACAAACGTATGCTTTGTTTCCGCAGCATTTCCAAGATGGCCGCCGTGCCCAGCAGCACATCGAAAACTCCTGGAAGCAACTCGAGTCTGTGAGTCGAGTCGACTGGCGCTCGCGGTTCCGTCCATCTTTTTCATCCCTCATCAATACTTTCAACTCGACGCCATTCTTTCACTTCAAATTCTTTTACTGCTGCAAAGGATTGAAAAACTTCCGATCAGGCGGCGGATGCCATCATTTTGGATCAGAAAAAAAAAAGATCAACAGAACTTTTTCTTCGTTTATGCTATAAAACACTTTTTCCACTCCCAAAATAAAAATCCACTCAAAAGATCAAATATGGCCGTTTGGATTTTAGAAGCACAAATTGAAGTGCAACGGAAATCAGGAAGGCGATTTCTTCTTCATCAGCGCCTCCTCGCAAGTTCCAAATGTCATGACATATATTTTGCTAATTCTATCTATTGGAAGCGCGCGCACGTTTGCGGTCACGCGGTGGATCGCTGACGGCCACGTGACGTTGCCTTGCAGAGCAAACGGCGTTTTGAGCGCGACAGCAAAGAGGCGGAGCGAGCGCAGCAGATGTGCCAGCGGATGCAGGACGTGGACAACAACGTGGACGCCGAGAAGGTGCGCGCGCACGCACGCACGCACAAAACAGCGCTTACGACTACGACGCAAACAATTTGTCACGAGCGACTTTAGGCAAATGCAAGTGAATTAGAACAGCAGATTCAACACGTCAATTTAGCTACTTTTTTTTTTTTAAATCCTATTTCTAGAAACATAAATGTAAAAGTAAATATATATTTTAACAAATGAACTTAAATCGGACTTATTTGTGAACCTTACAAAAGTACAATCCGCTTTTATCAATGGATAACATAAACACATACTTATCATGATACATTGATTGAAAACTCAAAAGCAACTTTTGATTGTTTTTCATTTTTATTTTCTTTCAAAACTTTGCTGGATTGGATCAGAATAATTACGATCCTCTTGGATTGAGATTTCCAAGTCCAGGACCACAAACCGGGCACAGAAAATGTGTTGCTTAAACCTCAAGGATTTGAGAAGTCAATATGCAAAAGTGGCGGCCATTTTGCCACTTGCTGTCCAATGAAAATGTTGCATTTTCCATATTCATCTGAATGGCGTTTTTAGAAGCGCAAACAACATATTGATAACAACGTTTGACTTCACTTTAAGCTTTGTTGCTCTTAATTTAAAAAAAAAAACGTGTTTGTTTTTTTTTTTACATTTGTGGAATCGGGAATTCTTGAGTTAACTCATGAGCGCGTCGTGTTCAGCAGCAACAAGTCCATTCAAATGTTTTTTATTTGAAAACTTTTTGAATTTTAGTTTTGTGTGTGTTAGTTTTCATTTGTGAACGTAGCATGGTGAGCCGTGATTGGTCGCACCTGTGATGGCATCTTCGGTCCACGCGAGTGTCAAAATGTCTTCTTTTTCCCCCCATCTGCTGAAAATGTCGTTTGAATCTTGTTGACAAAACTTCGAGCGGATTGCATTCAAGTCCCGTCTGTCACTTGTGTTTGTGTGTTTGTGTGTGTTTGTGTGTTTGTGTGTGTTTGTCGGCGTCAGCGCTGCTCCTTGAAGGTAAGACTTCCCGTCTGGCAAATCCCGACTGGGCTTTTGGTCCCGTTGTGCATACGGAGTGCCGGCCTTGCCTTCTTTTCAGGCCCGCCAGGCGGCGCAACACAAGCAGCAAACGGCCCAAGAGTCCAAGAAGGAGTACTTGAGCACCCTCAACCAGTTCAACCAGGACCAGCACCAGCACTACCACACCATGGTGCCCGTCATCTACCAGGTAAAAAAAAAAAAACTGCGCTTGGCTCCGCATCCGCCACTTGAAAGCTGCGTGCGTGCGTGCGTGCGCGCGTGCGTTTCAGCGCATCCAGGAAATGGAGGAGCGTCGCATCGAGCGCGTGGCTTCGGCCATGCGCGCGTCTGCCGAGGCGGAGAAGAAGTCGCTTCCTGTCGTCGGCCGCTGTTTGGACGCCATCATGGCCGCCGCCGAAAGCATCCAGGCTAGCACGGTGAGCGCGTGAGCGCGCGCGTGCGTGCGTGCGCCCATTGTTTGCGCCAGGAGCGAAGCCAGAACATTTTCATTGGGGTTTGATCATCAGTCAGTCCTATCTAATATCATCAAATAAAATAAAATACTACTAATAATATTAAAACAATAATAATAAAATTAATACAATAATAATCATCATCATCATAAATATATAAACTATAATATAATAAAACAAAAACAATAAAAACATTAATAATAATCATCATAAATAAATAAAATCTAATCAATGAAAACATAATATAAAAACAATAATACCATTAATAACATCAATAATAATAATAACCATAAATAAATACAATCGTATATAATAAATAAATAAATAATAATGTAAAAACAATAGAAATACAATTAATAACGTTAATAATGATAATAAATCAAATCGAATATTATAAATAAAAATAAAATAATAATAATATAAAAACAATAAGAATACAATTAATAACATTAATAATAATAATAGTAATCATAAATAAATGAATAAAAAAATCGAATAAAATAAACTAATAATATAAAAGCAATATAATAACAATAATAATAGTAGTCATCATAAATAAACGAATACAAAAATCCAATAAATAAAAACAATAATAATAAAACGAATAATAATCATCATCATCATGAAGGCAAATCACGGATCCAAAAATGTTCCCTTTGGTATGGGGCCACCATGTAGCTCCGCCCCTGGTTTGTTTGCGCCGCTCCGCTTGACCAGATCAGATCTCACGGCCTTTCAGGACACGCTCTCGGTGGTGCAAGCGTACAAGACGGGCTTCGATCCGCCGGGCGACGTGGACCCGGAGGACTACGCCGCCTCCATGAGGCGGAGCGTCTCCGAGTCCAGCTACCTGGACGAGCACGTGGAGGGCCGCCGGCACGGCAGGAAGCTGTGGCCTTTCCTCCGCAAAAATAAAGTAGGCCTTCTTTCTCCCACTCGTCAGCCAGCCGCTACCGTGACCTCTGACCTCTCCGTCTGCCGCCCAGCTGCTGAATCTGCTGTCGTCGCCTCGCCAGCCGCCGCCGCCGCCGCCCGCCTCGCCTTCCCCGGGGGGCGCGGCCGGCAGCCCGCGTTCCCCCCCCCCGGCCGGCAGGGAGCCCATCGCGCAGCGGCTGAACGACCTCGTGACCTCCGGCTCCCGGACCAGGAAGCAGTGCCTGCGCAGCCTCAAGAGAGGAGTACCCGCCCCTTCAAACCTTCCGCATCACATCATTTCACTCTTTTCATTGAATTGGGTCCAAAAGGGCCCATCCCAAAATTTGCACTTATTGAACCCAAAAAAGTCCAATTCCATTTAGAACCAATAGAGCAACCAATTTTGTGCATTATTCATTCATTTGACCCCACTTTTTGGCTTTGCCAGCATTGGGCCAAAAATGAACCCAGCCAATTTATTGGGTTAATGGAACGGAAATGAATCGGGTCAGAAAAGGGACCGGCCCAAATTTTGCAGCTATTTCACCCAAAAAGTTGGGTCCAATTCATTCAATAACCCACAAAGAAAGCCACCGAATCAATTATTATTATTATCTTTTAAACTGTATGAAATAAACACAAATTCCTGGTAAATAAACAGTAATGGGGGTGTAAATGACACTTTAATGCAAAATTCAAATGAATGCGATTAGTCAATTGATCCAGAATGGATTCTACAAATATTGAGTATCGTGACAGCACTCGATTCCCCGCAAACCAACATGAAGTGTTTCCATTTGAGTGGCTAACTTGCAAATGTCTTTGCTTCGCTGCTTCCCTCTGACGGACAGCTGTCACTCAAACTGGTGAGTAGGAGTCGGGCAGGCGCGCCGGCCGCCGAGCGGCGACGTCATCAACGAGTGCCGTCACTGCCGTGCTTTCAGGGCACCGCCCCCGCGGACTGCAGCCATCTTCCCGCCGAGCAACGGCGCAAAAAGCTGGAGAACCGAATTCAGCGCATCGAAGAAGAGATCCTGCGCGAGCGAGAGCAAAGGTGAGCCTCGTTAGCGTAGCGTTAGCGTCGCGTTAGCATGGCGTTAGCGTCGCGTTAGCATCACGTTAGCATAGCGTTTGCATAGCGTTAGCATCGCGTTAGCATCGCGTTAGCATCGCGTTAGCATCGCGTTAGCATCGCGTTAGCGGCGCGTTAGCCACGCTACCCGAGGAAGAATGAGAGGACTTTGTTAGCTTAGCATTAGCCCGCTGTGTTTCCAGGGAGGCGCTGGTGAAGATGAAGGCGGTGTACCGTCAGAACCCGAGCCTGGGAGACGGCGCCGCCCTGGAGCCGCGATTGGACGAAGTCAGACGGAGCCTGCGCAGGCTGGAGGAGGAGCTTCGCAACAACCAGGTGGCGGACGCGTCGGCGCCGGCGGCCCTTCACGCTCGGTTGCTCCTGGCGGCGGCGAGGGGCGGGGCCAGCTGCCTGAGCTGATGCGTGACGTCGTTGAGCTCGGCCTTGACCTTGGCGATCTCCAGCCGCTGCTCGTTGATGATCTTGATGAGGTCCGAGCGGCAGCGGTCCAGTTTCTGGAGCCTCTTCTGGGTCTCGGCGTCCTTCTGCTCCAGCTGCCGCCGCAGACTCTGGATGGTCTTCTCAAACTGGTCCGACTGCAGCTTGTTGGACTCCAAGAACTGCGCGATCTTCTCCTCGATGGTGTCCACGCAGACGTCCTGGTCGCCGGTGATGTACTTGCGCTTGAGGCTGGTGATGGCCTTGGTGAAGGTCTTGGGCCTGTTGATGAGCGAGATGGAGGTCTCCAGGTCCTCGCGGAAGCGGCGGATGTAGGTCTCCTTGGTGAGCAGCACGCACTCCAGACTCTTGACGCTGGCCTGGTGGGCCTTGACGCGGCCCTCGTGGAACTTGATCTTCTCGGCCAGGTCGTTGGCCTGCATCTTGGCCAGCGCCAGGTCCTTCTTGGTCACCTTGTGGGCGGCCTGCTCGGCCGTGTACTCGGCCCGCAGCGCCTCCATGTCGCTCTCCATGTGGCGCAGGGACTCGCGCAGGGTGGCGGCGCCGCGCTCCTCGCGCTGCAGCTGCGCGTTGACGATCTCCTTGTGCGTCTGCAGCTCGCCGATGTCGGCCATCTTGGCCTTCAGCTCCTTGCTCTTCTGCTCGTCGGACTTCTTGAGGGCCTCCTTCTTCTCCATCAGGTCGTCGGTGGCGTTGGTGAGCGCGGTCACCTTGTTGGAGAGGGCGTTCTTCTGCATCTGGATCAGGCGCATCTCCACGCCGTGGTCGTACTGCAGCTTGTCGCGGATGCCCTTCTGGGCCTCCAGCTCCTCCTGCCGCTCGCCCAGCGCCGCCTGCAGCGCCCGCTTGTCCTCGGCCAGCTCCTCGGCCTGCCTGCTCATGCGCTCGGTCTGCGCCTGCAGCTCGGCCGCCTGCTTGGCGAAGGCCTGCTCCCTGTCGCGCATGCGCTCCTGCCACTCCTCTTCCTGCGCCTGCAGCTGCCGGCCGTGCTGCTCGCCCTGCGCCTGCAGGTTCTGCTCCCAGGCCAGCAGCGCCGCCTCCATCTCGCCGATCTTGTCCTGCAGCCGCGCCTCCTCCGCTCTCAGGTCCTTGGCCTCCGATTCGATCAGGCACTTCCTCTGCTCCAGGGAGAAGATCTGGGCCTTGTGGACCCTCACCTGGGTCATCAGCTCGTCTTGCTCCTTGCTGGCCGCGTCCAGTTTCTCCTGCAGGGCCCGGTTCTGGGAATCCAGAGCCTCCACCTTGACATCGTGGCTCAGGCGGTCGCTCTGCCACAGCTTTTTGAACTCGTCCTGCTTCTGGACCAGCCTCCTGATCTTCCAGTTCACGTCCTTCCTCGAGTCGGTGCTCTGGCTCGGGTTCGACATGGCTGCGTGGGCTTGATGGCCGACCAACGCCGGCTCGGTCAGCTCTCGGGGCTTTTGCGGAGTCGCCCGCCGATGGGTTTGTTGGCGCGTTGCCGAGTGGCCGTCCGGCGGACTTGAAGGGGTTGCGACGAGGCTTGAAGGATCCTGCTCGATTGCGTCCCCGCCCGCCGTCTTCCGACAAAGGCGTCCATCTTTGATGACGCCGCCGGTCTGTGATGACCTCACCCGTGGGACGACTGTGATGACGTCATGCAGCGGCCAAGCGCACGAGCTCGTCTGTCTGTGATGTCACTCGAGTGATGATGTCACGCGTGTGTGTGTGTGGTTTTGTCTTTGCTACATTGTGGGGCCCGTACACGCGTGCTTTTCCAGGTTTAACTACCATTGTGGGGACGTTTTGTTCAGACCTCTTTTTGAGGGTCAAGTCTCAAAGTCTCAAACGACTTCCCCTAATCGAACCACCGGTCAAAACTTGCTTTTAGGGTTTAGGTTTGAATTGGGTTTTTAAACCTAACCCAGCCAGTTGTGATGGTTCAAGGGACAAAAACGTGGAATTTTAAGTCCTTCCACAGTTAACAATTGGCATATAATGATGACATCTTACCTTTGACTCAATGTCATTTCTTACGAAATATGAGTTCTTTCGGTGGCTATTTTTCTTACCCGGAAGTCAAACGCTCGGTTCAGTCGAACCCCGCCTCTCCCTCTCATGACGTGGTCCGAGCCGGCTGCTTCGCGAAACATACCGATAGGTTTGAAGCGGATTTTTGAAATGGACTCTAAATTGAACGGTCTCCGAGAAAGTGGGCGTGCCTTTAGTTGGCAGAGGCGGTGCGGGGGTTCGGCCGCACACAATGCCGCCAAACCCTCAAACAGCTGGTTTTCTCAGGTTGGGAGGGGCTGGTGCTTGGAGAGCAGAACAACCTTGAAGTTCTAATGCAATTTCTCCAATGGAGGAAAAGACAACTTTGATCATGTTTTGAACATTTGAACATTTCTAAAAGCTCCCAAAAGTGGACTTTTCATGTTGCAGTCGCGACAAAGTTAGGCTGTTGGAAATGCGTGATGGCGACGAGATGCAGAAATGTGAACCCAACGTGTGTTTCAGGCGTGGCTGGCGGAGGTTGAGCAAGGCCTGAGCGCGTGTCCTCCGCCTTCCCACTTTGCGAGCGACCCGTCCACGCCGGGAACCTTGAAACCGGCCAACGCCGCAAGTCCGGACAGCAGAGAAAGGTCAACAACATTCTTTCTATCTTCTTGTGGGGAAAAAAGTTTGCATTTGTGGTGGCTTTTATCATTTGCACACCCTTCACGACGCACACGCGCACGCACGCACCGGGCTGAACCTGCACATTTGCGCACGTCACCTGTCGGAGCGTCAGCCCGCTCGGCCGTCCCGCGTGTGCACGAAGCTCCTCTCGCGGTTTGAAGTCAACACGGAAACGCTGAGTAAATCTGCGAGAACGTCATTAATTGCAGCGTCCGTTCGTTTGTTAGGTTGAGCAAAAAATGGTCAATTTTGGCTTTTGTTTTGAACTTTGTTTTGCTGAACATTTGGAACGGGTCAACAAATGTAGAAGTTAGAGGAGAAAAAGGCCAAAAATCCAAAGTTGGTATTTGAATGTTGCAAATGTTGAAAATGATTGTCAAGGTCATCCTGTCCTTTTTCATTTCCTCAACTTGTTTTTGTCCTGACTTTCCATTTTGTCGTCTTTCTTGGTCCGCCTTGTTTTCACGTCCTTCCTTTTCTTCCTTCTTGCCTTGGTCACCGCCATCCTGCTGTCTTGTCTCGGACCTCCTCGCCGTGTCCTCCTCCTGTGGCCGGCAGTCCCGACGGCAGCTACACGGAAGATCCCGGCGCCGGCGCCGAGGTCCACTTCCGCAAGTCCCGAAGCTCCGACTTCGACGACGACTTTGACGACGACGAGCCGTTGGCCAGCATCGGAACCTGCAAGTCGCTCTACCCGTTCCGAGGTAGTCCGCCCTCAAATGTCTCAAAGGTTCTCCAATTTCAAAACTGTAAATGTATAGGATGCTATGGCGAGAAACGTTGCTTGGGAGAAGCAAAATGGCGGCCTCGTGACTTCAAAAGTCTCGGCCTCTCGGCGATCCGGTCGAAGATTCAGTTCAGTGGAAGGCGTCGTATGACTTTGAGTTTCTTTGCTGTTTTCCATCTAAAATGTCATTAATATTCGCTTCTTTAATTCATTGCAAAAAAAATTCTGTTTGCTTTTTTCCTTTTTTCGATACGCTTCAAAATCCGCCCTCTCTAAGCGGAAAAAGGGATTTTTGTTGAGAATTTTGGCCGTTTTTTTCCAATTTCTAGCGTTTCCATTCTGTTTTATTTTCTCATTTCTTGAAAATTGGAATGCAAATGGATGGAAAGCCAACTTGTGAAGTTGAACAAACGACTTTCATGAAAACTGTCCAGAATGCAACCAAGTGTGAGAAACTAACTACGAGGAACGTATTTATATGGTTCAAGTAAAAAAGACAAAATGGCTGCGGAAATTGCTTTTGGCGGTCAACTTTTGCAAGTCAGCAGCCGCATCATTTCGCGCGCAGGTCAGAACGAGGGCACGCTGTCCATGTGCGAGGGCGAACTTCTCAGCGTGGTGGAGGAGGACAAAGGTGACGGATGGACGCGGGTGCGCAGGAACGCCGAGCAGGAAGGATACGTGCCCACCTCCTACATCAAAATCTTCGTGGAGGCCAAAGGTCAACGCACAAGCCACACGCACATTCCACGGTGAAAACGGCCGGCTCCAAAATAAACCACTTGGGTCCAATTTGAGAGAGTGGTGTCAAATTGACACTAGTAGTGTTGCATTGGTCACGTCAACAACAACAACAACAACAACAACAACAACAACAACAACAACAAGCCAGCGGCCATCCAAAAAAGAAGCTCGGAACAAAAAATGCTTGTTTTGTGCTTTGGCCTGGCTTCAGTAAATGAATCAATCCCTTTTGGACCCAAAGCAGGTTATTTCGGACCCTAACAGGCATCAGCACAGATTATGTTTACAAATGTGTGTGCGCGCGCAGGCTTTGCGCAGGCGAGTCGTCTGGTGTGAAGACGACGACGAGGCGTGCAAAGAGGAAGTGATGCTGCGGAAGACAGCAGATGGCGCCGCCGCCCTCCTCTGCTGACACCTCCGGGCCGTGTTGCCACGGTAACCATCGCCATGCGCACGGGGGTCTCCATGGTAACCGCACAGAGGCGCGTGCGCGCGTTCCTCCTGTTTGGCGACTTGTGATGTTTGCGTTGATTTTGAGAAGACGATGTCGAATGACGGTCTTGGAAATAAAAAAAATCTCCATTTTGACAAGGCCTGAGTCATGTGACTTTCAAACGATCAACTCCCCTGCAAGCCCCGCCCCCACCTGCTAGTTGTCTTCGTGTTGGATGTGAAGCTCTTATTTTTTTACTCTCTTCCTGTATGGGACATGTTTGAAAGTAAAACAAGCGGACTCGGCCTGTGGTTGCTTTTATTTTGAAGGTTTGTTTTACACTCGGTGAGGTCACGTGGCAACCATAAGCCATTCCCAAATCCAACATTATGGATCAATTGCTTGTGCTAACAATGCTAATGCTACAGTTTGGCTCAAAAATCAAACCCAATAAGCCAAACTGGGTTAAAAAGGGTCGTTTGATCATTTTGATCCAATTTGGGTTCTTTTTGACTCAACTGTTTTGATTTAGAGAAATGGAACAAGGAACTTTTTTTATGCTTTTATCAACACAACGTTACATTCTAGAACATAAAAACATATCTTACAAAGTTACCTGACAAAATCAAAAGAAGTTACAATGCAAGAAAATAAATTACATAAAATCGACATTTCAGTCTTTCAGTAGCAAACGACATCTTTTAGATTAAGATTGTAAGTGGTTTGAGAGGCTTTAAATAAAAAGAAGCCACTAAATCACGCCAACATTGTTTAGTCAACGGTAAGTAGTCAGAACGTCACTTCCTGTTCGCGCGTGCACGTTTGTGTGTGCGTGCGGCCCAGCTCCTGGTAGAATCGTTGCGCGGTTGCCATGGAGACAGTCTCCTTCCTGTGCGCGTGAAGCTTCTCTGCCGTTTGATGAGAAGACGGCATGTCGCGCGCGCGCACGCACGCACTCGCGCCAAGGATGGTGACTCCGCCCCACAATGACGTCATGGCACGCACACAGCGTGTAGGGTGTGTTGCTAAACGCAGAAGAAGGAAGGAAGCAAAGAAGGAAGGAAGGAAGGAAGGAAGGATGCAGTCCGAAGAAAATGCGCTCACGTCGCTTGTGCTCATCCTGCTGCTCGCTGCCTCCTGCACGCCGGTAGGTGGGAACATTACGACACGTCCATCCGTCCGTCCGTCCGTCCATCCGTCCGTCCGTCCGTCCATCCGTCCGTCCATCCGTCCGTCCATCCTCCTTTACAAATGCACATTAGTTGCACGCGCGCGCACACTTTCTTCATGCGCCTCGTACACACACATCGCAAACGTTCATCCACACGCACGCGCATCATGAAAGCCTTTTCAGCTCCTGCTGGTGCACGCGCGTGTATTTTTAGACGCGTGGCGTGCGCGTGCTTCTCTCTCACACACACACACACACTGAACAAATGTCTTCATCACACATCTCGACTTTTTTTTCAGAGCTGGATGTTATAATAATAATAATTATTATTATTATTATCAATCAAGGAGAGCGAGCGCTAATATTTGAAGCGGATCTCTCCTTTGCAGCACATCCTCTGCATACTCGCAGTTCAGCATTCGCAGATTTTGATGACATTTTTTCCACAAATATTTGTTCTTTTTTCCGTGGAAAATGCATATTGCATGTTTATGAGCACGTTTGTTTGTTTTTTATTTGTGTTTTTTTTCTTATGAGACATATATGTTGTGTGTTGCACCAACGAGGTTTAATTTAAGATTAGCTCTCATCACGGATTCGTAAAAGAAGGTTTGAAATGAGTTCATCCGCTTTTAACTCATTCACTGCCATTGACGGCTATAGACGTCAAAAATTCATTTGAACTATTTCTATTAGTTTAACATTTTTTCCACTTTTGTTAACAAGAGTATGAAAACCGAGATTTTTTTTTATTGTACTATTAGAACTGATATAAAATATGTGATGTGTGATGAATGTGTTACGATTAAAGCTCTCAATAGTCAAGTTTCCAACCAATTGTTTGGAATTTTCAAAGCAAATTTACTGAAAGTGCGTAAAACGGACATGCGACTTCTGCCCGTTTCCATCTGTTGTTCTTTTGCGAATATTGCGAGGGGACTCCGCCGCTGTAGGTGGCGCTATACACCATAGAGATGTGGAAGAAGACCAGAAAGCGCCGTGCGATGAAGTCGTATGAGTTTGCTTTTGCGTTTCTTTGCTGTTTTCCATCTAAAATGTCATTAATATTCGCTCCTTTAATTGATTGCAAAAATATTTCTCTTTAAATGGGTGGATGGAAACCCAACTTTTTTCTTTTTCGTCCTTTTTCGAAAGTCGCTTGAATCAAGTTTGAAGCAAAAGGATTTCAGTTGAAAGCAGGATTTCATGTGCTGTCAAGTTCAACTTTGTTGGTGCGGTCCGGTTATCCAGAACAGGAGTGTCAGCCTTCTTTCACACACACACACACACACACACAGGTGGGTCCGGCGGCCCCTCAGGGTCCGGAGGGGGGGGGGCGGCTGGCAGGTGTTCAGCTCAGCCGCGGACTCGGGAGGCGGCTGCGTGTGCACGGTGGTCACCCCGCAAAACGCCGTCTGCTCGCCGGACGCTCGCAGCAAGGAAGTGCGACACCTGCTGGACAAGGTGAGAAAAACACACACGCGTGCTCGGCCGCCCGCTTCGCAAAGTTAACCCGCCGCTAACGTCGCAGGTGCAGAACATGAGCCGCTCCATCGAGGATTTGGAGCGGCGCAGTCGTCACGACATCGGCGTGGTGGAGAAGATGGAGGCGGAGCTAAGAGACCTGGAGAACAAGTTCAAAGAGGTGGAGGCGGGCCATGAAAGCAGCAGGGCCAGGCACTATCAGGTAAGCACACCTGCAAATACGCCTACACGCAATGCTACGTTAGGTTAGCTTATGCTAGGTGTCAGTAGAAACATCAAGTGGATGAATTAACTCTTCCGCTAACTCCAGATGCTTAATCTCGTTTGACGCTACATCAGCGGTCTCCATCTTATGCTAGCTCACACGTCAGCGTTATTTTGGCCGCCGCGCGTGATGGTTTGTCTTTGACGAAAGCAAATTGGCGTGTCGCTTCAGGCCATGAAGGCCAAGATGGACGAGCTGCGGCCGCTCATCCCGCTGCTGGAGGCGTACAAGGCCGACGCCCTCCTGGTGCGACGCTTCAAGGAGGAGGCGGCTAATGTGACGGCGACGCTGGCCCAGCTGCACGAGCGCGTGGCCCCGGTGGACTACCGGGACCTGGACGAGCGCGTGGCCGGCCTGGAGGAGCGCCTGCGCGCTTGCATGCAGCGGCTCGGTGAGGTGGCGGGCGGCGGGCGGCGGGCGGCGGGCGGCGGGCGGCGGGCGGCGGGCGGGCTAGCGGCGCCGGTGGCCCCACCGCCCGTTTCTAACCGGCTTCCTGATGCCGTTTTTCTTCTAGCTTGCGGGAAGCTGACGAGAATAGCCGAGCCCGTCACCGTCAAGACTTCCGGGTCCAGGTTCGGGTCCTGGATGACGGACCCGCTGGCGCCCGCTGGAGACAACAGGGTAAGTCACGCTTCCCGGGGTTTTCCATTGAATTGCCGTCTGTCAAAATCTCTTCGCAGTGGACCTCCACGAGAGAAATCCGTTTGTTGTGGTTTGGTGGGTCGGGAATGAGCGAATCATCGCCCGGATTCATTCGTCATTCCTGACTCGAGATTGTTAGCACGATACCGTGATGAGATTTTCATGGTTAGCACGAGATGTTAGCATGCGTTAGCAAAGGCCATTCATATGTGCTAGCATGCCATAGTAGCACATGGTATGTTAGCGTGGTCAATTGTCCCAGATATGACATCATGAATATATGACTGGATAGCCGACGGGCCAAGACTTTTGAAGCCGCGAGGCCGCCATATTGCTCCTCCCAAGAAATGTTTCTCGGCATACCATCCTAAACATTTACAGTATCCAAATTGGAGAACATTTGAAACAGTTCTTGGTAGAAACAGCGTGATTTATGTGTTCCACATAAACAAGAGGACTTCAGACATTTTACAACTTTAAACCTTAAATACATGTATAAAAATATGCTTATAATGATGTTTACATGAGGAAACTTGTATATATATTTTTTTTTTAAATTCAAAAATGATAACTGTAATTCAACAAAAGATGCCTCTGCCAATCCTAATATTGGGGTCTAAGGAGTGATAAAAGAAAAAGGGTCGTCTTCAAAGCAGCACTTGTTTTTTTTGTATTAAAAAAATAGTGAGCACCCCGCCACAAAACGCCCCCCCCCCCCCGGTCCTACACCAACTGCCTACGAGCAATATTTGTCTCATCTGTACGTACGCCGTATAGTTTATACAGTAGACTGCTGGCAAGATGGGAGGAGCAAGATGGCCGCCCTGCGACTTCAATGGCTCGCACGGGGCGTGTGTGGGCCATCCAGTCCTGTATTCAGATCAGTGGTGGAAAAGCAGGAAATGGTGTTTGCGAGTTCGCGTTCCAACGTGGTCGGTGTGTGCGTGTCAGGTGTGGTACATGGACGGCTACCACAACAACCGCTTCGTGCGCGAGTACGAGTCGCTGGCGGCCTTCATGAGCACGGACAACTTCACGTCACACCGGCTGCCGCACCCGTGGTCGGGGACGGGTCAGGTGGTTCTGAACGGCTCGCTGTACTTCAACAAGTTCCAGAGTCACACGCTGATCAAGTTCGACCTGAAGTCGTCGCTCATCAGCCGCTCGCGCCAGCTGGACTTTGCCGGCTACAACAACATGTACCACTACTCGTGGGGCGGCCACTCCGACATCGACCTGATGGTGGACGAGGGCGGCCTGTGGGCCGTCTACGCCACCAATCAGAACGCCGGCAACATCGTGCTGAGCCGGCTGGACCCGGACAGCCTGCGGGTTCTGCGCAGCTGGACCACCAACCACCCCAAACGCAGCGCCGGCGAGGCCTTCATGGTCTGCGGGACGCTCTACGTCACCAACGGCTACTCGGGCGCCACCAAGGTCTACTACGCCTTCGCCACCAACTCCTCCACCTACGAGTACATCGACGTGCCCCTCGCCAACGCCTACGGTCACATCTCCATGCTGGACTACAACCCGCGCGACCGGGCGCTCTACGCCTGGAACAACGGCCGCCAGCTCCTCTACAACGTCACGCTCTACCACATCATCCAGTGACGGCCTCGCCGCCGCTGTCACGTTGTGTCACGTTGTGACACGTTGTG
Organism: Vanacampus margaritifer; assembly: GCF_051991255.1. Classification (NCBI taxonomy): domain Eukaryota; kingdom Metazoa; phylum Chordata; class Actinopteri; order Syngnathiformes; family Syngnathidae; genus Vanacampus; species Vanacampus margaritifer. The sequence continues at coordinate 155,101 of NC_135434.1, forward strand.
ACACGTTGTGACACGTTGTGACACGTCACGCCATCGCCTGTGGCCTTTGGACCTCATGGCGACGTCGGCGCCTCTCGGCAATGTCACCGCGTTGCCGTGACATCACTGAGCTTGTAATTGTGGGAATGTTATTGTGATTTTTATCCTCCTCACTTTTTTGCCATCAAACAACAACACATAATACTTACTTGCACACATTTGACAAATTCACGCCATCTTGGGAATATATCGTCTGATTCCGCATTACTTACAGTACTCGCACAATTTAAGGTTAAATATCATTTTTTTCCATTCATTTTCAACGGGACTGACATTGAACTTTTTCAAAGTCCCACTTGCCACGCCCACTTCCCTACGGCCAACCTCTCGCCATTACAGCCCGTCTGATGCTGCTCAGTGGCGCAGTTGGTAACGTGCATTGTCCAGTAACCTGGAGGTCGCGGGTTTGAATTGATCTTTCAACTACAATGAATACTTTGTCCTTTTCACATCATTTATCTTTCAGCTTTCCCACCCAATTCCTGCAGAAATTGCATTTAGTCGAGTATAGTTTGAAAGTTCTTCTGGTCACGCGTCGTTGACGTTGGTGTGAACGTTTTTGCGAAAACTTTGCAACTTTTTTCAATTGAGCTCATTTTCATTTGTTTTTATTTCTTTGGAAATTGTGCACTTCACCGTTTTTATGGAGAAACGAGAACATTTTTCATATTTTGTGTGTGACCTTGTTGTCATTGCTTTGTAACTTTTGGATTTGAATTCAGGGTGTGCCCCGCCCACCCAAAGTCAGCTTTGGCGACCAAGGAAGGACAAACGCTGCGTGGAAAACGCTTTTCTAACCTTCGTGTCATCTGATGACGTCACACAGGTGTCAGCAGACACCCGCTCACGTTTTGTCAACACGTGAGGTCGCACGTGTGACTTGGTGACGTTCGCACGCCAGCTCGATGGCATCGGCGCGCACAAGCGCTCGCCAGGTTGGCTACTGCCAGGTCCCGCGGGGAGCAAGTTAGGGTTAGCTAGCAGCAATACTGTTTCTATTCTATCGTACACAATCATGTCAACTGACTTTATGCACAAACACACGCACACGCATGTGGACTTACTGCAATATACAGGACGTTCATTAATAATAAGAATACAATCTTTTTCTAGTCCTCTTGCAAGTAACATGTCAATCGGATGACATGCCTTCGTGTCAAATAAAACTCAACAACCAACTAGTGTCTGCTTGCGTCTTTGTGCGTGCGTGCGTGCGTGCGTGTGTCCATGCGAGGATGAGACAGAATGGAAGGAACGTTTGGAACATTTAATAAGAAGAGCGCGAGGAAACGACAGGGGGCGCTAATGCAACGCCACGCAAGAAAACCGCCGTTCAACACCATCGAATAAGCGACCAAGGCGGGGCCTCGTCACGTGACAAGGAAGTCTTTCCACGCGTGCATTTGCTCTGCGGCTTTTTCATGGTGAGTTTTTGTCTTTTATTGTTCGTGTTCGCCTTCGGTTTTGTTGGCGATTCTAAGATCAGAGGTTTACGGGGGCTGTAAAGACGTTAGGGGGAAGTCGCTGAGTCAACCGAATGTCATAAAAGTTATGCAAAGGAGAAGGACTTAAAATATAAACATATCCCAACCCTCATTTATGGGTAGGGTACTTTTTTTTTGAAACATTTCCTCAACATACGCATTGACGGTACAGTTTGTTTGTTTCTGCAGTAAACCAGCAGAAGAATTAACAAAAAATGGACCTTCGACTTGTTTATGAAATGTTCTTTGAAATCCATATAAAATATATGAACAGACATTAACTTAATAGAGAATGTTTTTTATTTTTTTATGTTTGCTTGTCTGTACTATGTTATAAAAAACACACATAACATACATATCAAAAAAGAAATGCGCTTGAATCTACTAAATGATATTCATAATGCATGTGCAAGTCTGTGTATGGCTGAAGTGCAGACATAACATATAAAACATAACACAACAAATTGTCTTCATCACTAGTCTCGCGCTGCCTTTTTACATCTTGTCTTTAATACAAATACTTTAAAATTGAGCTGTTTGTTGAAAAACAATCTTATGGCCATGACTTACTCCACGAGGCTACTTTTTTCTGTGCAGACGCACACGCACACGCACATGCACGCCACGCCACACACGTTAGTAAGTTTCCCTCATTAGGAACTTAGGAAGTAGCAACATGATTAAGGAGCAAACGAGTAATGAAAATAATGTGTTGGTGTTGAGTGGTAAAAGGTTAAAAAAACAAACAAAAAAAAACTTTTCCCATATCTTGGTGTAAGGAATACTTAATTTCACTCAACTAGACAGATCGACTCCGTGAATGAACCGAGGACGACGACGACGACGCTCGTCTGCAGGAGAGATCAAAACATTCAATCAAATGGGGGGTGTACTATATTTTTGGGGTTTAAATATTACTTTAAAACTCTATGGTCTATAAATATTTTAGCTCTAAGTTTCTAGCTTGTTAAAAAGAACACACAGTAAAAAAAAAAAAATATATATATATATAAAATGGGCTAAATAAGCATGTTTGCTTATTTGAAGTGAGGCTGAGGCGGACTCGCTTGACAAATTGCTTATTTAATGTGAGCTGCTCGCAAATCGAGCTCTAAATTGTGCTGAAGGTTCTCGAACGCATCACCGCATCATTTATGTCCGTAGGACGGGGCGACGATGTCGTCATCAGAAGATCAGCTGTGCATCAACATCACTTCCTGTTCGACTTCGACTTCATGGGTGAGGAATATCCACTGGTCTGAACATAGGACTGGATAGCCGATAGCACATACACGCCCTTGCAAGCCGGTGAAACCACGAGGCGGCCATCTTGCTCCTCCCATCTCGTGAGCAGATTACTGTATAAACTAGACGGTATATGCACAGATTAGACATATACAGCTCGTAGGCAGTCAGTATAGGGCAGGGGGGGGGGGGTCACTATTTTTTAACGAGTAAAAAAAAAAAAAATGGACGGAATGTGCTGCTTTGAAGACCCCCTTTTTCTATTATGGCTCAGTTCCTTAGATTTGACAGAGGCATCTTTTGTTGAATTAGTTATAATTCTTTCATACAAAAATATGCAAGTTTCCTCTTGTAAACATTATCAAGCATATCATTTATACATGTATTTAAGGCAAGTAATAAAATGTCTGAAGTCCTCTTTTTTAACAAATTGAAAACATAAATCATGCTGTCTAAATGTTCTCCAATTTGGATACTGTAAATGTATGGGATGGCGAGAAATGTTTCTTGGGAGGAGCAATATGGCGGCCCGGCGGCTTCAAAAGTCTTGGTCTGTCGGCTATCCAGTCGTAGATTCAGATTAATATCACGCACGACACGGGTCATTATTAAGCAGTGTGTAAAGACCGCTCATCGCCAAATATTGCCTTTGACCTTCAGGAGGCGAAAGCGGCCAAGAGGAAGTTTCCTCCCTCCGAAGAGCGGCGGCGCCATTCCAAGAAGGTCCGGCCGCAAGAGGCCGCGCCTCCAGCACGCCCGCAGGTATGGCGGTCCGCTGACGGGAAGCGTTGGCCGTGAGCTGGTCAAGGCAACGTCGGCGCCGTGACGCCGTGCGGCACCGTCCGTTCCTGCCGGTCACGTCATGTTTGATGTCTGTCGGCAGGTGCGGCGCGGGGCGGACGCCCCGGCGGCCATCAAGACCTCGTCTCTGTTCAAACACAACCCAGAGATCCCCAAAGTCCACAGGTGATCTGCAACATGTCGTTAGCACGCCAGTCATTTGTTGTCTTGGTTTGGCTTCTCAAGACCCAAAATAATTTCGCGATTTTTATTTTTTGCCGGTTAATGAAATTAAATTAATGAAAATATCTGCCTAAAATCTTCATCGTCTTTTTTTTTTCATTTAAGGCCTAAAGTTCGTCAGCTAACTGAGAAGATTTTCACCTCGGAATCCTTCTCAGACTTGAACCTTCACCCTCACCTGGTAACACACTCACACACACACACACACACACACTCACAGTCAGCTCGGTGTCCTGATTGGCTTTTTTTCATCCACCAGGTGGCGACACTGAACAAAGTCTTCAACGTTTCCACCCTCACCAGGTGACCCCCTGATTTGAATAGATGACAGATGAGCCGTCTTTCGACACTGCTTTAAATGGACCCGTGTCGTGTGTATTTTTAACTTGTGTGTGTGATATTTCCACTGATCTGAATATTTGATTGGCTCGCCGATTGGCCAAGTCTCTTGACGCTGCGAGCCCGCCATATTGCTCCTCCCATGAAACGTTTCTCGCCATCCTATACATTTACAGGATCCAAATGGGAGAACATTTGAGACAGTACTTGGTAGAAAAAAGATGATTGATCATGTTTTCAATTTGTTCAACATTTTGCAACTTGCCTTAAATACATGTACATGTGCTTAATGATGTTTACAGGAGGAAACGTGTATATATATATTTTTTTGTTCAAGAATTATAAGTGTAGTTCAACAAAAGATGGCCGTGCCAAATCTAATATTGGGTTCTAAAGAACTGAGCCCTAAAAGGAAAAGGGGCTCTTGTTATTTTTTTACTTAAAAAATAGTGAATGGCAATTAACTGACTGGCTACGAGCTGTAGACGTCTAATCAGCGTATAGCAGCTCACGAGATGGGAGGAGCAAGATGGCCGCCCTGCGACGGCTCGCACGGGCGTGTACGAGCCGTCGGCGATCCGCTCATCAATTCAGTTCAGTGCTTTGAGCGCACACGCGAGTGACGTGTTGCCGCCTTTCAGCGTTCAGAAGCGGAGCATTCCGGCGCTTCTTTCGGGAAGAGACGCCATCGTCCGATCCCAGACGGGCTCAGGTCAGTGCCTGTTGACGTGTGTGTGCGCGCGCACGCTGACGTGTGCGTTGTGGTCACGCCAGGTAAGACTCTGGCCTTCGCCGTCCCGCTGGTGCAGACGCTGCAGGGCCTCCAGACCAAAGTGCAGCGCTCAGACGGACCCCTGGCCCTCGTCATCGTGCCCACCAGGGAGGTGAGCCCGCGTCCTTATTTGGTCACGTGAGCGCAAGCGGCCAATGGGCGGCGCTCCTTGTGGTGTTTGACGATTGCGCTTGCGTTGTCCTCGTCCAGCTGGCCCAGCAGACCTTCGCCACCTTCCAGAAGCTCCTCAAGGTAAACGTGCTCGCGCCGTCTTATTGTCAGAAGACGGCAAGCGCTGAGCGTCCTTCCTGTCCCGCCTCGCCGGCAGCCTTTCACCTGGATTGTTCCCGGAGTTCTGATGGGCGGAGAGAAGAGGAAGTCGGAGAAGGCCAGGTGGGCCGCACGCAAATCAATGTTGGCTGTGAACAGGGATGTCGCCGTCACACAGTCTTTGGGTTTCAGGATTTTCGATCCGATACCGCTGCAATATATCTATTTTTGAAAAAGTCTCAAATTAACATAGGAACAGACGTGGACATGCTGGAAACCTGTTGTTAATGAGGGATGTCAATTGATGAAAACATTTGAATCGCATAACTTCAATAATGAACACGGGATTAATACATATAAATGAAATGGACAGTAAAAACTTTTTTTTTTTTACAAAAGTAGGGAAAAATTTAACCTAATACACATATGGTTAAATTGTTTAGTTTCTTGTTTAGTATTACTTCATAAAATTATTTGAAGTTCAAATGAAAACAGTCCAAAATTGTAAGACAATGATTTGTGTTGAGGTCATTTTTATGCCAGTTGATGGCATAAGTGTTTCATGTTAGACATTGGTAACAGCACAGCACGTCAAGAGCTGCTTCATTTTGAACATCAACTAACTTGTGCGCATTTTAAAAATTGCAAATAACAACTTGAGCGCAGTCCCCACAAAAATAAACATTATTATTGTGAGAATGCTTTTTAGAATTGATTTTTATTCTCCTCACTTTTTTGCCATCAAACAACTCCCACTTAATACCTTCATTGACACGTTCCAATTTCAACTTGTTTAAAAAATTCACGCCATCGTGCGTATTTATCGTCTGATTCCACATTACTTGCAGTTTTGGCACAATTTAACCTTAAATATCTTTTTTCTTTTCAATGGGGCTGACAGAACATTTTCACTTGCCACGCCCACTTCCATACGTACAACTTCTCATTGGCGCTGACATTCCCCAGGACAGACTTTGCAAATAAGAGACGAGCGTTAAAAAAAGAAAAGCCAGCTTTGATTATTTTATTATTGTTATTGCGCTCCTTTTGACACGCCAACTTGTTAGCGTTTTGTTTACGTTATTTGCGCGACGCCACCAAATCGGTGCCAGCTGCTTTTTGGAAAGTTACATTCTCTTCTCTTCTTTATTTTGCTCTGAATTTGCTCTCATTCATCATCAAATTTGCTCTCATGTGAAATGATCACATGCAAAAAAAACACAAGAAATGATAAGAATGCATCGTATAAAATGAAGATTTTTGTAGCTTTGCCTTCTTCGACAAAAAGTTTTGTTGCGTTTTGTTGGCAGATTGCGCAAAGGCATCAACATCCTGGTGTCCACGCCGGGACGTCTGGTGGATCACATCAAACACACCCTCAGCATCACCTTCGGCGCTGTACGATGGCTCGTTCTGGACGAGGCCGACCGGTACCGCGCAAACGTCACAAGACAAACAAAAACAAGCGTTTGCCATCATTTTCAATTGCACAACATTTTTGTGTGTGTTTTTTTTTTTCTCAGGACGTTGGATTTGGGCTTCGAGAAGGACCTGTCCGTCATCTTCAACTCTTTGAACTCAAGCAGCCCAGAGAGACAAAATGTCCTCTTGTCAGCAACACTCACCCAAGGTACACACACACGGTGTGCGCGTGTCTTTGCTACATTGCGGGGCCCATGCGGGTGTGTGTGTTTTCAGGTTTGGGGACCAACTGGAAATTGTGGGGACGAGTTCAGACCTCTTTTTGAGGGTCAAGACTTGGTTTTAGAGTTTAGGTTTGAATTGGGTTGAGGTTAGGGTACGGAATTGAGGTAAGCAATTATTTGGATGCTTAGGGGGAGGGGCTAGGAAATGCAGTATGTCAATGAGATGTCCCCACGATGATACAAAGACAAGTGTGTAAGTGTGTGTGTGCGTGCGCACTAGCAGTGACTTCCCATGTGTGTTTGAGGCGTGACCCGTTTGGCAGACATTTGCTTGAAGGATCCAATCAGCATCCAGCCTTGTGAGCCCGCCTCCCCCGACCCCAGCGTGGCGCCGGCGGCCTCCGATCCCGCCCCCGCCGCCCTCGGCCAATCGGAAAGCTTCGCGCTGCCTGTGGGCCTGCGGCACTTTGTGGTTCTGGTGCCCAGCAAAGTGCGACTGGTTTGTCTGGCCACTTTCCTGCTGCACACCTGCAAGGTATCGTATGTGCGTGCGCGACTGGAAGCGCTCTGCATGTGCGCGCCTTTGTGACGTGCGTGCGCGCGCGTGTCAGGACAAGAAGGCGATGGTGTTTGTGTCCAGTTGCGAGGAGGCGGACTTCCTGCACCTCCTGTTGTGCGGCGTGCTGGCGGGCGCCGGCCGGGTCCCGCTGGCCTTCCTGCGTCTCCACGGCAACATGCGTCAGGAGGTGAGGCGGGTTCGAATCCGAGTCGGGCCCGGGTCCAACTGCGCTCAGCCGACATTTTGTTTTGTGGTCCAGGAGCGCTCGGAGGTGTTCCACAAGTTCTCGTCTGCCGCCTGTGGAGTTCTGCTGTGCACGGTGAGAACAACTTGACACGTTGGCCAGTGGGGGGCGCACTCGCACGCTTCAAAATCTTTCTCCGTCCTTTCAGGACGTGGCCGCTCGCGGGCTGCACCTGCCTCAGGTCACGTGGATCATCCAGGTGAGACGCACGCCTTCAACATTCTCCCTCACGCGTGTCGCATGCTTTTTTTTTGGGGGGGGGGGGGGGGTCCTATGTTTACAAAGTGTATTGTGCAAAACTAGTAAAGTGAGTTAAGAGGAGCGACCAGCGAGGCCTTTCCCAACCCGGCGGGGGGCAGGAGGCGCGCCCACCCCCAGCACCTCCCCCACCCGCCGGCAACCCGACGGGCAAATGGGGCCAGCGCGGCGGGGAGACGGGACCGCTGCTGGCTGCCGGGGCCCGTCCGAGGTGCTGGGGAGGGGGGGCGAAGGCGGACGGGGGGCGGGGGGGGGGGGGGCAAGAAGGGGAAAGGGCGGCGGCAGGCCGAAGGGACCGGGAGGAGGATGGGCAGGCTCGTCACATGCTAATGACACGTGCGTGTGCGCAGTACACGCCCCCACGCAGTGTGGCAGAGTACGTGCACCGCGCGGGGCGCACGGCCCGCATCGGCCTGGCGGGCAGCAGCCTCATCTTCCTCACGCCCGGCGAGTCGGACTTTGTGGGCGAGCTGGCCGGCGCCAACGTCAGGTGAGGCGCCGCCGACCGACCGACCGTCGCCGGACGCTGACGGGGGGGGGCGGGGCTTGCCGCCATCTGCTTTCAGCCTGGCAGAGATGAAGCTGACCGACATCCTGGCACACCTGATGGAGGACGACACCTACAAGGGGCGGGGCAAGTACCACAGCCAGGTACACGCGCACACAAATGTTTATCTTTTCTTTTTTTTAAATGTGTGTCAAAAGAGGATGCGAGCTTTCCGTCAAAGCTGCCGACTTTTCCTGGTCGGTGGCGGGCGTGGCTTCCAAAAACGATTTGTCGACATCTTCACGACGGCGTGTGACCAAAAACGCTTTGAGGGTCTTGGAAGGTTTTGGAAAAGCGCGATAGAAATCAACCGCTATTTACTTTTTCTTTTTTTTAATCTATTTTCTTTTCTGCCTTTGTTGGCAAGTAGCTTTATTTATTTTTTTACATTTATTATAAAAAAAAAGAAAAGTTTTCACCGTACACACTTTCTACACTTTCGTCATAGAAGTGTTTTTTCACATTTGTCTCCCGTTGAAGCCCCCCCGTTTTTCCCCCCATGTAAAGCATATATAGAGTTTGTCCCCAAAATTTTATATTTTCTTTTTGGGAGTTTTCCAAATCCACTGCGAGTCGTTCTGAAAATGTCTGGAGTGTCCTGTCAGAATTGCCCGTCCCCGGCTTGTGTGCAAGGGGCGGGGCCAGTCTTCCGCCACGTGATTGCGAGCTTTTGTGGCAGACGAGCGCCGGCGCTTTGGAGCAGGAGAAGCGCGAGCGCGCCACCGTCCTGCAGACGCACTTTGAGAACTTCGTCCACGCCGACGGCGCCGTGCTGCGCAACGCCAAGAAAGGTACCGAGCCGTCCGTCCGTCCGTCCGTCCGGCATCACGTGACGTGGTCTTGTCGTCGTCAGCGCTGGGCTCGTACCTGAGGTCGTACGCCAGCTACCCGGCCCACCTCAAGCACGTGTTCCACATCCGCGCCCTCCACCTGGGACACGCCGCCAAGAGCTTTGGCCTGAGGGACGCGCCTCGCCACCTCGCCGCAAACGCACCCCGCAAGTGAGCGCGCCGGTGCAACAACACGCACACAAATGCAGATTTCAACGACACGCGCGTCAGTAGGGATGTTCGATACCACACTATTTCACACCGATACCGGTGCGAGGACCGCAAGAACGTTCCAAGAGCAGCCTTTGCATACACACAACACGCGTGACGCGCACGAACGCGCACATTGTCCCCGTTTAGCATGTTAGCAAAGATGCTAACGTGCTCGCCCTCCGCAGGTTGCGTCGACAGCAGTGGAAGAGCGCCAAGGCCAAGCACGCAGCCGCAGACGAGTTCTCCTCCGGTCTCCAAATTGTCAAGAAGAAGAAAAAGAAGGGGGAGGAGCCAGAAGAGGCGGAGCTTCAGTGACCCACAAATGGAAGTGTGATGACGACGAGACATTTTCTATGGACGTTTTTGTGTCAACGATTTAAAACGCACGTCCTGGTTGTGAGCGCATCCTTCCAGATGCACAACCAGATCCAGATCCAGACCCGGTGTTTCCCACTACGAGTTAGCATGAAGCTAATTGACTGAAACGTTTCCAGAATGTGCGCGCAGATCCAGACGAGATTGTCGTCTGGGTGCATCCCACATTCGTGTCCCTTTTCGACTTGCTTACGTCGTCACGTTTGGCATCTGAGACGTCACTTTCGGAATCCATTTACAAAATGTCTTTTTCTTGATCAACAATGACCACCGGCGACACGCGTGCTGCTTTCCGGCTGCAAAACCTTTCAGGGTGTCGAAATTGTCCCGAAATTCAGACTCGGAAATGTTGTCTTGGTGTCGGACCGGTTTGCCAAGGATTTGTTTTTGTGCTCGTGTTAAATGTGCTCAATGCAGAAAATGAATTTCTTTTCTTTCTTCACGTCCACAACGCGCACATGACATCACATCCGCAGACGGAGGGCGGGAAATTGGAACCTGAATCCAGTCTGAAAACTTTTGCACGAGTGTGAACAGCTAAAAGGTGTTCATCTGCTAATTACTTTCAGCCATAAAAGGTCAAATCAAAATGTGACGACTGGTGCGCATTTGTGGACACAATTAGTTGCGAACGTCACGTCCCGCCATGTCCCGCCATGTCCCGCCATGTCCCGCCCGCAAAGTGCAGACAGTAAAGAGGTTGCCAAAAACGGGAACAAGCTGCCACGAGACTTTGAATCAAGCACGCAGGCGGCGTTACGTACGGCACGCGCGCGGGAACGTTTCTTCATTTGCATTCTCGTCTCTTCGTCCGTCCTTGTCAGACGGCAGCGAATATTCTTCCAAATGAACCCAGAAGGCTCCGAAAAATACCCGGATGTTGTTTTCTGACGAGGCCACCTTGAAAGTTTGACCATCTGCAAATTCGTCGTCATGAAGGAAACGATTGCAAATGTTGAGGCGAGGAAAGCGAGTGGACTTTTTTCTTTTACTAGATTGGGCTCCTCGAACTCTGCGTGCTGCAGGTGTGCCTCATTATGTGCATGGAAAACGAACCCGGGTCCGGAAAGTAAAAACCTGGTCAAAGAGTTTGGATGTCGCCACCGGCAGGGCTGGACTGGCACAACAACAACAACAAGAAAACGTCAGCCCGCCCACTCCTGTCGGACTCGTAGTTCTGCCGCTGATATTTTGATGCCGGTTCGTCTTGTTGCTCAATGATATACAATACATAAAAGCGTTTAAACAAAACGAAATGCTATAACCATTTTAGTTTAGTTAGGGGTTTTCCATGGGTGGTGAGCCTCAAGATTTTGTCAATGAAAAAGTGGTTGAGAAACTGCTAGAAGGGATTTCATAGCCAACTACGTTCCATGGCACGGAAATCCAAATGGCGTTGACGAGGCGCCCTCTAGTGGCGTTTTGCTGTGTATGGTACTTACTGTAGCAAATGAATGCTAACAAGCAGGTGGGCGCGCTAATAATAGTGAATTTTCAACAAATGCGAAAATAAAACTAAATGCTAGAAATTCGAAAAAAAGGGCTCAAAAAGTTTGGACGCTTGGAGGGGGTGGATTTTGAAACGTACCAAAAAAAGGAAAATACACATTTTGGCTATGGAAACAGGTTTTGAGCGGATATGACGTCATACGTACGTTTGTAGTCTCAACGCAATGGCGGACGATAAAGTAAGGTCTGTTTGGGAGGATGACGAAACAGAAATCTTTTTGGAATCAATTCAAGGAGCAAATATGAATGCAATTTAAAAGGAAAAACTGCAAAGAAACGCAACGGTTGATCAACAATTACAAACTTGTACGTCATCTCGCGGCGCAGTCGCTTCCTCTTTTAAACAACTGCTGGATCACATCGTCCTCTCTCAATATTGGCAAAAGATCAGGTGGCAACGGTCCTATGTCGCATTTCCAGTAAATTTGCTTCAAAAAATGGAACCAGTTGGATGGAAACCCCGTTTGAATTCTGAGCATCTGTCGTCGTCCAGCAATCCGTTAAGGTCATTAAAGCGAGCTTAGTTATTGCTTCTTCTTCTTTTTAGGGCCGTCAGCACATTTCACAGGCGGCGCTCCATCAATCCGTCAGTTATGGAAACCTATTGACAAGGCCGAGCGTGACGAGTGCTCGCTCGCCTGATCGGACTGCGAGTCTCGTCCAGGAGAAGCCGTGCGAGCCCACCTCCACTTCAGGTGGGGACAGGTCGCCACCTGAAGAAGAGGAAAGGCCGCCGTCAGTATGGTCTGCCATTCCGAACCTTTTGGCAGTGGCGGCTGCTGCCAGTTGGACTTTGTCCGAGTGCGACTCCTGCACCTGCTCAAGTGCTCGCACTTTTGTCACCGCTCAACTTTGAGACTCCACGAGTCGCCAAGTGTTTCATTCAATTGGAGGCGTTACGTCATGCAAAAGTTTGACTACAGCTGTTGCGCTCCAAAAGTCGTCCTCCTTCGGTGAAAAATGAAGCCAAACTTTCGTTTTGCTCAACATTTTCAATGTGCTACTCCTACTAGATGACTTGATGACACTTGATGACGTCCGCGGTGGGCGCCATCTTGTCACCGTCATGCAGTCCGGTCTTGTTTTGCCGCCTGTGAGCGAAGGTGAGTGATCGGAACAAATGGAAACTTTTTCTTAGCTCGCTTTCAACTTGACGGATTTACACACGGTTTGCTTTCTCACAATTGATAATCAAGTAGTCACAGTTGTGGATGGTCGGACATGTTGCGGGTGCCACTTACATGTTAAACTCAAACGCTAGCATTTTCAATGAAGCCAACAGCGGTTCCGGGTTAGGCCGTGGTTTGACATTACAATCTTTGTGCTGTTGGTTGGACTTCCTCGCTAAAGTATTTTGTAAAACATTGCAAACAAGCTAATGCAATTTAAGATGTATTTATTGCTGCTACAATAACACAGACTGGTCAGCACTTCATGCAGCAGAGAAGTCTTTGTCTGTGTTTTTTACACACACACACACACACACACACACGCGCGCTTACTGTTAAATCAGTTAGTTTACCAAAACTCAGTAATAAGAACTAAAATGTAGGTGAGTAAACATAGTAGCCTGTTATAATTCATGCCCTTTAAAAAAAAAAATACTGTGCAACGAGTCGACACATAAAAACAATAAATATTAATAATTGTTAAAGGCGTGTGTGTGTTTGTGGGGGGGGAGATACGGAGTTAAAATCATGCCAAAACCCGCAAACACACGAAATTTGATCTACACACACAAAACGTCATTCACAAACGAATGCATTTTGTTCTACACACAAAGAAGCACATCTTCAATTACAAAAAAACGTCTTTCAAGTACACAACAAAAATCTTTCGAGTACAAAAAAAAATCTTTTAAGTTCAAACTAAGATCTTTCAAGTATGAAAAAATATCCTTCAGGTGCAAAAAAATCTTTTGCGTACGTAAAAAGCAATTCTACAACTCCGGCCGACAGTCACGTGACTTTTGGCACTAATATTGGGCCGAGCTCATTTCATGCACACGCGCAATGCCGGTAAACGACAGCAGGGGGCGAATCAGCGCCGTATAAGAGTTTGGCCAACTCGTTTCAGAACGACTACGCTGTGATTGGTCAAGTGCTGGTCACATGACACGGACGCCTCGTTACCCTGCTGCTGCCATTACGTCATGCATTGCAATATGCATTTGCAGAACCGTTATCACTTCCATATTGCATTAATTATGTTCACAATCACAACTTGAGCAAAACGGTGCGGTCGTGAACTTGGGATGTTGCCCCTCCCCCACGCCGCGCTCTGCCCGTCATTCAGCAGATGCGTTCAAAGACAAAAAGACGTTTCAAATGTCCGCCGTTGTCCACACGCAGCGTGTCACTTCCGAGCCACCGTACGAGTTGTGGAGGAAGTCGGCATGCGGCGAGTAATCCGGACTGCGGGTCCGAGGAAGTGCGAGCGACAGATGTGGCGCTCACGAAAGCTCGTGACGTCAAACAAGCAGCAGCCGAGCGCCGTCGTCTTATCTGATGACACGTCTTTGTTTTCATTTCAAGCAACGACAACAAAAAGGGTTGCCGGCGCCGGCGACATTTCGTATCGAGCCACCTGAATGCAAATCGTCGCCTCAAGTTCACACTTTGAAACGGATCTTTTGTCGGCCACGTTTGTCAAAATGAGGACTTTTGCAACGCGCAGCGGAAGGGACAGGGAGGCTCCGCCTCTCCTGAGCGCTCCTCCCCCGGCGCTCATGCATGACCGGCGGCCATCTTGACGGGACTGGTTGACGACAGATGACAGGACGCCGTGACGGGATGCTTTCAGCTGCCGCTTTTATTTCTCGCCGTCACACGCGTGACGTCGCACGCGTTTTTGCCGGACTTTTGCCTCAACCGGCCGACTTGTTGGCTTGCGGCTTCGCGCGGCGATTCCTGAAGGTGTCGAGGGCGGGGCCCACCTGGACACAGGTGCAAGCTCAGTACATGGCGGCGCCCGACGTGTCGGCACGTGCGTCTCACCTGCGCGTAGCGTGCACACGTGTGCGTGTGCGTGTTGACGTGAGGAGGCGCACTAGCGCTGCGCATTAAAGAGGTGCGAGTGTGTCCAAAAGACAAACACTTTGCCTGCAAACACACGCCAAGTACGTCAGTCATTTTGTGCGTGCGTGCGCGCGCGTGCGTGCGTACTGACCGCATGCCGTCGCTCGTGCTCGCTGCGGACTTTCATGTTCTCTTGCATCCAGCGGCGAGCGTACTCGTGAGCTAAAATGTCAAAGAGTGGAGACGGCGCCCTGAGGAACACCATCAACATACAAACTTGTCACGCTTTGGGAACGAGTCAACGCGTGCAAACGCGCCGCGGGCCCCATTTTGGATTTTGACGCTACGATAACCGAAAGCAAAAAAATAACGCGGTATTAAAATGACAGCTCTAAAATGTCTTTTAAAATTGGGTCAATAAAAACAGATTTATTTGTAATTATTCAACACATTCAATTTCATTTTTAAAGAAAATAAAGAACATTTGGTACATTAGGAACAGAGTTATTATAGTTTTGAGTTGTTTTTTAAATGTAGTTAGTTTTCATTCATTTTCAGGGTGGTTTCGTTTTTATTAGTTTTAGTTCCTTAAAAAATGCTTAGTTTCAGTGTTAGTTTTGTTTTTTGTTTTTTGTTTTCATGTCTATTACTAAATCCAGATCCAGAAAGTCCAAACCCTGCCAGTTTGGTTGTAGCCGTTGATGCTAGCTAGCTAGCTCCGTAGCAGGTAAACGAGCACTGTGGGAGCTAGCTAACTAGCAAGCTAGCTAGCACCTACTTGGTTAAAGCCAAACGGTGACGGGTTTGACTTTCTGTCACCTGCGCAATATTTGGCTTGTGGCTTCGGAGCGACGTCCTCTGAAGGTGCTTTCCTATTGGCTGCTGCTAAATGCCTTTCAAACGTCCTCGTTCCCGTGAAATGAATCCACTTCAAAGGCTCATGCGTTAAATGAATGACCAAAGACTAAAACCAAAGACATTTTCGCTGTAATTATAGTTTTAGTTTGTTTTGTGAACATAGAATGTAGTTTCAGTTTATTTTTATTTTTATTATTTTGTTTTTATTTTGTTGACGAAATTGGTTCTTGAATTGTAGTTTTCCTTTTTCCGTTAACTAAGAAAACCGTGATTAAGAAACGTGTCGCATGCTCGGCTTAAACAAATGTTGACGTTCTTTCTTGTCCTTGACTTCTTAGCAAATCACAATGTCTCATCACCGGTGAGCTATTTTTAGAACAGACCGCAGTCACTCATGTTGTCCTTGGGGACACGCACTGACTTGTTTATTTTCGGGACAATGAGCGTCTCCCCTTAGCCCCGCCCCCTTCTTCCCTCCTCCTCCGCGTGCACGACTTCATGCTGTAGAAGGAGAAGAAAGTTCATTGAAGGCAAATGACTTCAAATGGGCTCGTTAGATCTCATGACTGGTGACGGACAACATTGGCGCTGATCGGAACCTTGACTTTCTGAAGCAAAATCGTCAAGCCGGTGCTTGGAATGGTCTTAGTTTAGTCTCGTCTGCCCTGTAAAGTGTCCTGATCAGTGCCGTTATTATTATGATTATTATTATGACGAATGGGCCCGTACGGCGACGGCGGCACGGTTTTGAAAAGAACAAAGTTGTGTCCACCTGGACTTGAGGCCGAAGGTGATGTCGGGGATTTGCGGCTGTTGCTGCGCTCGGGTCCTTTTGGGGGTGGAGCTGTGCTTGGCCACGCCCATCTGGGCCTTGTACTCCTTCAGCTGTTTGCTGGTCACGTGGCCGCACTTCACCGCTTCCCGGTTCAAGCCCACAAAGTCCAGGACGGGGGGATGACGGGCGCGTGGGCCTTCCAGTTGGGACTGGACCCTCCACCGGGACAAGGCTACACACGCACGCACGCACACACACACACACATTTGGTCTCCATCAGCGGTCCCCAACCTTTTCCCGCCACCGACCAGTTCTTACAAGTCCACAACATTTACAAGAAGAAACGCAAATCCACTTTGTGTTTTTGTGAAACGTGTACTCGCAGCACAAACACGAGAACGGTTGAAGAAATGGTAGTTATTACAAAAATGGCCAGCAGGAGGCAGCAGAGTATAAGAGATCAACCATGTATGTTGCAAAACGCTCTTTTGCCCTCCGTTTGAAACCGATTTGTGAATAATGATGAAAGTGAGCTACATTGTCAACGTTAAAGCGTTCACAAAAAATGATCACATGAATCATGTATTAATCACTCTATGAATTTTGACCGCAGATGATCCTTGAGCTGACAGCGGATGTTTACGTTAAAACTACAAACATTCAAGTGAAGCGATTCATAAATGTTTGCGTCTGACTTTCCCAAAATTTGTTCATGTCAAACGATCGGGTCGTTTTTCCATGTTTTGATAGCAATAGAAGATCAAATTCTGCGGGCCTTGCAAAATCAGTCCAAATCATTACAACAGTCGGGAGCGAAGGGGGTTGCTTCAGTGAAAATGGCTGCGAGTGAAGGAGTTTAAAAAAACAAATCTTTGAATTTGGTATTAGCACGAGCGAGCGATGTTGGCTGATGAACATCACGGCAAGAAAAAAAAAACGTGCCAAGATTAGCCCAGCTTGTGTGCGTGCGTGCGTGCGTGCGTGCGTGCGTGCGTGCGTGCGCGCGTGCGTGCGTGCGTTACCGTCAGCCACGCCCCCGCTCGCCTGCAGCCCCAAGTAGACTCCTGAAGTTGAAGGGGGATCTTCGGAACCTTCCTAAAACACACGCACGCACGTAACAAGCATGCAGGCACACGTTAGCGTTAGCATGATCGTCATCTCCACGTCAGACCCTTTGAAGCAGGAGGGGCGTGGCCACAAATGTTCCAGTGGCGCGTCCAGGGTGACGCAACACCTCATATATTTTCTATTGATTTGTTTCCATTTGAAATGATCATCCCGTCCACTTGTTTCCAACTTTGGGATTTGCGAGCTAACAGCCAATCAGTCGCCGACAGCCGGCGCCGTTTTGCCTCCAAAAAGCACAACGAGACAAAAATCCCAACTTAATCGCCGTCAATGACGGACGGATCTTTTCATCTTTCGCCAAAGCTTGTAAAAATGGCCGCACGTGAACGTGCTTCGGTTGCTGCTTGCGTCATTTGGGAGCTTGTGGGTTTGCGTGCATTTTCCGTTGCCGTGCGAACGACGAACAATGACGTCTTCTTCTCGGACGTTTTTGACTGCGCTTCGCATTTTTCATTCACGTTTTCCTCCATCCTTTTGTGACTTGACGGTAAGAATGTTTATTACGATGTAGAAATGAATTTGAATTCAAAGTCGTTATGTTTCTTTCTCTCTCTTGTAGCTCCACCCCTGCTTTTAAGCATTAATTTACCTTGATCGGCGTGGACTCTCCGGCCCCGCCCACTCCAGGTGACGTCATGTTTTGGTGATCTTCTGTGAGAAGAAATAAAAATCAAACATTTCACATCCTTTTGGCTTATGTTAGTCTTCAAATTTGGAGAAGAAGAAACATTCGTTTCAAGTCTTTTTTTTCTTTTTCTTAACCTGCTCGAGTGGAAATTTTAGGCTTGAAATTGGACGGCGGAAAAAACGGAAACTCCAACAAGTTCACCCAAAGGCAGAAAAAGTAAAAGCGTTAGCTTGTAAACCTCCGTTCGTGCTTGACAAAAATTTTGAAAATCAAACCCGAAATGTCTTCAACGTGCATTTTTGTGGCTGTTTTGAGGGAACCGACGCACGCCGGCCGCGTTAGCGCGCTTCGCTAGCGAGCAGTCAGCCGAACCGATGGTGCGACGCAACGGGCAATTCTTTGGCGGCAGCCGGCCAGCGTGCGTCACTTTTGAAATGGAGGAAGGTTGAAATGTTGCGCCGTCACATGACCACGTGGCGTTGTTTGATTGGCCGCGTTTTGCGCCGCCTTCGCGTCAAAACAAAACCTCGCTTGAATGGAGGCCGTTTGGCTTTTCTTGGCAGTGTTAAAATAAAAGTGTGCATTTTCATGCACTCACTTTGCATCCGAAACGTTAACTTGCAGCATGCATAGAGTTGAAAGGTCATATTTGATCAACTCGAATCCATTACGTCCACTTTTGCCGGCGTGATCTCTTCTCAGTCCTTCATTTCAATTTCCTAACGCCGAATTTCTGCTACTTGTTTATGAGCTGATATTTTCCTCGCTAGCAACTGTTACCGGCAGTCCGACATATTTTTCTTTTTGAAGCTCAGAGTCGTCAGCACGTCTTAAAAAGTTCAATGCTAATTCAAACAAGTCAATATTATAGCGCCCAATAGTTGTTGTTGTTTCTTTTGGTTCTTGTTTTTGACAGTAAATATTTGTTCTCCAAATATTCAAAAAATATTCACGAATATCTTTGTTTTACTTTGAAAAAGAGTTCCCGATGTCAGCAGCATCTGTAAATGATTTATTATACTTTTTTCCCCCCTTTTTCTTTAAGCCGATATTGGCATTTGTCAAATTGCCGAATATCACCTGCGCTAAAACGTCAACATATCTGATCTTACCAAGACTGTCCTGTCAGCAGTCCCAAACTTTGGAGGCCAAAGTCTCTTGAGAGTCTCTTGAGAGTCTCCCGAGGGTCTCCCGAGGGTCTCCCGAGGGTCTCCCGAGGGTCTCCCGAGGGTCTCCTGAGAGTCCGAATGTCTTCCAAGCGCGGCCGCTTACTGATGAGAAGCAAAGTGCAGAAAGGTAGGCTCGCTAACTGTTCCTCGCGCAAGTTCGCCGGGCGGGTCCTACCTGTCTGTAGTTGCTCACGTTCCGGACTCGCTCCTCGGTTCCGCTCGGGTAAATGTCACGAAGCACTTCCGGAAGCTTCTATGTGTGGCGTCCCGGCAGGGGGCGCTCGGCGTCAGCGTGCTGCTCAGTAGCCGACCGCGCGGGCTGCCGTGCATGTTTGCGAGCCATCAAACGCTCGATCTCAACTTTCAACGCTCCAAATCACAGCTTTCTCGTTGCCTTCAAAGTCTTTCACAAGAAGCCACCGAGCATTCCGATGACGGATGACGACAGCAGCGAGTCACTTTTGACGTGCCGGTGTGGCTTGGCGCCTCGTTGCTATGGTTACCGGAGCACAAAACGAGCAGCCTCCTCTCGCGAGAGCTTCCGTTTGGTAAGACACAAGCGCTCTCGACTCTCGGAATCAGAATGCCTTTATTGTCATTGTCAATAAATAAATACAAAGAAAAGGTGGAAGAACGAAACGCAACATTTTTTGTGCTGCTGCAGCGCCTAAACTATTTCTTACAAAGTGATTTTAAACATGATCAAGAAAAGCTTTGGAAACATTTTCCATCAGCTTTTCAATTCAGCACTCGTGAGCTGCTGCTGCTCACACCACATTTGTACCTTTAGTTGTATTCAAATGAGGTTGCGTGAAACGGAAGAAACGATTGCTCAGCTCTTCACTTTTCCCGCGGCTGAATATGCACAAGGTTTAATATTCATAAATGCATCATGAGATCATTTCAACAGGGTTTTGTAACAACATGAAACCTAAGTTGCATGTGGATTCTAAAATTGTAGTCTTGAATAAAGATTTTTTTTTTATGATTATATTTGTGTAATAAATCAGAAATCCATCGCGAAACAAACGAATTCATGGAACATCAACGTTGTGTGGACACAATTGGCACAATTTTTTTTTAAATAAAGTTATAAGGCCAAGACGTGCAAAGTTTGACTTGAGGTGTGTGGCGGAGTTGTTTTGTCGCGGACCAAGAATTTGTACAATATTCTGATTTTCTTTCAAACACTTCTGAGGCGTAGAAAATAGAATATTGGTGTGAGGAAATGTTGCTCACTACTCGGTAAACAACCACAGTGCAGCTCAGCCTTTGCTGTTTTTTGTTTTCTTTTTGTTTTTCAAATCCAATGTGTGATTTTCATGCAAAAGACAATCTACTAGCTTATGTGTCTGAAGCGTCGAGTTTCAAGTTCAAAAACTTTTTTTTTGTTTACTCTGAATTGAAAAATAAAACAGAAAGCAAAAATATTTGTCAAAGTCCGATTATGATGCTCCGAAACTGCTAACTGGAAGGAGGCAATTAAGCGCCAGACAGACCAAGTGAAGGATTTTTTTTTTGATGACGTCATGGTCAGCATGGCGCCACCTGCTGACTCAAAACTTGAAACTTGAGTTTGCTCGTCAACTGCTTTGAAAGTCTTCTGCTGCGATTTTCAAATGTTTTCTTGTTGGCATTAAAAATGTCGTCTGAAATGTTCATCTTCAAGCAAGAACGTTTTTTTCTTCTCATCTGACTTCATCATCACTGCTCAGTCTAATGTGCGTGCGTGCGTGCGTGCGTGCGACCGCAGTGGGCATGCCAAGCGTCTCGACTGCAATGCAGTGCTGATGTTTCGCCCAGTCATGCCACACACACACACACACACACACGCACGCACGCACACACACACGCACACACACACACACGCACACACTGGCGCGTGTGTGCGCGCGCCTCCCTCGCCGTCCTCTGCAGGGCAGTTAGCCGCATTAGCAGTTAGCCGCATTAGCTCTCTCGCTGTCCTCAGGTGACTCTCCCCTCTCGCACCCCCCCCCCCCCTGTCTGTCTGCAACCCCCCCAGCCCCAGACGCTGCGTGAGTGCGCGCGCGCGTGTGTCTGCTTGCCTGCGCTGCCGCTGTGGGAAGAAGATCCGAGACGAGGTGAGCCCTGAAACACAACTTGACAAGCACAGGACCAAACTGGACCAGCCAGCAGACTTGATGCCGGGCTTGATTGGACTCCTGTCAAGCGTACTGGACTATAGGTTTGAACTGGATTCTTGTGGACAGGACTGATGACAGAGCTGGACTCCAAACTCTGCTTGACTCTACTGGACTGTGGTGGACTTCACAGCGGTACTGTTCTAAGATGACCTTGACTGACACAGCAGAAAGCGTAAACAATCGGCGTGGCAGGCGGCGTGCGATGAGTGCAAAAGTCCGAGCTGGCAAGTCGCGTCTCCTTCAGCTGTGCCAGTGACGGTACGAGCAAGTAGCATTAAATAGCACAATGCGGACGATCCGCCCGGGTGGGTTCATTTGTTAGTTGTCACATGTGCCGAGGGTGGCCTAGAAAGGGGCAGGGGGCCCCAAATGGACCCGCAGACGCAGTTTGCCCGCCCCTGGGGAGAAAAGACAAAGTCGCAGGTGAGTGTGACGGGTCTCAAGTCCGATGGTGTTCTGAGCAGGCTGATGATGGATCGTCCTGGCCACGGCGTTCGTCTTCAGCGCAATAGCGACAAGTTTGGAGGAACCGTCGGCTCGCAGAAAACTGGATCAGCTCAACTCAAGATATTACCCAAAAGTCCGCCATCCAAACGATCTCCAGCTCGAACCCGAGCGGATGTCGAGAGAAGTACAAACTGAGAAGCTAAGCCTTGTAGTAGAGCGTCCGGGCTGAGACTGGGAGGTCGTGGGTTCAATCCCCGGCCGGCTCATACCAAAGACTATGAAAATGGGACCCGTGCTTGACGCTCAGCATTAAGGGTTGGAATTGGGGGGTCCGATCACCAAATGATTCCCGAGCGCGGCCCCTGCTGCTGCTCACCGCTTCCTCGGCTAAAATGCGGAGACCGAATTTGGCCCCACTTGTTTGGGTGTGAACGATCCGTGCTGCTAACTTTCATCTCCATCCTCGGGCTTGCGGAAGACATTTTGTCACAGGTGCAGGATTTGCTTGTCTTGTCTTTGTTGAGCGCTTGGAAGCTTCCGAACGGCAACCGCTTCTTTTCTTCCTGTCGGCAACCTGGCGGGGGTCCGAGCATGGACCGAGGCGCTCCGTGACGATCGGCGTCGGTGCAGCTGGCCGGCGGTCTGCGAGGCGGCGAGCGGCGCTTTTCGCTTGCAGACTTGAAGTGCCGAAGACGCTCGCGAACCTCCGAGCGTGCGACGGATGCGGTCCATCGGGTGCGACGGCGGAGTTCCCGCGTGTGCTTGTCGGCCTCCCAAAGTCGCCGAACTGCTGGACCGGACTCGCTGCTGGACCGGACTCGCTGCCACAGCCGCCGCCGGGGCTTGTTTTTGTAGGTCAGCTCTGGCAACAGCGCGCCGATCTCCGTCCTCAGACGTCATAAGTGACGTGACCCGTGACTGTTTTTGGGGTGGGTTTATCTGTGGTTCCAAAAGCCGTGCCGAGCTCCACGTCGACGTCTGACGGTCCGTGCATGCTCCGCCAGGTCCTGATGTTCAAGGCAGGGCGTGATTTCAAATAAACAACCCAGAACATTCGGAGACGTCTTACGGAGCAAAATGTGAAATGTTGCCTGTGCTTAGCCGTGTTAGCTTAAGCGCTATCTCATGTGTTTCCCCGTAACGTGCCGGTAACGCAGGACACACGCGTACCTTGTCCTCCTCATGCTCGTTGGACTCTACCTGACCCCGTTGGTCTGACCCTCCACGAGCAGACTGCGGCAGACGACACGGCTAGACTTGAGTGGACTCTTCCTGACTCTCGTGGAATCTGTTTTTTCCCTTCATTTCTCCCCCCACCAGCACGACATGGATTCCAGACCTTCAGGCGGCGACACCGGAACCAAGGTCAGGCCCAGCCATCCGTAAGCCCGCTTCCATCATGGCCGAGACCGGCCTTCAGGTTTCGGTCGGTGACTTCGGCAGCAGCATTCTGAGCAGCCTGAACCAGCAAAGACTTCTGGGACTCCACTGCGACGTCTCCATCCTGGTCCAGGGTCAGCTCTTCAAAGCCCACCGCGCCGTCCTGGCCGCATCCTCGCTCTACTTCCGAGACCTGTTCAGCGCCGAGTCCTCCGACGCGTCGGAGTGGTCCCGGTCCACGTACGAGCTGCCGTCCTCGGTGACGCCGTCCTGTTTCCGTCAGATCTTGACTTTTTGCTACACGGGCCGTCTCGACGTGGTCGCCAATGAGCAGCTGGTCCTCATGTACACGGCCGGGTACCTGCAGGTGCAGAACATTGTGGAGAGGAGCCTGGAGCTCATGAAGACCAAGACCGCATCCTCATCGCCGCACTGCTGCGATTCACAGGTGAGTGTCGTTCAGCGTCCAGCAGCCGTCATCTTCTTGTTAGTCCAATGATACCAGATACCGTGATCTACGTGGTCCGGCAAGATCCGGAACCATGCACCAGCCAGTCCAGCTATGTAGAGCAGGAACCAGGACTCTGTAAGTCTGGCTGGACCCTTCATGCAAGCGGGAAATCTCCCATTGAGTTTCCTAAGCCAAGTCAAAAGGCAGCAACACACCTGAACACTGTTCAGGATCCATCACGCACTTAGTCCAACTAGCCCAGGAATCAGGTTCTCCTTAGTCCAAGATCAGGAACCCTGATCTGAAAGGTTCATCACACACAAAAAAGGATGATCCGGTTTTTCTGTGTTGTCCAGGAGAGCCGTTCTTTATTGTGATGTCTTTTGTGTGTGATGGCGGTTCGCAGACCACCTCAGCAGACGAACTGGGACCTTTAGACCGGTCTGTGGTCAACCTCCAGCATTCCAGTCCAGACCCCTCGTCCATGACTCCAGAGGACCTTTTAATGACCGTGAGCCAGATCAAACAGGAACGGCAGGACACGCCTCCTGGGAGCCATGCGGGGACATCTCTGGAAGAACGGAATGCCAGGTCAGAAGGTTACATGAGACTGGGTCTGGCTGGTAATGGTCTGACCTGTCCTGGTTTGACAAGATCTTGATCTTGATGTTTTTATTGTTTTCATTTTTTACAATGATCTCAATTAGTCCAGCCGGCCCAGGAACCATGACCCGCTTTGTCCCTGTAGACCAGGAATATGATCTATGAGTTAGTTCAGTTTTTCCAAAGACCGTGATCCAATTAGTGGCGATTGCGCCTGCCGAGTCCTGGCCTGACTTCTGACTGCTGGTTTTTGTCTGCTCAGAGTGGACTTTGCGGGGGAGCTCCAGACCGCCCGAAGGGGTGCTGCTTGTTTCCTGGGTCCTGCTGGGAGCCTGGTCCTGGGTCTGCAGTCCTACCTCCTGGCAGGCGGGCGCTGCTCTAGCTCAGAAGCGTCCGGCCTGCCCACAGACTCGCTGATCACGCAGGCCCCGTCGGAGGCGGAGCCGGAGGACGCTTACTACGGCAACGCCACACAGTCCGCAATGTACCCGCACATGAGCGGACGCCAGGGTGAGAAGTCCGGTCGGACGGTGGCGGCGCCGGCGTGACGGCTCTTTGTGTCTTTTCATGTGTGACGTGGTCGACCCAGGTCAGGAGAAAACGCCGTCGGCCGGTGAGCGCCGTGCGTGCCTTCTGGTGGGCGGAGACAACGTGGCGCTCCCCGCCAGCCTGATCAGTCAGATCGGCTACCGATGCCATCCCGCGCTCTACGCCGAGGGGGAGCCGGGAGAGAAGCTGGAGCTGGTGGCAGGTGGGACAAAACGCGAATCGACAATCGGCTTCTGCGTGATCTCATTTTTTAGTTCTCATCTCGTTGCTTTCAATGACTTTTTGTGCCGACGGCGACTTATTCATTTGTATTTGTTTTGAGTTTTTTGTTTCTTTTAGTATTCTTATATGTTTTATTGTGTAGTTAAAAACGATCATTTTATAAAGAAGCATCCACAAATCCCGAATAACAGTCCACGTTGCTTCACAGCTTTTGCATAACTTGCTAAAATGCTACAATCAAGTCGTTGGTAACGAAACACTCAACAAAAATATAAATTTAATTCCATTTTTTATGAGATGAACTCAAAGATCTAAAACGTCGTTATCAGCATTTCTCTCAAATATTGTTCACAAAGCAGTCTAAATCTGTGATAGTGAGCACTTCTCCTTTGCCGAGATCATCCATCGAACCCCACAGGTGTGCCAAATCAACATGCTGATGAGACACCAGTACTGGTTGCTTTTCTGGGTCCAGAAAAGGCATAACAACTTTACAGATACAAGACACTGACGTGCGTGCGTGCGTGCGTGCGTGCGTGCGTGTGTGCGTAGGTTCGGGCGTGTTGATGACGCGGGGCCAGCTGATGAACTGCCACCTGTGTGCGGGGGTGAAACACAAAGTTCTGCTCCGGAGGCTGCTGGCCACCTTCTTTGACAGGTTAGCTTAGCATGCTAACATAAGTACAACAAGGTCCTGACCCCCGACCTCTTCACGAACGTCAATGAAAATCGTCAAGTCGTGTATGACCTCATCACGTCATGTGACATCATCCATTGGCCTCATTGGACATGACATCGTGAAATATGGGCGTGGCTTGAAGTTTGACGTGAACTCAACCGGTTCAATCTTTTCTTGTCTTTCTTGGCCAGAACGCCGCCGCGTCATGTGACTGCTTTGTCACACGGTGCACTCTAAAAACAGGCACCCATTTTCTTATCATTTAGCGTCTCCCAGCCGGTGCGCAACCAGCACCGACTTTCCCCTGACAGCGTCCTGTGACGCCAAATCGGGTCCAGTTTTGGTCGAGACCAAAGTCGTCGTCCGGCAAGTTGTCTGCGGTCACGGAAATAAAGCGGATCGCTCGTTGGAACACAAATTCTTTTGAGAAGAAAAAGGCTTTCTTTCCGTGACCGCAGCCGACTTGCCGGACGACGACTTTGGTCTCGACCAAAACCCGAGCAGATCTGGCGTGACAGGACGCTGTCAGGGGCAAGTCGGTGCTGACGCCACCCAAAGATGGCGTCCAAGTCAGGCCACTTTTTGCCCAAATTGGTTTCTTTCTGATGGCGCACATTTAACCCAAAAACCTGGGTCGGTCCCTTTTTGACCCACTTTTGATGAAACTGTTTGTGTGTGTGTTGTTGTGGCCTCCGCAGAAACACGCTCGCCAACAGCTGCGGGACCGGGATCCGCTCGTCCACCAACGATCCGAGCCGAAGGCCGCTGGACAACCGAGTGTTGAACACGGTCAAACGTAAGCCGCGCACGATTTGCGCTCCGGCTGTGTTGCCAATCAATCGTTCCCGACTGCAAAGGGATTCTTGATTGTTATTCGTCGTTGACCGGAAGGCAGAAAGCGGACTTTCCCAAAGGTTCTTATAGCGGCCTGACTTTGGGTCGGAGCAACTACGGGTACGTTTGTTTGTGCGCATTTGCGGGCGGCGCTCGATGGGCGCCGATGACCTCAGGAAGGGTTGATTCCCAACACAGCCGATGAGTGACGCTAATCATCCTGACGAGCGTGTGACTAACCGTTGTGGGTCCCGCTCAGTTTACTGCCAGAACTTTGGTCCGAGCTTCAAGGAGAGCGAGATGAACGTGATCGCGGCCGACATGTGCACCAACGCTCGCAGGGTCCGCAAGCGATGGCTGCCCAAGATACGATCTCTGCTGCCCCGCAGCCGCAAGACCCCGCGGGGGGCGGCCAACCGAGGAGGGGGAGGGGACAGCTCGGAAGTGGACCTGCGTCAGCTCAGCGTCGCCCCCTACATGTGCCTGGAGGTGGCTGCGGAGGGCGCTCAACATCACGACCTGCGCCACCCGGTCCTCCTCTGCGCCGCCGCCGCCGCCTCCTCCTCCTCCTCCTCTTCATCCTCGCCACACCCTCTGGACACTGACCGCAAGGGGGCGGAGCCTCAAGACGGCCAATAAGCTTTGGACTGCGCCTGTCCAAACTTCCTGTCTGTCCCCTACCTCACTTCCTGTCCTTCTGCTAAGACGCTCGGCTGCATGTTAGCAGCTTCCTGGTCACGAGCAACGGGACTCATAAAAGACCACCGCGATGATGTTGACGTCAATAAAGCTTCTTGAAAATCACATTTGACCTTGAGGCCAAATTCCGTCCGCCCGTCCATTACCTCAAGGGCGCGCGGGTCGCGAGCGCGCCGGGGCCTATCCCAGCCGACTTTGTGCGAGAGAGAGGCGGGGCTACACCTTCAACTGGTCGCCAGACAATTGCAGGGCGCACGTAGACAAGCAAGCATTCACCGGCACATTCACACCCAAGGCCGATTTGGCGTGTTCAATGACCTAGCATGTGCTTTTCTTTTTCAGCCAACTCCAATTGAGCATGTCGTCGCTGAATAATATCAATGCTTGAGGGTTGACAATGTGTCTATAATATAGCACATTTGCTGCTTGACAAGTTTCTCCCCCACCTCAACTTTAGTCATCCAAACAAGTAAATATTGAAATTCAAAACAAGTAAAAAGGGTTTAATCAGAAAACATCATTCTTTAATTGTCTACAGTCAAGACTCGTTTGCTTTTGACCCATTTCAATGTTTTCTTGCAATTGAGTTCATTTCATGAATTTGCATCAAAATATCGAAGGATAAATTGTTTAGCAATAAATAAGAATGGACGTGGACAAAACTGTTGGTGGCCCTCTGTAAATGAAAGCAAAACCCACAATGATCACTGAAATAACTTGAAATAGTAAATAATACAAATGTTTAGAAAATAAAGCAATCCAAATTTGAGTATTTGTTTGCACAAGCATTTGAGGTCATCAGAAGATTTGCGTAAGTGTCAATAATGAGACTTGGCCTGCACACATGAAGCCTCGCGAGCGGAAACCTTTTGCGAAGTTGATTTGGTCCGCGCGTGTCACGTGACACAAACTTGTCACGTGTTTGGTTGTCCATCATTTCCCATGGTTCCTGACGTGTATTCCAGCTTGCTTGATTGCGTGTCGAAATGCTTCCCCGAGTTATTTTTGCGCGATGTCGAATGGCGTCTACGACAAGGATCGCACGGACTGATGTGAAGTGTGAAGGTTGAGAAACGCGTTCCTTCAGATGTTGACAAGTCAAAGACCGCAGCCGTCGCCAGCCGACGTCGTAACGCAGCGCATTGCACGCCGGGAAATGCTGTTCGCCCGCCATACGCCAAAACCAGTGGCCGGCCAATCCCGACAACGCGGCGTTCCCTTCAACCAATCGCGGCACTCCACAAATTCCCCTTGGTCGTCCAATCGTAAATGCCAATAGCTCGGCAAGCGCTCGGCCAATCGCGATGCCTCGTCTAGGCGGCCAGCCAATCGGGGGACAACAACAGCAATGACGCGACTAGTCACTACGGCTGCGCGGAGAAGAGACAGCTGATA
Organism: Vanacampus margaritifer; assembly: GCF_051991255.1. NCBI lineage: Eukaryota > Metazoa > Chordata > Actinopteri > Syngnathiformes > Syngnathidae > Vanacampus > Vanacampus margaritifer. Next base: position 183,453 of record NC_135434.1, read on the forward strand.
ACTCATCTATTATGCTACTTGGCTAAATCCAAATCATCTCGCAAAGTGAGCGGAGGCCGCCGTTGGACTCGCCGGAGGACCGAAGCCCAAAGTAAACACGTCCGCGCGCACCGTGAACGTTCGGCTCGGCGGCCGCTCGGGCTCGGCTCGGCCGCAAAGTGTCGCTTCGTGTCGGGGGGCTGCCCGGCCGCTCGGCGCCCTCAGACAAAGCTCGGCTAACATGCTAACGCGCTAATTAGCCCCGCCAGCGGCCAACGCGAGCGAGTGCAAATGTTGCGTTTCGCCGCCTTCCGCGGCCGACTCGAAGCGCGCGCCTCCTTCGGTCCGCCAGCGCACGCCTCGAAAGGGCGCAGGCGACGTGACGAACGCTCGCTGCTTTTCTCTTGTGTCGCTAGCTCGCTTAGCCGCTCTTGAGCGTCGGCTTGCCCGCCATCTTTTTCCAGCCAGCCAGCGAGCGTCGCGCTCGGCTGCTGCGAGAAAATGTGCGAGCCCGCGAGCGCCTTTCATCGCGGGGCCACGTTTGCGCTGACGACGCCCCACGAAAAAAGGGCTTCGCGTGCGGGGAAAGGCGCCCGCCGGGCTTGTTGCGGGGACTCGCCGACGAGTCGGCCGTTAGCTTGTGCGTTAGCCGCCGTCTGCATCTGCAAGCCGCCAAGCCAGGCCAGTTCACTTTTTGCTTTGGCTTTTTCGCCCCCCCTCCCCGCACGCTGCCGTTCACTCGTTGCGCTTTTGGGGAGCTTGCAAAAGGTCGCGAAAGGCGTTTTTCTTTTCTTTTTCGAGCAGTCCGATTAAAAACAATCGAATCAAATATTGCACAAGGTCCAAGTTTACGTCCGCCGATGCGCCGTTCAAAGACTTGGCGAGCTCAATGAAAGTTTGAGCATTACTTTTAAGACGCATATTTGCTTCTTGCTGCCACACCAGCAAGAAAAGAAAAAGAACAAGTTGAGTACGTCCATCACCATTCCACGTTTTAACATGCCAAGTTTCACATTTCAACCTGGTCAATTTCGCATTTCAACGCGATCAATGTTTCACGGGAAAAACGTCAGAAATTTGAATTGTGCGTAAGACAAAACCAAAGAATTTCTTTTGGTTCTGGTGACTGTCCGAGCCCGATGGAGGTAAGCCTTTCTCTTTTTCAAATCTTCCATCTCTTCAAAACATTTGGCCTTTTATTCATGTATTTGTTGACGAGCACTGGAGCTGCTCCGAAAGCGGATTGCATTCACTTGGAGGGGGAAAACTTTTTTGTGTGTGAGTCATTTGTTTTCGTTTTCAGTTTTTCTGAATATTTCTGTCATTAAAAAATGTTCAGAAAAACAAGGGGAAGGAATTATTCAAAACAGAAAAAAAATATTCCAAGAAACAGCTGGTGCTTCTGCTTTTCCCGTGTATTATTTTTTTTAAGTGACTTGTTGCAGACTCGCTAATAGCTGATTTTAAAAAATCTGTAAAACAGAAGAAAAAAACTCGGAAAAAAATCCTCAGAAAAACAGGCAAAAAAATATTTTATAAAACATGAAAAAACGTTCCTGAGAAAACAGAAAAAAAATATTCAGAAAAAACATTTTATAAATCACAGGAAAATATTCTGAAAAACAGAACGAGATTTTAAAAACACGGAAAAATGACACCGAAAATTACAAAAACGAAATGCTCAAAAAACAAAGGAAAAAACAGATTTTTTTTTTTTTTTCAAGTGAATGCAATCCGCTTGCGTAAAAAACTGATTTCCATATTAAGTCAAGATGTTGCTTTGGACTAGCAACGTGACAAGAGTTCCCAAAATTGAAAGAAAAAAAAAAAGTCTTTGTCAAAATGGTTGGAACGGCTTTGGACGACCAAAAAAAGAGTTTTGAAGAGAAGCTTCTGCGGTCATGGAAAAAAAAAACAATGGGCATTTTTTGTGTTGTGTGTTTTTGGGAGATGTTTTGGTGTGAATATCACTTCTAAGAATTATTATTATTATTATTATTTTTAAATAGCTTCAATTTGGACTGAAATAGTCTTAACTTGATGACTTCTCACCGGCTGGCCTGAACTTTTTGGTTGTGTTTTGTTATTCTCCGATTGGCTGTCAAGTTTCAGTTGCGATTATCCGCCAGTAAGCTCGTACCAAATGAAAATTCCTCCACGTTCTCCGAGTGGGCGGCTCAACATGAACGTGACGTTTCAAACGGCAGCAAAAAAAAGTCGTCCTAAAACGATTGAGAAGCGTCAACTAGCTGGCTACGCTTTTCTTTTTTGTGTGTACGTGAATATCTTGTTGCGGAGGACTTGAGCGGCGTTTGATGTGCTCATGCCGCAAAGATGGCGGCCGTTTGTCACGTTGCGCCTTTGTTTTGCAATCTTGTGAATGATTGTTGACTTGCAAGTTTTCACCCAAGCGCTTTAAAGGACTTGTTGTCAGCAAATGGAACGTTTTTTTCTTTCATTTGGGCGAGTACCGATGCCAGCGGCCTCTTCCAATCCTCCAAAATGTCCCTTCCTGTCCAATCCTCCAAAATGTCCCTTCCTGTCCAATCCTCCAAAATGTCCCTTCCTGTCCAATCCTCCAAAATGTCCCTTCCTGTCCAAGCCTCCAAAATGTCCCTTCCTGTCCAATCCTCCAAAATGTCCCTTCCTGTCCTACCCGAACAAGATGAGCCGTAATATTTGGAGGACTTTGGAATTGGGTTTTACTGCTGGCCAGGCCAACCTGTACCAACGGAGATTGCCCACAATTCTTGACAGCGGCAATATTGCAAGCAACGGGGCACTGATGTCGCTGTCAGGCTACGCAAACGTGCTCAAGACGAGGGCCGGGTTCAGAAAATCCATATATCCGTATCCAATCCATATTCCTTTTCATAGCCCAATATCCATTCATAAAAACCATGAATCGATACTTCGTCCCTTCTCGCGTCACATGGGAATTGATTTGACAAAAAAGTCCATTTATTGACATAGTGCTGTGGTTGTAATCCATTTCAATGATTATTTATTGTTTTGATCAGGTCATGTTCAATAAAACATATGTGATACATGTAACTGCATCGGATTCCATTTTAAATGTAAATATTCGGGGGGGGGGTCATACTAATGCACAAAGTAAGAGCAAGAAATTTCTACTATTTTTACAGCATTGCTACTTCTGAGAAAATCTTCCATATACATTTCAAATTGGTACTGCATGAAATCCTGACCCGAATGGAAAATCAATATGAATCATGAATGGAATCGCAGCCTTCCAAGTCGAATTGAATCGATTTAGAAAATCTGAATCGATACCCAACCAGTCATTTTATCGAAATACTAATCAAAGTTTTTGGGTCACGCGAATAGTGAACAAATATCCATTCCAAGCGAACAATTTCAGATCAGAATGTTATTGTTGTCTGAACATTTTTGCAAATGTGTTATTTGTGAATAAATGAAACCTTCAATTAAATAAATGTGTATGTGGGTGGGGGGTGGGGGTTGTAGGGGTGCACCAATCATTTAGAAAGTGCTGACGTCAATAACTGATAAGTAAGCCGATAATTGTTTGCTAATCAACTTGAATGCAAATCTATTTTGGAGTCTTACTTCCCAAAACAAAACAGTCATGTTTTCAAAATGCAACAAATGTGACATTTTGTGGCGATGCAGTCAAGAAAGCTTGCATGTCTTGTAGCCATCATTCATCTTCTGTCAACAGTTATGACCTCACAAATATGACACACTTGTAGAGGAAAGGGGAAAGGTCACAACAACAACAGAGGGACCAACGTGCCATGCCCATTATTATCGGCCATAATATAATAAAATAAGGATTAGGGCTGTGCCAAAAAATGGATTCTCATAAGAATTGCGGTTTTCAGTTTCAGAATCCATTTAAAATGTCCCTAAATATTTTTTTTAAAATGATTTGATACGGCCTTGCCCTTTGTTTGTGTGTGCCTTAATTGGGAGTGCTGTTCTGTTGTGCACGACTTGGTCACTAGGGGCAGTGTGGTTTTGCACGTTCTGATACATCGTTGCGTTGTAGCCACATTAGAGAGTAGAAGGAAAAAGTCACCATCAAGTTATTCTAATAAAAGTTGATTTTTTGCAGCGTAGGAAGAGCAGATGCCGGCAATAATGTTAACGTGTTCTCTAAACATTCCTCAAGCGTTTTGTATGAATGGCCGTTAATAAAACGGCCGCTCATGAGCACGAGCAAGTCAGACTGGAGGAGATCATGACGATCCTTTGCTTTCTATAAATTGAAGCAGAAATCGTTGTCAATCTAATCATTCTGAATCGAAAATTGATTCTGAATTGAAAATTGATTCTGAATCCAATCACAGACCTGAAAATCTGAATGGAATCCAATAGTGTAAACAGTCAAAGAGTCCCACCCCGATATGAATACGTTTTTGGGAGCAAATGACTTCATATCTTTACATGATCATTTCGATCTATTTTATTAGCCGTTATTTTGACACATTTTGTGTGTGTGAGAAATTTTCGTTCAACAAGTTGTTGAAGTGGCAAAATGGTTTGTGGTGTGTTGTTGACTAACGTGCGTGACGTTGGTGTGTTTTGTCAGCTCGTACGATGGGAGTTTGTCTGGTGGAGGGAAACGTCCAGCTGAAGGAGCACCGCAACTGACAAAACTCGCACCCAGGCTCGCACCCTTGCTCGCTCGCACCCCAGAGGGCCTTTTCCCAATTCCCCCCCTGCGGTCAGACGCTGCATCCCCACGCCGCATTAGCGCGCGGCCGCCGTCCAGCATGTCGGACGCCCCCGAGGCTGCCCCCCCCAGCCCCCCCACCCTCACCAACCCGCCGCCGCCGGAGGTCACCAACGCCACCAAACCCGGCAGGTAAGCCCGCCTGCAGGAAGTCGCCGGCAGGTCACGTCTTGGATGTTTGACGAGTGCTGTCACTAACCACCATTTTTAGAATCCATTCATCTGATTATTTCAAATTGATTCATCGACTAATCAGATTCGTTTTAATTTTGCATGGAAGTGTTTTCCCCCCAAAAAATTTTCCCCGATTACTGTTTCTTAAACAGTGATTGGTGTTTATTTCATACTTCATATTCGTATAGTGATTGAAAAAAAGAAGGGGGGGATGTTGTACTCTGTTACTGGTTCGCTCATTGTTTTCCAAACAGATGTTTGCAAATGTCTTATTTTGATTCAACACAGAAGATAATCCTTCTTCTTTTATGAAGGACGACAGAAATAAGTCAACAATTGCGCTTGATATGCTGAAATTTTGGCTCCAAACGATGATTAAAATAGTTGTTGATTAATTTGATAACACAGTCCTTGTCGATAAATCGATGAATTTGGACGGCTCGATATTTGACCTTGATGACGGTCGCCATGTCAGAAGCCGTCGACCAATACGAGCCCGTGACAACGGTGCAATCGGGTGGGTTGGCGTCCAATTGGAGCCAGCCAGCGCCTGCATTTCAACTTTTTTGCCATTTTTCACGGGACAAGTGAAGCAAAGTCCCGCACTCGATTCCCACATGATGAAAGTCTGTTGCCAATAGCGAGCTTGCGGAGGCCAATCATCGGCCTCCTGCTTGGCGTCATTGGCTGTGGCGTGCGTGTGAAGGCAGAGCAGTCATGTGATGTGCGTGCGTGCGTGCGTGCGTGCGTGCGAGCAGGAAGACCAACCAGCTGCAGTACATGCAGAACGTGGTGGTGAAGACGCTGTGGAAGCATCAGTTCGCGTGGCCGTTCTACCAGCCCGTGGACGCCATCAAGTTGTGCCTGGCGGTGAGTGGATGACGCACACCTGCACGCATCAAGGGGAGGAGCCTGGGCTGAGCGCGCGCGCGCGCGCGTGTGTGTGTGTGTTGCTTAGGACTACCACAAGGTGATCAAGAACCCGATGGACATGGGCACCATCAAGAAGCGTCTGGAGAACAACTACTACTGGAGCGCCAGCGAGGCCATGCAGGACTTCAACACAATGTTCACCAACTGCTACATCTACAACAAGGTCAGTGTGCAAAAGACGCCATGTTGAACCCCAGCCCTGGCTTTCTTTTTTACCAACAGCGTCAATTAGTTTTTCTAAAGTACAAAATGCAATCTCCGTCTTTATAAAGTCACAAACGTAGGATTTATTTTTTTTTGACCATCACATGTTGATGTCGTCTTTGTGTCGGTCGCAGCTCGGGGTCGAGACGCTCATTCGGTAAGCGCAAGGTCGGCTGTTGGATCCCCGCTCGCCCCGAGTCACATGTCGTCATGCCCTTGGGCAAGGCCCTTGGGCAAGGCACTTGACGCACACTGCTGTATGGAAGGTGCGACTGTTTGGCCATGGTGGGGGGGGCCGTAGGCGCACACCGGCAGCCACGTCTCCTTCCGTTAGCCTGCCCCGGCGCAGCTGCGGCTACTTCAGTAGCTAACCGCCACCGCAGTGTGAATGTGTGAGCGCGTGAATAATGTAACCGCTGTCAAGCGTCTTTGAGTGTCCACAAAAATCGAATGCATTATCAACATTGGAGCCTTTTTTTTTTCTATGCTTGTGCTTGACTTTTTTTTTTTTTTTTTTGTGTGTGCGCGCGTGCGCAGCCCACAGACGACATCGTGCTGATGGCGCAGGCGCTGGAGAAGATCTTCCTGCAGAAGGTGGCCCAGATGCCGCAGGAGGAAGTGGCCCTGCTGCCGCCCGCCCCCAAAGGCAAGAACAAGAGCAAACAGCTTCCGGCTGCCGCCACCACAGGTGAGGGCGGCCTGGGACCCGACAGGACCTCCGCCTGCCCACAGTTTGTCCACAGCCGGCGACAAAAGTCCACTTTGTGTTGCGTGAAAGTCACAAAAGTAAGAGTAAGAAAAGTCAGCAATCAGAATAAGAAATGACTTTGGAAGAGAATTCGGAACGCGCCTGGACAAAAAGTCAGGACGAGCTTTTCAGGCCATCGGCGCAAGGAAAGAAAAGCGTTAGAGCGCCGATCCAAACCGGTGTCGGAGTGCGCGTGCCGTGAAGAAGAAAACTCACAAATGTTTGCTTGTGAATATTGTCCCCGCCCACTAAAACAAAATCTGTATTCATACATGGCCCTAATTTTCACCAACGATTCTGACCGTGATGCTGAATTATGGATGCCGTCTTCTACCACATGCGCGACTTAATTTCTCTCACAGGATGAATGGATTGTATGAAGGCTTGAGCTTCCTGGAGTACTCGAGTATACTCAAGTACAGCACAAGAGTGAGCGTATTCGACTGCTGATAGTGTTTTGTTGTGTGCGTGTCAGTGAGCCAGCAGGCGGAGTCTTCGGCGTCGCCCCCCTCGTCCTACCCCTCCCCCTCCCAGACGGCCGTCATTTCCACCACGCCCACAAGTGTCCAAGCCACGCCTCCCGCGCCCACGCCGCCGCAGCCGCCGGCCACCATGATGCCGTCCGCGCAGCCCGTCGTCAAGGTAAGCTGCAGTGGCGCTGAGCCCGCCCCTCAAATGCGCACGCCGCTGTCCTGCAAGGTCATTGGCTGGATTTGAGGCAAAAGGAACGCCCTCAACTTCCACAAGCCACAATCCAATTGGTTAGTGGTTAGCGCTTAGTGGTTAGCGCTTAGTGGTTAGCGCTTAGTGATTAGCGCTTAGCGCTGCCGCTTAGCAGTTAGCGCTGAGCTAGTTTGTTACGGGAGGCCACCATTTTTAAAGGCCTTTTTGGTATCTTTGGGATTTCTTGTAATTGATCGTTCACATGAAATCAAAAAGTCTTTTCTTACACTTAGGAAAGGCTTGACGTCTTGCACATTTGAATTTATATTCCCAGTTATTGAATTAGAATGATGACAATGTTTTCATCTCATCCTTGCTAACGTTAATGTTTAAAGTGTTGATAATGTTTTACTTTCGTGAAAAAACTCAAGCATTTAATCAGTTAATTTGATGTTGGTGGAGTTTTTGTTCGATATCAGCGAACATCCATGTTTACTACTTTTCAGAGTGCATTGTGGGTCATTTTGAGTTCCTACAAAATGGCGCGACCCCTGAGTGGCGGCCACATTCGTTCACAGCCACGATGTTAAACAAGTGGCGTGCGTTACTTGACTTGACTCGTGTGTTGCTGAGCAAAAACGGAGCGGCGGCGGCGGCCACCAAATTTCCAATCATGTTGTCACCAGTCGTTTGCTGGAACGCGATGTGCGGCGGCGGCGGCGGCGGCTAACACCGTGTATTATATTTGCACTTGTGGCTATCAAATTCTCTGCCCTCATTTTTGGGTTTGCTTTTAACTCATTTGCTCCCAAAAGCGTATAAATACGTTCCATATGAAACGTTTAGTATTTCTATGTTTTTTTATGCTAGAGCAGGGGTGCTCAAGTTGGGTCCCGGAGAGCCCTTATCCAGCCTGTTTTCCATCTTTCTCTCTACTAACACACCTGATTCATGATCAGGCTTCTCATTCGATTCAGCTGTGCCGCAGGAGGGAAACATGGCAAACGGGCTGGATAACCGGGCTGGAGCACCCCTGTAGGGGGCGCTGCGATACACAGCTTTGCAAATGAGCAGCCGTGATAAAGATGTAAGAATCCTCTTTGGTGTGCCAACAGAAGAAGGGCGTGAAGAGGAAAGCCGACACCACCACGCCCACCACGTCGGCCATTTCGGCGGGCCGCGCCGACTCGCCCGGCGCGCAGGACGTCAAACCGGCCAAGCTGGCCTCGGTCCGACGGGAGGCCGCCGCCCGCCCCGCCAAAGCGCGGCGGGAGGCCAGCGAGGAGCCGGCGGCCGGCGACGTCGGCGGCAGCGTGGCTGCCGGCGGCGGCGTCGGCAGGAAGGCGGGAAAGCTGGGAGAGCAGATGAAACACTGCGACGCCATCTTGAAGGAGATGCTGTCCAAAAAGCACGCCGCCTACGCGTGGCCCTTCTACAAGCCCGTGGACGCCGAGGCCCTCGAGCTGCACGACTACCACGACATCATCAAGCACCCCATGGACCTCAGCACCGTCAGGGTAACCGCCGCCGCCCGCGTCGCATTCATCGTCATCGTCATCATCATCGTCTTTCCACTCGTGCGTTCGGCCAATCGTCGTGTTCTAAATCATGTTGAAGTCGCTGCTATGGAAGGAACCTTTGAACAAGTGGCAACACTCCAGACCCGCGGGACCAAAACCGGGCGGGCGCTGCAGCAGTCTGCGGCTCCGGGGACACGTTTGGCCCTCGTTTGGCCCTTGTTGGCCCTTGTTGGCCCTCGTTTGGCCCTTGTTTGGCCCTCGGTTGGCCCTCGTTTTGCCCTTGTTTTGCCCTTGTTTGGCCCTTGTTGGCCCTCGTTTGGCCCTCGTTTGGCCCTCGTTTGGCCCTCGTTTGGCCCTCGTTTGGCCCTCGTTTGGCCCTCGTTTGGCCCTTGTTGGCCCTCGTTTGGCCCTCGGTTGGCCCTCGTTTGGCCCTCGGTTGGCCCTCGGTTGGCCCTCTCGTCTCCGAGCCATCGCTAAAATCCAAAATCTATACATTCGCATTAATTTGTATGTTTGCGAGATGAAATATTTATACATTTATAAATTCATGGTTGTCATCCAAATTGGATAATTAAAGAAATGACATCACGTGATTGGTGGTTACGTGAGCCCCGAGCACCTGTGATGTCATTTTCTGTCAGCAACAGGTGGCAAAATGGCCGCCCCCGCAGCTGGATGGCGAGACAAAAACGTTTGCTTCATTCACTTTGTACAAGCACAATATTTGAATATTAATCAAATGGAAAGTTCATATTATTGTACGCAAGGTTTTTGCCTGGACTTTGCTTGCGAGGTGTGCGAGCAAACGTAGCGAGCGAGTGGCCATTTTGTCAAGGTAGCAAACCTTCGACACGTACTCGGAAACGTACGGCAGCACATTTGCATTCACTTAATAATAATTGGGGGGGGGCATTGCTTTGTTTTTTCCAGTAATTTGTTTTCATTTCAGTTTTACTGAGAAAAATTTTGTTCTCTCGTGAAAAAAAATATTTAGAAAAACGGGAGTTGGTGTTTCTGTTTTTCGGTGCTTTTTTTTTTACCTCTGAACTCCAGGTGACCTGTTGCAGACTCGCTAATAGCAGTTAAAATAAAATATTCAGAAAAACAAGGGAAAATCTATTTGTTTTAAAACTGAAAAAAATACTCGTTAAAACAGAACAAAAATATTCAGAAAAAACAGAAAATCCAAAAATACTCCAAAAAACAAAGCTCCCCTCAAAAAATGGTCAGAAAAACAGGATCTTTTTTTTTCAAGTTAATGCAATACGCTTCGGTATTAATGTCCTTGTTTGCCAGCCAGGATCAAATACAAAATGTCTTTGACGGAAACAAATGAGGACGCGAAATCCGGAAAAAGGCAAAAGTGATGAAGGTGCGAACAGTCGAATCATGCGGGCGTGGCGGGAATTGCCACATGAGAGGAAGCGGTTGTTTGTTGCACGTGAAATATTGAAACAATTTGAAATCTTTATTGACAACAAACGGCGCATGTTTACAAACGTACGACACGACGAAGGGATGAAATCGCAATCATGCCATGAGCGCCTTATTGCCGTTGTGGGTGCGTGCACGGCAATTGAGCAGCTTGAGTGTGTTTTGTTGTTGTTGCTACTGTGGAATTTGTGTGCTTTTGTTTCAGAAAAAGATGGACAAAGGCGAGTACTGCGACCCTCAGAGTTTTGCCACCGACGTGCGGTTAATGTTCTCCAACTGCTACAAGTACAACCCCCCCGATCACGAGGTGGTGGCCATGGCGCGCAAGCTGCAGGTACGTCCCGGCGCCGCCTTTCACCCGCTTGCCCTCCTCGCCGTCTGCCAGTCAGGCCCAGTCAAGTGTCAAAACGAATGTTTGAGAGAAAGAAATTGATCCTGTGTGAAGCTCGAGCGCTTTCCGCTCTTGCTCAACGACAGCAACTTTCACCTGCATCAAGCAGAACATTGAAAAGAGATACAATGCTGCCATCTGCTGGCCGTTGAGAAAAAAAAACGTAGTATACGTCAATTAACGTTTTTGGCGGCATTCATTTGGATTTTAGTAAACGTCATTAAACGTTTTTGGCAGTAAAAGAGTTAAAAAAAATTCCCATAACCAAATACTTCCGAATTCTGCGAGAGTCATTGTAAGGAGACCAGAGGAAGGATCAAAGAAAAGAAAGCTGCAACAAAGCAAGTGAAATCCAGCAGCTACAACCCACACAGTTACCAAAGCAGAATCTTTCACCAACCCCAGAAGCGTCTCAATTCCAACTGAGACCTCAAGAGACCAGAGGAAAGACTGAAGAAATTCGATTTTTTTTTTACACGCGTAGAATAAAAAAATGAGGAGGGGGGGGGTTCAGATCTGCTGGTTGGCTTTGTGTTTCTCGTGGCCGTTTGGCATGTGATGGCAGCCGTCGGTCTTCCGCCAGGACGTGTTCGAGATGCGTTTCGCCAAGATCCCCGACGAAGGCGTGGAGGCGTCGGCGCCGTCCACAACGCCATTGGTTAGTAAAAGCACGGCCTCGTCCGACAGCAGCAACAACTCCTCCTCAGACGAGTCGTCCGACTCGGAGGAGGAGCGCGCCACGCGATTGGCTGAGCTACAGGAGCAGGTTGGTGCTGCCGGCCAATCCCAGGTCAAGAACATTCTACTTGTCTCCTCCTCCTCGAGCCATCGCGCGTTTGGGTGGGTCCGCTCGCCGCGGACGCTAACGAGCTTTTCCCTCCAGCTGAAGGCTGTGCACGAGCAGCTGGCCGTCCTGTCGCAGGCGCCCGTCAGCAAGCCCAAGAAGAAGAAGGAGAAGAAGGACAAGGACAAGAAGAAGGACAAGGCCGCCGACAAGGTCGCCGCCAAGGCCAAGCCCGACGACGACAAGAAGCCCAAGGCCGCCGCCCAGCAGCCCAAGGCCGCCAATCAGAAGAAGGCGCCGGCGCGCAAAGCCAACAGCACCGTCACCGCCGCCAGGTGAGACAGCGCTTTCGTTGATTCGCTGCGAAAGACTTGACTCTTTTTTTTTTTTTTTTTTGCTGGATTCTTTTTTTTTGCATGTTACACTTTTTTGTTCTAGCATCAAATCGAGCTGAATACTTGACATCATTTGATAAAAAGATTAGTGGCGATTGAGCGGATTGAATTTTGGACATTAGCCAAGCGTGTTTATGGATCACATGTGCAGTGGCCCCGCCCACCGCGGTGCCCCCAGTTGTTATCCTGTCGGCTGTGGCGGATATGTGAAGCGCGGCGCCGCTGACGTTTTGTTGGGAGCCTTCCGCAGCCATGCCGGCAAGACTCCCAAATAGCCGGCAGATGATTTCCACCAATCGGGATCGCTGGGAAGGTCAGCCGGCCTCCACTGAAGGAACCCATTGACCAGCTCTTGAAGGGTCAAGTTGTTTTGAAGGCCTTTGAAAGGTCACCAACATTCACAATTTCAAACTTGTTGTAAAATGCCGCTCTTCATTTTTCACATCTTTCCGGCACAATTTTGCTCCCAAAATCCTTTCGATAGCATTCCTAGCTTTTTTTTTCTTTTTTCTTTCTCGATAGCATTCCTAGCCAATCAGGACCGTCGCTCTCCATTTGTTTCCAGCTCGATGACTCCCACCCGCACAATAAAAATGGTATTCTGGCTCCGTCCCCCAGGCAAGCCAAGAAGGGCGCCAAGGCGGCGGGCGGCGCCGGCTCGGCCAACGGCGACGACGGCGGCGGCGACGAGTCGTCTTCTCTGCCCATGTCATACGACGAGAAACGCCAGCTGAGTCTGGACATCAACCGCCTGCCCGGAGAGAAGCTGGGCCGCGTGGTGCACATCATCCAGTCCAGGGAACCTTCCCTGAGGGACTCCAACCCCGACGAGATCGAGATCGACTTTGAGACCCTCAAGCCGTCCACGCTCCGAGAACTGGAGCGCTACGTCAAATCGTGCCTGCAGAAGAAGCAGAGGAAGCTCATGCGTGAGTCGCACAAACACATCCGACATCGTCATGACAAGCGAGCGGCGCTAAGGCTCGGTCACGCCCACTTTCTGTCTTGGCCGGAGAGTCCGCAAGAAACGATTCTCGTTCAAGTCGTCGTCTGTGGCGCCCTCGCAGATATCCGTTTTTCCAAAGATGGATTTTCTCGGCCCGCTCCAAACTCAAAATGGCGTCACGTTGCACTTTCACGTTTGATGAGCGCTTGACAAATTCCGTCCGTAGGATGAAAAGCAAACGGAGGCCATTTGTTTTCCTGACGCTTACCGACCGAGTCTGCTGATGTTTTGCGTTGCGAGAGGAAAAATGGCGCACTCTGCTGGCAGCTCGCGTACTTGCACTTGAAACTCGTCTGCAATAAGAAGGGAAAAAGTACAACACGGGAATCGTTTCATCAACAGTGCACGTTTGTGTTCTCCATTTCCCGCGGCCAACGTCTCATTCGCTTACGCACGCATGCGCTAAATTTGAAAAGGTTCCGTGAGAGAACAAAAGGAAAAGGATCCGTTCTTTGCTATCCTCATGAGCGAGGATTGCTTCCTTCCGCGTTTGGAGCCACGGAAACAACGTTGACTCCAATCTATTGCGCAACATTTTCCACCCGCGACTATGTTGCATTTCGCCAACGCGACCGATTCGATTGCTCAGGTCTGAACGGTGACTCTTGATGTTTACGGCGGAGCAGAGTTGAAACGCTCGCTAACCCGACACACTCCACAAGTACTAACACTTTGGAGTTATGTGGCTTGATCATCAATCATGTGGTCAAAATATGGCGATGGGAGACGTGACAATCATCCCTTGGTGTGGGACGAGATGTCTCGTCTCCCACCGCCATCTTCATTTTGTTCCAGGTCAAAGGTGCAAAATAGCCTTCGTGTCGTCTTCATAATAAGTTGAAAATTCATGCGAGTCGTTTGTGAAGAGAAGCGTAAAGGGGCGGAGCTGGTCGATACGCCCATTTTGAAACATTCAAACCCCGGGCCGCCGTCTCTGGTCCAAAGCGAAGTGCCTTTGGACGCTTGGAGTGTTGTGGGTCGCGCTCGCAGAGAGCGGCGGCGGCCATGTCGGGAATCATCCTTTGTTTTCTTTCCTTTCCAGAGAAGCAGGCTGGAGGCGGGGCCTCGGGAGGCGGGGCTAGTCGTTTGAGTGGCAGCTCGTCTTCCTCGTCTGACGACAGCTCATCGACAGGAACGTCCTCTTCCTCAGACACAGACTGAACACACACACACACGCGCACACACACCATGAACTTGTTACACACACGTATATAAATATATAAATATATACACTCAAGTACACACACACACACACACACAACCTGATGTATGTACATAAGCTGAGCTGTTTTTTAGCAACTAGTCTTTGTTTTTTGTTTTTTAATTTTGTTGTTTGTGGAGGAAAAGAAAAAGTCAAGACGTTTGACTTTTGCGTGGCAAATTATGTGCAGGCCTCCCTCGCGGGAATCGAACACACGGCAGTGTTTCCTTGACAGACGCTTCTGGCCAATAAAAAGCCTCGAGATGCCACCTGCCCCGCCCCTTCCACCTACACTACATCGCTCACTTCCGGTCGGGCGCAGCCCCGCAAAAACGCGTCTGCTTGGGAGGAAAAGGTTTTAATCTCTGAAATGTTATGTTCTTAATCCATCTTGGTCCCGCCCCCAGCCGCCGTGGCGACATCACCGATTGGTCGGGCCCGCACCACTTTGTTTTTAGTTGCTCCACCAGTTGATTTTTGTATTTTACTAAGAAAAAGGAAAAGAGTGATTTGATGTGTTTGCATGCACTCCGTCGGGCCGTACGTCAGCACTGTATAGTAGCTTCCTGTATAGTCGCTTCTCGTCAAGTAGCTTCCTGTGTAGTCGCCGTGCTACACGCGTGTGCTACGTGCTAACACACGAGAAGCCAAAAGAAGAAGAAGAGAAAAAAAAGTCGTTTGGTGTAATTACTGATATGGGATCCTTATTTTCTGACTTCCTTTCTTTTCATAAATAAACACGTGAAGTGACCTTCGCCTGGCTGACTCCGCCCTCATTGGCCTGCTGCTAGCGCGAACACGCTAACGTGCGCAAATTAGCTTTCGAGGACACCGAATCGGTTCAAACGTTGCTGATGTTAGGACGCCAGCTGAAACACTTTTGAGCGTTTTGACGCACGAGGGGACAACATGACGGTGGTGCCATGCCCTGGCGCGTGGGCAAGGAGTGCCACTTTGAGATGTTTGTTGGCTATTTGGTTTCTATTGTGCTTTTCCACCTTGCAAGGCCCCCTTAAAGCGCTTTACATTTCACTACTACTGATGACAGCAGTTGGGAGTATTTTGCTCAAGGGTCACAACGGCATGGAATCAAACCCACAACCTCTGCGAGACGAGCGTTCTACCACTGAGCCACGCCACCCCCAATGTTGAAGGTGACACAAATGCAAAAATGACAACACTGGCAAGGATGGCGTGGCGGCTGGGAAAATGAAGTGGAGCCTTCAGAATGATGATGATGATGATGGTGGTGGTGATGATGGTGGTGGTGATGATGATGATGGTGGTGGTGGTGATGATGATGATGGTGGTGGTGGTGATGATGGTGGTGGTGATGATGATGGTGGTGGTGGTGGTGGACAACAGCGATATATTAATTAGTAAGATTAACGAATGAACAAAACTGAGCTCTCAAGAAAAAGCAAGACAAAAGCAGCGACCTACTAGCGTCTGTCCAGGGCTGGACTGGCCGTTGGCGTCTTTTGGGTCAAGACGCTGTTATTTATTGACGTTCTGCTTTTTTTTTCCTCCCAAGAGAGCATCCTATGAATCCATTTCCAACGTTGAAAGTGGTTTCCATCCAATTGTTTTGAAAGTTTTTACTGAAAATGTGCAAAACGGACACGTGACTTATGCACGTTTCCATCTGTTGTTCTTTTGCGAATATTGAGAAGGCCCTCCGCCACTGTAGGTGGCGCTATACACCATAGTTGTGCTCCACCAGTCTTTTTTTTTTACTGACAATACAAATCCACTAGTTATTTAAAAGACCAGGAAGTGACTGTGCCGTGGATGACGTATGAGTTTTCGTTTGTAATTGTTGATAAACTGTAGCGTTTCTTTGTTTTCCATCTAAAATAGCATTAATATTTAATTGCCAAAAGATTTCTGTTTTGTCATCCCCCCCAAACATACCTTCCTTTATCGTCCCGACATTGCTTTGCGACAACAAACGTACTTGTGACGTCATATCCGGTGAAAACGTGCAAAACCTGTTTCCACAGCCCAAAGTCACATTTTCCTTTTTTTCTACGCGCTTCAAAATCCACCCTCTAAGCATAAAAAATAATAATTTGCGAATTTTGGGTCCTTTTTCAAAATTCTGGTGTTTCCATTCAGTTTTATTTTCGCATTTCTTGAAAATTGGAATAAAAAAGGGTGGATGGAAAGACACGAGGCGACCGACATGTAGCAAGCTTTGCTTTGTTGTATTTTTATGTGAATGTACAGGACTGTTTTGAATTATGTTTAAAATGAGTCCTATTGTATGAGAATGTTTCATTAAGTTCTAGAGGGGGAGGAGTTAAAAGTGTTTCTCTTTCTACTCCTTTTTTTTCCCCCAGAACGTGTATAGGTTATATATATATTTTTTATGTGATTTTTAATATCTTTGAGTAGTTTTTTTCTTTTCTTTTATATATACACGTGTGTGTGTGTTTAAAAAATAAAATTCATTCATTCAAGCAGCCTACGAAAGGCAGCCAAGAGACGGCGGCCCGCTTGGTCCGACATCAGTACAGCGAGCCAATGAGGATGGGAGTGTACGAGGCCGCGTCACGCCCGCCGCCGCAGCAATGCCGGTAAACTGCTTGGAACATTTGGAGGCGGCGCAGGAGCGAACGGCCGCTGGCTCGCGGCTTGCGGCGCATCCCTTCTATGGCCATCGATACATATTCCGGTTGTCAGAAGGGAGCCGATTTTCAATGCCGCAAAGTGTCCATGCGCGGCTTCGTCCCAACACCAAAGATGTCGTCTCTCGTTTTGCAGCATTGGTGGAAATCCTCGCACGTTTCAAGATGCAATTCAAACATGCTTAAAGGAGCATTTAAGTGTTAGAAAACGAGTAGAAAAACCTTTATCTTGCTTTGCTTGAAACAAATTGCAAAGAGATTAGATTAAAAAAAGAAAAAAAGCACTTGCACTAAATAGAAAAGAAAAGTGTCAGCACTAATAAATGCTGCTCAACTTGTGGAATTGAGGATGACGACTTGATGCTTAATCAACCGAAGGAGGAGAAAGGTAATTATTATAATATATATTATTATATAATAAAAAAAAAATTGCTTTCCACAAAGTTTCTTTGACTTTTATCAACTTTTAACTGCTGGGTCGAAAACAACCAAATTTGGGTCCAATATTTATACAGAACAACACAGATTTGGATAACATTGATCCAAGTTACTGTTTTAAGAGATCCTGCAATTGAACCACTTTGTAAAATGCAAGTAAAGTGTCGAGGCCTGCCAGGCCTGCCAATAGCAAATCCATAAATGAGGAGGTCGCTCTCCACTTTTTATTGATTTTTTCCTGACGCTCCAAAGCCTCCAGTCGTGCGGGAGGGTTCGATCAGTCGTTTGAGCTCCAGAATCAACCACAAACAGAGTCGGGGAGCAATTCCTCTTTGCCAACCCCTGCAAGGAAACGACCCAAGTCCGACGGAGTCCGTCCGTCCGCTACATGAGCGCGCAGACCCTGGAGCGTCCCTGCTGCTCGTCCAGGCGGCTCTTGTCGGGGACCACCACGGCGCTGTTGCCGTAGCTGCTGTACCAGGCCGACTGGCTGCGGCTGAGGTACGAGGACGGCGGCGGGGGGGCCGCGGCCGTCTGCTGCTGCTGCTGGCGCCACACCAGCCACGACGTGTCCGAGTAGCGCAGGCGCACGAACGACTCGGACAGGGCCTTGGCGGCCAGCGGGGCGCGGGCACGGGCGGCAGGGGCCCGGGTCGGGGCAGGGGCCCGGGTCGGAGCAGGGGCTCGGGTCGGGGCAGGGGCCCGGGTCGGGGCAGGGGCCCGGGTCGGGGCAGGGGCCCGGGTCGGGGCAGGGGCCCGGGTCGGGGCAGGGGCCGCCTCTAGCGCAGGGCCACCGGGGGACGACATGCGGACGCCTTCGCCGTAAGCCGCCACATCCCGGGAAGGTTTACACAAACATTAACAAGCAGCTTTCACGATGGACAGCCAAATGTCGCCCCCCCCGCTGGGAGAGGCCTCCGCAGCGCCCGTTACCATGGCGACGTACCCTAACTGCGGTTGAGCGTCTCGAGAAGAAGACAAAAGTGGAGGCAGGCCTGTAAGATGATGTCGGGGTACTCGTCTGAGCGCCTTCGGATGACGTCACGCTACAGCAGCAACATTGATGATCCCCCCGGTAGCCTCGATCCTTTGTCTCCATGTAAAATACACAATTACATTTTTTTCCAATTGTTTAAAATTTTACAGAATGCGATAAAAAAAAGGGGGGGGGGGGAGGTCTGCGCGAACCTGACGTCACTTCCGCTGATGGCCCGACCTTTTATTTGCTGTATACAAAGTGTAGAATTTTTTTTGCCCCCATAAAATGTGTTCCCGTTTCCCCTCCGAATAACCGTTTCAAGACAGACCGATTACCAAAGCCACGAAACAGTTCCGCTTCGATCCTGTCGCGTGACGTCATCCGCATGCGCGCAAGCCACCCTGCTAACGGCCGATGCTAGCGCTACTGCCGCTGCCCATCGCGGAAAGTGCAACCTTGTCAAGCACACGCTCGTCAGCTGCCTTCGCGAGCTCATATGTGCTGGAATGGAAGCCCCGCCACGTAACGCCGATTACGATTGTGGACGAAATACGCGACAAGTGTTGCGCTTGAGCATCTGCGCGTGTCGTATTTGCGTTAGCCGGTTAGTGCGCCTTGATTTGCGGTCCGATTAGGAACAAACGACGCTTAGCTCAAATGTTATATATAATATATATTAGTTTGCTAGTGTCAACATGGTGCGGAAAGTGATCATATCAGGTTTCACGTTCAAATAGCTTCTACAAAAAGAGCGTTTTTGTGATCCATGTGAAAGTGTGCAAAGGTGTGTGTTTGTTGTTGTTATTGTTTTCCCATTTCAACCCAAATTCTTTGTTAAGATTCCTCATGACAAATTCACTGAAATCTTTCCCGAAGGACTGAATGTGCAGATCCAGAAGAGGTTTTCAACTGTCGTATTTGCTCATCAATGCTCGGCTGGATAATATTGGAGTCGTATTCTAAAAGTTACTAAGAATAGACCATGCAGACCTTTTTTCAACTACAAAGCACTTCCCATATGACACAATATTATGACAAGATTCTTGAGCAAGCTGCTCCATTTTCTCGCCCCTGCATCCGCACAGGCCAAAGACGCGGAAAGGTGCGAGTTTTCACAGAGCACGCGCGCAGCAATTTTGCAATTCAGCAACGTATAGATTAGAAACGGTGTATTTTGGCACCTTTGACCGAGTGGGTCTCGAGCCCACGATCTTTCGCTTCAGCGGCGTTTTACTCCGTTCCTCCGCGGCATTAAAAAGTCACGCATTGATTATTCATCCTTAACATAAAAACAAACTTGTTTAAATTGACTTGACTTTGATGTTGTACCGAAATCATCTTGTCAATAAATAGCGTATAGCAATCATATTAGGCAATGCAAAATGTTCCTTTTAAAATGAGAGCTCATGACTTGAAGTATGAATTTGTCATAATAAAGTGCACTACTCACCAAAAATATATTTAAAAAAAAAAATGTCAGGGGCAATTTATGGAAAATGTAAAGGGTTCGAGCAGTATGATGAAAGTAGGACATTCAAGTCGAATGATGCACTCGTGATTTCCACTTAATCGAAACAAAAGTTGGGTACGCCACAACTCCAACTTTTACCGGGTCAATGACGAGCTAACAGTAGCCGGCGGATACGTGCACTTTCCCGCCTGCAAATAATCGGGCCCGGCATTTTGATTTGGTGGTCGTGGTCTGTGTTTTGCTTTTTGTCAATGTCTGGTCAACTTTGTCCTCTGTGCTCACGTGTGTCTTGTCCACGTTGTCCACGTTGTCTCTCGTTGTCTCGTTCCCTGCTTTCTTTCGGTCCACTCATTGTCACTGTCACACCCGTGCCGTGTCCCGTCGTCATCATTTCCTTGCCTAGCCGTGTTCCTGTTTGGGTTGTTGCTTTGACTGATGTTTTTGGACATTGTTGATTTGCTTATTTGCCTTTTTCTTCATGAAATCCCCTTTTTGACTGCATCCCCGCCTTGCTCCTTTTGCTCCCTGCATCCCCGTCGTCCATCCCACTCCCCAACCTGACAATTGCTTCTGTTTGCTCTTTGTATTGTTCATGGATTCATGAGCTGCTCCTCCTAAATTGTGGGCCGGTCTCTCGGGGTAACATGAAGCAAAAATAATCATTGAATAACACCCCACCGGCCCAGCAGGCATCTGCCCTGCATGTCAGATGGCCGGTCCGGCCCTGGATTCAGCAACTGACAATTCGGACATTCTGATATTTCACCAAAGCAAATGCGAATCTTCTTGATAAACGTTGCAAATTTGGGCTTAACAGAAGAAAAGTATCATGATTTTAAAAGGAGTGCTGCTCGAGGTCTCTCTTTATTTATGACAAATAAATAATGAATGAATAGACAACAATTTCCTGCAATGGTTTTGATTTCATTCGCTGTTTTTGAAGCCATTTTATGCAACGCACGACGACGACGACGATGATGAAGAAGATGATGATGATGATGATGATGATGATGATGATGACGATGATGTCCTTTCAAGTGGGTCGAATATTGCGAGCGGAGTTTTCGCTCCATTTGACAAGCAGCATTGAGCGAGTGTGGCGTCGCGCGCGTGCGCGCGCGGCCGCTTGATGAAAGGCCAACGAGAAGCGCGCTCGTGCTCGTTGCTGTCGCGGCCGCGCGCATCCCGCCCGTCGTCGACGTCTCGTCAAGGCGCGCGAGCATCAAGGACACTCGACGCGAGCATCCTCCTCTTCATCAACATCATCTTCATCTTCGTCGTCGTCGTTGTCTTGAGGTCATCTGGACCGCAAGACGGGAAGGTGCGCGTGCGCTAATTGACGTGTTGCGCGTGCGTGCGCGCGAGGATCAACAGGACGGACGGTGCGCGCGCACAGCAAAAAAAAAAAAACAAGATACGAGCGACTCGACATCCGACAAAAAACAAGCGAACCTGTTGGCCGACGGACGCGCCAAGGAGACCGGAAGCAGCTGTGCTAATTGATCCGAGGCGCCGACTTTTATTGTGGAAGGGAAACCCCCCAAAAGTAAGTGCTTTTATTTTGGAACTCCCGATACTAGTTCCTTCTCTGCCAAGTGACGTCATCATTCCCGCGAATGTGCCAACTGCTAACCCGTGCGCGCGTGCGTGTTGTTGCCGCCGCGTGTACTAGAGTGTTCATTTGTGTAATTGTGTTTGCTTTTGTATGTGAAGCACACGTTCGTCACGTGACGTCAGTATGTGTTTCATCATCCGTCAAGTGTGTGTTGTGTTGTTTGTGTGCTTCAAATGTTGTTTTGTATATAAAGTGTGTTGTATGCTTTGTCTTGTGTGTATTCAAGTTTGTTGTTGTCTGAGTGCAAAGTGTTGTGAATGATTTGGGTTGTTGTGATTTATGTTTAAAATCATAAAAACGTGTGTTGTGTTTGTTGCGTATTAGCGTAAAGTGCAATTTGTGTGTGCTTTTGTGATCCAACGTGCTGCTGTTGTGTGTTTACTTTTTTTGTCTGACGTGTGTTAGTGCTGGGCAAAAAATCGAATTTGCGATTTTTTCTGGACAATTCTCATTTGAATCTCAAAATGTTCAGACAAGTTGCAATCGACTGCTTTGAAATCAGCTGTAATGCAAACTTAACATTCCCAAACAAAAGACGAGTTGTAAAGCCTGCGGATTCTTCCACTTCCAACTTTCCACTTAACAACTTTTCTTAATCCACAAGTAGACGAAGGTCTTGATTGGTAAGCAGGTCGATTTTGAATCGCTAATCCGATGGATTCCCTGTTTTTATTGCCTAGTGAGGTTTGTTTCGTTGTTCGCGTTTGTGTGCCGACGCTGACCGGCGCTCTTATGCCCCTCCCCCCAGTGGAGGTGCGAGGCTCGCTGCTGCTGCTGGCGCTGCACTGCGGGGCGGTGGCGCTGTGCGGCTGCGAGCCGCGCGTGCTCAACGTGGGCGCGGTTCTGAGCCAGAAGCGCTACGAGCAAGTGTTCCGCGACGCGGTGGCGCACGCCAACCAAGCCTACGGACGCGACCGCTTCAAGATGAACGCCATCGCGGTCACGCACAAAGCCAACGCCATCCAGATGGCGCTGTCCGTCTGCGAGGACCTCATCTCCAACCAGGTCAGCACGAAAGGCGCACTTTGCTTGACTTCACATCGTTTTCGCCACTTCCGGGTTCAATTTACGCTTACAAAATTCGCGCCAAAATCATGGACGTCAATGACGTGACTCGTGAAAATCGGGAAACGTTTGGTTTTATGTCTCGCCGGCTTTTTCTGCCTTAACTCATGAAGAAAACAATTCCAAAACGCTATCATTTCATCCTTACCCCAAAAATCGAATAATGCCGACCCAGAGAGGAAACGAAACTGCCTCGCGGGACAAAAGAGGCCGGAAGTAGAAGGCAACTCAGTCTGGAGTCAATGAGTTTGACTCGCTGAAATGACGTCAAGTCAAGTTCATTTCGATCGCCCCGAATCAGCTTCACGATCATCAACGACATCCCCTAATCGAACCACAAGACGGCGCGGGGAAAACTTCTTGAGAAGGGACCGCAAAGTGGTCGTCCCGCCTCCGGGATGATCAAACTGCAATGGAGGCAGAATGGAGGAGGCGGGACTTGCGACTTCCACACATCACTTCCGCTTTGCGATGCGTGGGCCGCGTCCCGTTACTTGCGCTTCCGCCCTCGGCTGCGCGTTCCCGTCCGACGGGTGCGAGCGTGTAGACTGTGTGTCATGTTGTCGACGTGAAGTTTTTGCCGGGCCGAGCGTAATCTTGAACTCATTCATGTTGTCATATACTTGCACACCGACAATGATGATGACATCGCGCGAGCACACGTGCACGTGCACGTGCGTACGTCTGAAAGCCCCAAAACTTCGTCCTTCGCAAACCCACTTTACACTTGACCTGACTTTTTCCCCCTCAAATCTGTGACACCCACGGAGAGGATTTGGGCCAGTGATGAGAAAAAAGCAAGTTTGGCAGGATTCTGACTTTAAAGTGAGCCAAACTTTCTTTTTTTTTCTCTCTCTTCACTGGCCCAAATTCTCTTCCGTAGGAATTTGTTTTAAATGAAGCATTTTCGGTGACACACAAGCTGGATTTGTTCTGTGCTTTTTCAAATATGATTGGATATCTGGATAAATAATATAATAAGGTCCAAATGACACTATCACTAGTTAACCTCACCAATAACCAGTAACCGTGGTCGAGTTGTAATGTGCAAGGAGAGAAAAGATGGACGTTCAATTTCCTTCATCGCGCTGGAATTGCCCGTCAATCATCGGCAGGACTTCAGCGAGCGTGCGAGCGAGCGAACGAGCGTGCGTGTCATTTGCGGCTCAAACCAGGCCAACATGGCGGACAGATTAAGGACATGGCGCCTTGGTCGGCGCGCGGGCACGGATTTACGGGATTACGGATTTCCGGAGAGCCACCGTGCTCCATACGCCCCTCCCTCCCTCCCTCCCTCCCTGGCTGACGTCGAGGTGTCGCGCGTGTGCGTGCGTTCAGGTGTACGCCATCTTGGTGAGCCACCCGCCTCAATCCAACGACCACCTGACGCCCACGCCCGTGTCTTACACGGCCGGCTTCTACCGCATCCCCGTGGTGGGCCTGACCACGCGCATGTCCATCTACTCCGACAAGGTGAGCGCTCGCCGCCAACGCCGCCGATATCGCGGCCGTGGCCGCTCACCGTGCAGCCCCGCCTCCCGCCCCGCAGAGCATCCACCTGTCCTTCCTGCGCACGGTTCCGCCGTACTCGCACCAGGCCAGCGTTTGGTTCGACCTGATGCGAGAGTTCCGCTGGAACCACATCATCCTCATCGTCAGCGACGACCACGAAGGCCGCGCCGCGCACAAAAGGCTGGAAACGCTCCTGGAGGAGAAAGAGACCAAGGTGACGCAAAAACAACACTTATGAAAGACACACACAAAAAGCACACACGCACACACACATGAAGCCAAAGTGGACACGCAAACGTCCACAAGTCTCTGTGAGGACGTTGCCATGGCGACGGCAGACCCTGCGTCCGTCTCACCTTCAAACGTGAAAGCGTGACCGTGTGAGGCTGTTGTCCCGGCGACGCGCTCATGAAGGCAGCACTCGCTCGCCAGACATCCTGGTCATCTTCCTGCTGCTTCTTCTTCTTCGTGGGGTCATGTGACTAGAGACGAGTAGGCCGCTAGCTAGCCACGTGCTAACAGGAAGTGCTGATCAAACGCTGCCTTTTTGCTCACCTGTTAGCATCACATAGCGAGGAGCCGATGGCGGGCTCGCGCACTGCTCTGCTCTATCAAAATAAACAGGTGAGATCATGTCGTTGCACAAGTGTGCACCCCCCCATTGCAACCAGGAATGTGGCTTCAATCCCATTCAAGCTCATATCAATGGACGCTAACATTGCGTAGCGTTTGTTTATCATGTGACACCATTCATTCATGAAGCGTTGTAAGAAGGTGTGCACACTTATGCAAGCACATTATCTGTTGTGGAGAAACAATTTGAAAGGGGTCGTTCGTCTTGGTCTCGTTTTGTTTAGTTTTTTTTTACATCCTGAAAACCAGGCCTTTCAGCAGGGGTGTGTGGACTTCTGCAATGTTAGCATCACGTGAAGAAAATTGTCGACGAGACCGAAAATCTGAATCACGTCATCGCTAATGCGGAATATCAAATTGAAAATGGGCTTGGCCTTAACATGCTGTCACCATTGAAATGGCGTCTGTCATTTGGCAAGCTAACATGCTAACGTCTGATCAATGTCGCGTTTCAAGTCTGTTGTTGTTGTTGGATCGTCCTCATGTCAACTTCATGACATTCACATGACATTCGTGGCCTGCTCAAGTTAAGCTAATGCTAATGGGACACATCGTGGAATAATCGTTAGCTCGGTGGGCCACACCCCTTTTGAGCCTACGGCGACGCCGCGCTCGACGGAGCGTCTTGCAAGTTGTGATGTCTTTTCAATTGTTGTGATGTCTTTTCAATTGTTGTGATGTCTTTTCAATTGTTCCCATGCATTGCCCCCACCAACATGGCCGCCATATAGTTCCAACAGCGTATCGCATCGCCAACATGCTAGCTGAGCATCATCGCTAACAATGATTTTGCCTTCCTGCAAGTGTGTGCGTGTGCGTGTTGGCGGTGGGGCGTAAACTAGCCGACGCTAGGCTAAATGATTGCGCTAAGCTAAACTAACAGTTGCATTTGTATGCAAAATGAAAGTTGTGAGTTTGTCCGCTCAAAATAACTCCAAGTTTAAATGTATCTCCTGCGTCAGCTCATTTGCATATCAAACCAATGAAAGCACACAAAGTTTGACAAACAGATCAAGCCATGTACACTAAAAGAAAACACACAACTCACGCTGATGACATCACACGCGGGCGTCCAATCACGGCGGCAGATGTCATGTGTCCGGTGTGCGTGTGTGTGCTGCGTGCGTGCGTGTGGCGTGGGGCGCGTGTGTGATGTTCTCTCTGTTGTCGCACGACCATCAGACTAAAATCAGGAACTATGAAAACGTGGAGCAACACGGCTTTGACTTCCGGAGAACGCCTAAGGTAGAAGATTGTCGAAGGTAGAACGCTTGCATGGTCTAAACGCTGCACGCCACCCGCCCGACCAATCTCGTCGACCGGCCGAAGCCCCGCCCACCCGATCCAGAGATAGCCCTTATCCTGGAGGCAGCCATCTTTCTTTTGGTTTGTCATGACTGGGAATGCAGGAGAGACACGCCCCCCCACCTCCCACCCCCACGTGAGGGATGCATGCGGGGTCTGATGGACGCCGCCCACCAGGCGGGACCTCCCACTCCTCTGCAAACACCCCCTTTCGAGTCTTTGGTTTCATTTGCGCTCGCTAACATGCTAACATGCACGTCCCCGATTGGTTGGTTGGAGTCTTGCATGTCCGCCAGCTTTCACTTCCCGCTCCCCATTGGATGACCCTGCCACACCCCCCCCCCCAACCCCAGACCCCCATCCCACCCTCTCACCCCCCCTCCCCCCTGCACAACTGATGATTATGATTGGTAGAAGTCCGGGGCGAGTGGGAGCATGGTCACAGTGGGCGTGGCTAACGCAGCATGTGCTATGATGTGTTGTGACGTCTCCGTGTGGACTTCAGGCCGAGAAGGTTCTGCTGTTCGGTCCCGACACCAACCTGACCGCCTTGCTCATGGACGCCAAAGACCTGGAGGCCCGCGTCATCATCCTCTCCGCCAGGTCAGTGGGCTGAACGCTAACAGCTAACCTGCTAATGGCTTACTAGCTGCTTGTCACGTTGCTGTTGACCGTTAGCTAGCGGCTCGCTAGTCCCGAAAGTCGCGTCACATGACGAAGTCCATATTGGAATAGTCAGACTTGCACAATTTCATCCATTTTAAAGACTCACAACGAAGTCACGCGCTTAGTCCAGTTCAAGTGGCTCAGCTGACGAGTTGACCCAAAGCCAGGGACGTCAGCCGGATCGGTGGCCTAGTGGTAAAGTGTCTGCCTGCACTGAGACCGGGAGGTTGTGGGTTCAATGCCCGGCCGGGTCATACCAAAGATTGTCAATGGGACGCATTTGCCTCCCTGCTCGACACTCAACATTAAGGGTGCGAATTTGGCGCTGGGTGTGACAATCGGTGGTACTTTCATGAATTAACTTTAATTACTCGAGTAAGGATAAGTAGTTCTAAAAATAGATGGACGGATAATTGACTTAGTCAATGTAAAGCGAGTCACGTGACTTTGGAAAGCGCTCGATTCAGTTACGTGACTTCATCAATTCATAACAAGTCTCGTGACATTTCAAACCGAGTCCAGACGTCGTTGACTTAACGTGAGTCACTGGACTCCATTTTCAAATCGACGATCCAAAGATTCATGTGACTTAGATGCTCTGAAGCAAGCCACTTTTCTCAGCTGCCGTTTGCATCCGAGCTCCAAATGAAAGAAGCAATTGAGCAGGAATGCACCGATTAGCCCGATGTTGTTCTTAAACATCTTCGGATCGTCTGGGCTAGGAAAGATCCAATTTGTGCCGCTGTGGCCGGAACACATCAGAGTCAAGCGACGGAAGTTCAAGCGCGACTTTACAACGAGAATTCTTCGCAAGTGACGTCGCCGCGGTGACGGGACACGGACCGGCGTTCGGTCAGCATCTAAGCCAGCAGCTTCTGGCCGGCAGCTAGCTACTAGCCAATTGCCAGATAGCAACATGCTAAGCTAACGCAAGTCTCCGTTTGTTGTGTGTTTGTCCTGCGTCTGTTTGGTCGCTTGCGGTCGGGACTCGGCCGGCGGCAGCGAGGACGAAGCGGCGGGCGTTTACAAGGCGGCCCGTCATCTCAACATGACCGGTTCCGGTTATGTCTGGATCGTCGGCGAGAGAGAAATGAGCGGGAAAGCGTTGAGTGACGCTCCGGACGGTACGCAACACGCGGCGGGCGGGCGGCCGGGCGGCCGGGCGGGGGGTCGGGCGGGGGGTCGGGCGCTCTTCTTCCTCTGCCTGTCTCCGTTCTGCTTCCATTCAACTTGTTCTCTTCCAACAATTAGCATCCGGCTACGTTAGCAAGGGATGCCGAAGAGCTGCTCGGCTAACGTTTGCCACCAGATCAGCATCTAGTGGCAAAGATGAATTGATTTCCACGAGCGCCGCATTATCAGGCAGATAATCGTGCTCACCTGAGTGTCGTCTTCCTGCGGAAACACAAAAGTTAGGACTTCAACGCTCAACGGGGGTCCAGATTTGCTGAAAGAAAGCTGCTGTCGTCATTTCTTATTCCTTGAGTATTTATTTCCAGTCGTATGGGATAAAAAATTTATTAAAAAAAAGGATCAAATTACAATCAAAATCAAATTGTTGAGAATCAACAAACTTCATTGGACTTGATGAAACTGGAGGAATTAGTGATGGAAAATATTCGCAGTAAGATCAAAGGTCATTTTCCTTCCTCATAGTTTTTCTGGTGGACGGATCTGAATTCTTGACTGCTGCATCGCTGCCATCTACTGGCGCTCGTGCATCACTCAAATTGTTTCCAAGCTTTGACGTTGAGCGTGGAGGAGACCCCCGTTGGAAAAAAATCTCAGCAAATGACTTAGCACAGAGCGAGGCAAGTTGGGTCCGAGAGAGCCGCAGTCCCGCATGTTTTTGATGTCTCCCTCCTCCAACACAGCTGAGAGGCTCCTGCAGAACGTAACTATGAGCCGATGAATTGAAACACGGAAAACAAGCAGGATTGTGGCTCTCTAGGACCCAACTTGCCTACCCCTGAGTTAGCACATAGCCACATTAGCAAGTGGATCATGGCTAGGCTAGCATGTAGCTTGATTAGCAAGTGGATAGCCACCAGGCTAGCATGGAGCTACAATACAAGTGGATAGTGGCCTTGCTAGCATTTAGCTTCATTAGCCAGTGGAACCCGAGTCACCCCAAAAAATTGTTGTTGCTAATGAACGTTTGCTACGGTTACCCACGGATGGAAACATGGCAGCTGTGATGCGGGAAGCTAATGGCTAATTAGCTTCTCTCTGCTTTGATGTTTTTTGCCGGTTGAGGGTTTAAACATGGCAGTCATGTTTGAATGCGTCAATCATGTTGCGCGTGCGCTTTTGTGTGCCTTTCACTCTTCTAACATCTTTTGTCTGTCTCATCTTCTTTAGCTTTTTTCTCCTCACCGCCGCCTGTCTGCCGGTTGTCGTGTTACGCCGGCGAGGGCGCTACTCAAATAGTGACCCCTCGCCCCCTTTGTCAAAGTGTTTTTCAAAAACAAAACAAACACGTGCCCCCTCACGCATGTGATACAAGTGACAACTCCATTAGCTTCATGCTAACAAACACATCATGGGAAATGCCGTAGATGGGCTAACAAGTACATCAACGGTCTGCAGCAATAACAAATATGATTTAAAGCTCCCTGAGCCATTCGGAGCAGTTGTGAAAGTTGTGGGGGGGTCACTGCAATATTAATGTTTGCTGGTGGGGGGGCAGACTTCTTGCATTGCCACGGTAACCGCGATGGTGGTGATGTCATTGTGTGAACAAACAAACGCCGGTAAGACAACGCCGACGCTTTGCATTCTGCCTTTGATTGGGCCACGCCCGCAAGTGGGTAACGCGCACACGTCCGTCAGTGACCACTTACTGGCACGTGACGACACGTGACCAGGACGTACTCCTGTCCGGTCGTCATGTCAGCAACTCATCCAAATTCACGCGGCTGCGTGGTCCGCCCAAGGCTCAATTTGTCTGCTGCATGACGTCACTGCCGGCGCCACTGCCGGCGCCACTGCCGGCGCCACTCCACAGCACGCACGCACTTGCACGTGTGTGGACTGTCCATCGATGCCACTCATCTGGATCTATGAATGCATCGGCAATTGGGCCGATGGGCCGAGACTTTTGAAGTCGCAAAGCCGCCATATTGCTCCTCCCAAGAAACTTTTCTCGGCAGAACATCCTGTACATTTACAGTGTTGAACATACGAGACGATCCTTCCGACATTTTACAACTTGCCTTAAATACATGTATAAATGATATGCTTAATGATGTTTACAGGAGGAAACTTGTATATTTTCTATTAGAACTGTAATTCAACGAAAGATGCCGTCCAATTGTTCATTTTTTATTTATATTTTTTGCCATATTCTAACTGTCTACGAGCTGTATATGTCTCATCTGTACGTATACCGTATCGTTTATACAGTAGTCTGCTTGCGAGATGGGAGGAGCAAGATGGCCGCCCTGTGACTTCAATGGCGAGCACGGGCGTGTATGGGCTAGCCAGTCCTATATTCAGATCAGTGGTCGATGTGCTAGCGGAAAGCAGCATTGACAATCCATTCATATGAAAGTCCGTGCGCGCCGGGAGTCGCGCCGGGAGTCGCGCCGGGAGTCGCGCCGGGAGTCGCGCCGGGAGCCGCACCGGGAGCCGCGCCGGGAGCCGCGCCGGGAGCCGCGCCGGGAGCCGCGCCGGGAGCCGCGCCGGGAGCCGCGCCGGGAGCCGCGCCGGGAGCCGCGCCGGGAGCCGCGCCGGGAGTGACGTCATGCAGCCGACAAATTGGACCTTCATCGGATAACGCAGCCTTGTGAATTCGGACAAAGGCATTGACACGTGACGATCACGTGACAAGTCGTCACGTGTGACAACAAGTCCTCGCGTGTGGAAAATAGGATGTCACGCATTGTCACATGTCATCATTTGTCGAACCAGGGCTGTAGGAAATTCCGACAGCCGTTTCAGTGAAAATGGCTGGCCAAAGGTTCAAATTCAAATTCCGCCATTCAGCATCCTGTGGGGGCGGAGTCAATTCAAATGGATCCATCCTGGATTTTGCACAGCCCTGGTGTCACATGCCCGCAAGTGTTTGGCAGGCGTCCCGACGTGTGGTCACTCGTCGGCACGTCGTCTCCAGTTGTCCCGCATTGTCGTGTCACGCATCACTACGTGTTGTCTCGTTGTCCCGACGTGTCGTCTCCAGTTGTCCCGCGTTGTCGTGTCCCGCATTGTCGTGTCCCGCATCACCACGTGTTGTCACGTCGACGCGTTTGCATGTGCTGAAGGCGTCTTGACAAGGAAGGCCCGTCTTCACGTCCTGTCGTATTGCAAACTGGTGCCACCCCCCAAAAAAAGCTCATTGACACACGTTCACCTGAGGAGGCGGGCTCACCACCTGTCAATCACAACAAGGACGGCACACAACAACAAATTGCAAGTGTTCGTGCCCAGTCCAAATCCGGACGGCGCTTGGCAAGCCAGCGATTCCTTGTTCAGAGACCTTCAGGGTGCTTCACGCGCGTCTTCACCAAACACATGAGGAAGAACGCAGACCGCGATAGCAAGTTAGCGTTGCTTAGCCTAGTTAGCGTTCCAATCATCATTTCCCGCCAAAATGAAAGTTTCACAAGAACATCATCCTTGTAACAGAGTCTGTTAGCCGTAGCTAGAAAGTAGCATTAGCTCATCAGCCAGTTTTCAAGGTCATTTGAATGAAAAATGCTAATGCTGGTAGCTAGCGTTAGCGGCTAGTGTCAATGGGGAAGGCAAACCGTGTCGGTCAATTTTCATGACGGGTTTTCTGTGCAGAATACAGTTTTACAACGGATTTCCTGTCCTGAATGCTAATATTGTTAGCCAGTAGATTTACATGCTAATTGTATTTACAACACTTTTGCCTGTTGCTTTTTTTCTTCTCCGTTGGCGAACGCTAAAATAATTGTGAGACAGTATCAACAGGTGTTTTCCGTGGGGGAATGCTAGCATTTTTTTGCCAGTTTTGCTGCCGCTGCCGTGTGTAGTCGGGGGAATGCAAATGCGGTTAGCCAGCGGTAGTCAGTGGAACACGCTAACCGTGTTCAACACTTTGAACGGGTGCAGCTATCACGTTTTCCATCAGTTAATGCTAACATAGGTAGCCAGTTTGGACAGGTGTTTTGAGCGGACGAATGCCGGCAAAACAGTTTGGTGCTATCAAACAAGCATTAGCATTGATAAACGTCGGCATCTGTTATTTTGCTAGGCAATGCTAACAGCGCTAGTGACGTTTGCAGTGGCTCATGTGACTGGTGAAGACAAATCTGTGGAGGTTTTTAATTAACAAGCGGCTGTGAACTCCCAGCATGCATTTTGGTGCCTGGAGTGTCTGGAGCTGTAATTAATTAAGGGCATGGCTGTAATTAGCATGCACGCACGCGTGTGTGCTGAGGACGCGTTCGGCGCTGCGTGTGCGTAACCCGTGCGTGTGTGCGTGGCGGTGTAGGCCTGCTGGGCCTGCAGCTGATTAACGGTAAGAACGAGTCGGCGCACATCATGGACGCCGTCGGAGTGGTGGCGCAGTCCCTGCTGGAGCTTCTGGACAAAGAGAACATCACGGAACCGCCGCGTGGGTGCGTGGGCAACACCAACATCTGGAGGACGGGGCCCCTCTTCAAAAGGTGAGCGGCTCATGCAAGATCTGAGCAAAATGACCTTAGAGCGAACTCACAGAAGCCAAAAGTTACAAAAGCACGTTCAGGTCAGACGCTTTCAAACGAGCAGTTTACAAACAGTGACCAAAAAGTCATCATGTGACTTGAAATTCGTCAATGTG
Source organism: Vanacampus margaritifer (assembly GCF_051991255.1). Classification (NCBI taxonomy): domain Eukaryota; kingdom Metazoa; phylum Chordata; class Actinopteri; order Syngnathiformes; family Syngnathidae; genus Vanacampus; species Vanacampus margaritifer. The sequence goes on from NC_135434.1 coordinate 215,707, forward strand.
CGTGCGTGCGTGGTCACGTTGCCCCTGGTCATCAGGGTGCTGATGTCATCCAAGTACGCGGAGGGCCTGACGGGCCGCATCGAGTTCAACGACGACGGCGACCGGCGCTTCGCCACTTACAACATCCTCAACTACCAGCAGAAGCCCGGAAGACTCGTACAGGTCGGAATCTTCAACGGATCGCAGGTGGGAGGCGGGACATCGCGCACGCGCACGCACCTGAGAAGACCACGTGATCACGTCGTGTACGTTGATGCGTGTGCGTGACAGGTGGTGATGAACCCGCAGAGGAAGATCATCTGGCCCGGCGGGGAAACCGAAAAGCCGGTCGGCTACCAGATGTCAACCAAACTCAAGGTAACGGGCTAATGTGCGCAAACATGCTAATAGATGCGCACACTAAGGTTGCTAACATGCTAATGCACTTGTGTGCTAACTTGCTAATGGATGCGCACACCAATGTTGCTACCATGCTAATGCACTCCCTGTGCTAATATGCTAACTTGCTAATGGAGGCGCACACTAATGTTGCTAACATGCTAATGCACTTGTGTGCTAACTTGCTAACAGATGCGCACACTAATGTTGCTAACGTGCAGATCGTGACCATCCACCAAGAGCCGTTTGTTTACGTGAAGCCCACAAAGACGGACGGAATGTGTAAGGAAGAATACACGGTCAACGGAGTCCTCATCAAGAAAGTGATCTGCACCGGACCCAACGGAACCATCCCAGGTCTCACGCACGCGCGCACGCACGCGCACACGCATGTCGGCATGTATGACGTGTGCACAGAGCGGGCTTTTGTGCGCGTTGCAGGTCAGCCGACGGTTCCGCAGTGTTGTTACGGCTTCTGCATCGACCTCCTCATCAAGTTGGCCATGAGCATGAACTTCACCTACGAGGTTCACCTGGTGGCCGACGGCAAGTTCGGAACGCAAGAGAGGGTAAGAAGCGGCTCCCGAGGTGCGCGCGTGCGCTCACACGTCCGCCACGTTTGAGGAACGCGTCGGCCGTCCAATGACAGCGGCCCGAGCACGCGCGACACATCTTTGCAAACAGGATTGTTTTTGCGTGCGCGCTCACGTTCACCTGCCGATTGAAAGAATGGGGCGGAGCTCACACCTTTCAAATCGCTTCATTTTTATGGCAGACTAATAAGTTGCTTTCAATAATACCAAATGATTCTTTTGAAATAACTCCGCCTCCGACTGAGGAACAAAGTTTGCGCCTGCGCCTGCAGGTGAACAACAGCAACAAGAAGGAGTGGAACGGCATGATGGGCGAGCTGCTGGGGGGTCTTGCCGACATGATCGTGGCCCCCCTCACCATCAACAACGAGCGCGCTCAGTACATCGAGTTCTCCAAGCCCTTCAAGTACCAGGGACTCACCATCCTGGTGAAGAAGGTAAGAAAGCGAGCGGATGAGGTGGACGGCCCACGCGGGATTGTGACCGCGTGCGTGCGTGCGTGATTGCAGGAAATCCCGCGCAGCACGCTGGACTCCTTCATGCAGCCTTTTCAGAGCACCTTGTGGCTTCTCGTCGGCCTGTCGGTCCACGTGGTGGCAGTGATGCTCTACCTATTAGACCGATTCAGGTACGAAGGCAGCAAAGAAAACGCACCGCAGCCTCTTCGCGCCGCCTTTCGTCACAAAACGCTCGCCAGAAAGCAAAACAAACATTTGCGGCCGAGACGAGCAATTGATACGAGGCGGTGACCGGGTGTGCTCTTGATGACGTTGCCCCGCCCCCAACTGCACAGGTCAGGAGGTGGCAAAAAAGGCTGCGTTGGCACCGTCAAGGGTCCGATGGCTCGTCAAGGGTGCGTCAATTTAACGGACGCTTCCAATTTGTAGCTCGAGCTACGAGTAAATTGGACGGGCGCCAAAATGAGGGTGGCGGCCCAGTCACGACCCATCGGACCCTTGAAGGTGCAAATGCAACACCTTCTTTTGTCATTCGGGTGAGACCGCGTCGGATAACGTCACACATGACACGTTTACATTAGGGCTGTCAGGCCATTAACCTTTTTAATCGTAAAGAATCGCATTAATAGCTAACTCACGATTCATCGCAAATTTGACATCTCTTCTAAATGTGTTTAAGGCTCTTGTCAAAAAATGTTAAACTTATATGGTGGCATTAATACAGTCATTTCATAAGAATTCATAAAATTGAAAAGTGTGATATTGATTTGTGTTTTGTCATTTTTCTGCCACTAGATGGCATCATTGCATTTGTAAGACGAGTGCATTTTTCTTTTCATAATAAGAGATGTCTAATCTTTAACATGAAGTCACTTGTGAAATTCTGCACATTTTTCTCCACAAATATATGCAAATTATTCTTATATTTATTACCGCTACATTTTGCCGTGGATGTGTTGCGTACGCGACACGCTTTTCCATTAATCGCGCGTTAAAATTTGTTTCCGTGGCGAAGAAGAAACTTGAAATCAAAATGAAGGCACTCATGTTGACACTCGTTTACGTGCGTGTGTGTGTGTGTGCGTGTGCGTGCGCGCGCGCAGCCCATTTGGAAGGTTCAAAGTGAACAGCGAAGAAGAAGAAGAAGACGCCCTCACCTTGTCCTCGGCCATGTGGTTCTCCTGGGGAGTCCTCCTCAACTCCGGGATCGGAGAAGGTAAGGCCCGCCCACGTGTGCGTCTGGAGCCCTCGTGTCCTGAATGAAGTTTGTGCCCCCCCCCAGGAGCCCCGAGGAGTTTTTCGGCCAGGATTCTGGGAATGGTGTGGGCGGGCTTCGCCATGATCATCGTGGCGTCGTACACGGCCAACCTGGCCGCCTTCCTGGTGCTGGACCGGCCTGAGGAGCGCATCACTGGCATCAACGACCCCAGGGTCAGCGACGCGTCGTGGTCGTGGCCTCGGCTTCGTCATCCTCATCGTCATCTTCATCCCGACCCTGTCATGGTCACGCCTGGCGAGGACGTCCGGTCTGGGCTGGCAAGCGAGTCGTGTTCATTTCGGCAACGCAGATTTCTCAACAGAAAGTAAAAGCCCTGACCCCTGTTGACCCCTGTATATTTTTTGGGGGTCAGCAGATTATGTTGAACTTTTCAGATCTGAAACGATCTCATATCAAATTGTCTCCCATCTTTTTGATTAAAAAAACAAAACAACAACAACTTGACATCAGTGGTGGCAAATGCAGGTCCAGAAGGTAAAAGCCCTGCCACAGTTTGGCTAGCTAACTAGCTCCCGTGCTACTTGTTTACCTTTTAGGCCCAGCTAGCTAGCTAGCTAGCTAGCTAGCTAAACTGTGGCAGGTCTTTTACCTTCTGGACCTGCATTTGCCACCTCTGGTGTCAAGTTGTTGTTGTTTTGTTTTTTTAATCAAAAAGATGGGAGACAATTTGATATGAGATCATTTCAGATCTGAAAAGTTCAACATAATCTGCTGACCCCCAAAAAATATACAGGGGTCAAATGATTGTTCTGACGTTTTCTTGGACAAAAATAAAGACAAAAATGCTAGATTTAAAAATGGACTAAATAAAAACGAGATGAGGTTGACTAACTATGATCAAAACTAACAAGCATGATTGAAACTGGACTAAAACGAGACTAAATTTCAAAATGGCGGATCAAATGAACACGACAAGGGAGGCAGTGGCGCACTGCTGCCCCCTGGTGTCCTTTCCCTGCATGTGAAGACTAGTTTGTAAAAAAAGGACATGATGACATTCTTCTGTTCATTGTAGTTGTGAGGTTTTCCTTCACCGCCGCCCTCGTGACGCCGCAGTCGTCAGGACAGCGAGCCTTCGTCATCGTCATCATCATCATCATCATCACGTCCCCCACCGTCATCTTCATTTCGTGTTCATCGCCGTGTCGCGGTCACGCCACGGTAACGTTTGAATCTTCCAACTGTGCTCATGTGGAGTTGCGGCAAATACCTTGAATAATAATGCATGAGATTCATGAAATGCTTTTGTAGACGCTCAAAGACGCTTTACAACGGCTCAAATACATGATTGGTGCGCTCGCACTTTGACGCTGCGGCGGCGGGAAGCTACTTAAGCTGCCCCGGGGAAGCGCGGCTGACGGGAGGAAGCGCGGCTGCCGCTGTGCGCCCACGGCCCCTCCCACCGCCGCCAAACATTCGCACCTTCCATACAGCAGCGTGCGTTAAGTTTGCCATTGCTAGTACAAGTCAAAAAAACAAGTCCCGCCTCCTTTTTCGAAAGGAGAACGCTCATTAGCGGTTATTGGACACTTTTTTTATGGGCACGCTAAATGGTCAAAGCGCTTGCGAGCGCTTGCGTGTGCTTCCCATGTTGTGATCAGCTTCAACATGCTTTGCGTTTGTCCTGTTTTTGACAACGTGTCCGATGCGTGTGTTCTTTCAGCTGCGAAACCCGTCGGACAAGTTCATCTACGCCACGGTCAAGCAGAGTTCCGTGGACATTTACTTCCGGCGCCAAGTGGAGTTGAGCACCATGTACCGGCACATGGAGAAGCACAACTACGAGAGCGCCGCCGAAGCCATCCAGGCCGTCCGAGACAAGTGAGACGGACGTCCGGCGCTTCCGTGCATGGGATCGTCCTCACTTTTGCTTGGCTTTGCTTTGGAACGCGCCGCAGCGGGACAGACGACCCCCCGGCCAGAGAAATCCCCCCTCCCCGCTCCTGGCCGCAGGATTTTGATGTTTCTGTCCTCCAACACAGCTGATTCCGATGATCGGAACTTCCTGATGAGGACGGAAAGATCTAAAAGCTGAAAGCGCAACCAGGAGTGACAAAGTCTGCCCTCAAGTATTGAAATCTGAAAAAAAAAAAAGCATTTGCCGATAAATGGCGATTTTACAGCGCGCAATTCTCAAATCGAAAGCGCCCAAATGGATGTTTAAACATCCATTTTTGAACAAAACGTCTCGCGCTTGGAAGAATGTCAAATGAATGCAACAGATTGTTTGTTCAATGCACTTTCAGATCAATTAATACATTTGACAAATGCTTTACTGATTATTATTTTCTAAATTTGAGTTAAAGAATAATCTCAATAATCAACGTATAGATTCGTATGGGGATGAATCGATATTGAATCGAATCGCGACCTTTGAATCGTCATGCGGATCCAATCGGCAGGTCGTCGCTAATTCACACCCGTAACATCTGCAAAGATTACGTGAGGCCGGCGAGTATCGGTTCAACGGGCCGTCCTAGAGGGGCGGGGCAAAATGGCCGCCAGTGTCTTGTATCCCAAATGTCCCAAACTACGTAATAACCGCGTTGTCTGCCGGCTCGCTCGCTCTCTCGCCAGCAAACTCCACGCCTTCATCTGGGACAGCGCCGTGCTGGAGTTCGAGGCCTCGCAGAAATGCGACCTGGTGACCACCGGGGAACTTTTCTTCCGCTCGGGCTTCGGCATCGGGATGAGGAAGGACAGCCCGTGGAAGCAGAACGTGTCGCTCGCCATCCTCAGGTGGCCGTTCGCCGCGTTTGCCGCCGCCGCCGCCGACCTACGCAAACTAACGCTCAACCTCGTCTGCGGCTCTCAGTTCGCACGAGAACGGCTTCATGGAGGACCTGGACAAGACGTGGGTTCGCTATCAGGAGTGCGACTCCAGGAGCAACGCGCCCGCCACGCTCACCTTTGAGAACATGGCAGGTGAGTGGCGGCGACGGCGGCGGCGGCGGCGGCGCCGTGCCTCCTTTTGCGCTTGCTCCATCTGGTGACTCGTCCCTCTCGCCGCCGTTCAGGCGTCTTCATGCTGGTGGCGGGCGGCATCGTGGCCGGGATCTTCCTCATCTTCATCGAGATCGCCTACAAGCGCCACAAGGACGCCCGCAGGAAGCAGATGCAGTTGGCCTTCGCCGCCGTCAACGTGTGGAGGAAGAACCTGCAGGTGAGTCAGGGTCAGGGTTAGGGTGAGGGTCGCCGCGCCCTCACGTGACCAAAGTCACGCCATGACCGCCTTTTTTCCCTCCCGGCGTAGCCGTACCCGACCGACATCACCGGGCAGATCAACCTATCGGATCCCTCCGTCAGCACCGTGGTCTGAGGCCACGCCCACTGCCCCACACAAGCAACAAGTCATTTTATTTTGCTAGCGTCAGTCTCGTCGTCTTTCCAGTGGAACAGGAAGTGGCTTTCCTTAATCAATAATTGTTCTCATCATGCGTTTGTTTGGGAACAGGAAGTGACATTTGTCAAACCTTTCAAACAGGAAGTGACATTTGTCAACCCTTTGAAAAGATTCCCTCAGCAATATAGCAAACGATCAACATCCGTTGCTAGCTTTAGCAAGTTAGCTTTCCGTCACTGGCTGCCCCCCCCACAATGCTCCCATGGCATGCTGGGATTGATGATGTCATGGGACAAGGTGTATTATGATGATGTCACTCTGTCTACCTCCACTGGCCAATCGACACAAGCCAAGTCCACCTGTCGCCAAACGTCTCGCTTTCAGCCACTTGTAGCACATTCAGTTAGCAGCTAATGTTAGCATGTTTAGCTGCTTTTACTGACGGGGGAAGTCGCGGGTGGTCGTGAACGCACCTTTCCAGGTTGGATCAACGAGCCGCGCTTCACCACAAGGACGCGGCTGGCGAACGCACCTTTGTATTGTCACTCTGATTTGTTTTCTTTCCTTCCTTTCAACACAATCTGATTATTTATGAAAGAAATACCGAATATTATTAGCACAAAACAAACGTTTATCCTATATGACAAATATTTAATTGATCACGTTGCTTGTCATATTATAGTGCACCTCCCATATTGTGTCGTTTGTGTGAATTGTCACATTTGAGTGATGTCATGTGGTCGAGTGCGCGTACTCAGATGAGCAGATGGCTTGTCGGGCCTCCATTTTGTTTTGTCTCCAGCGTGTCAAATTCCTTTTTTTTCATGTGTGACTGGACTCTGGATGGTCGCATCTTCTGATCCCGCAGAGTTTGGAATTCCCACCAGCAGGTGGATTTGGCGCTACTTTGCGTTTCCGAATGAAAGCCACGCAAGCCCGAATCCACCGAGCCCGAATCCACCAAGCCCGAATCCACCAAGCCCGAATCCACGCAAGCCCGAATCCACCAAGCCCGAATCCACCGAGCCCGAATCCACCGAGCCCGAATCCACGCAATCCACCAAGCCCGAATCCACCAAGCCCGAATCCACCAAGCCCGAATCCACGCAAGCCCGAATCCACCAAGCCCGAATCCACCAAACCCAAATCCACCAAGCCCCTCCCCTCCCCGGACATCGGCTACCAACAGGAACAATAGTTATTTAAGCGCTTGCTAATTTACAATCCAAGTCAAAATGCTAATTGATGCTAATGCTCTTTTTTCCTGATTATTTTTTATGATCAGCCAAGTACTCACACACACACGGAGATCATTGCGGGCTGCATTTGTCCCGACTTTTCCCGTTTCTGAGCAAGGACAGGAAGTGTTCTAACGTAGCACTGATGGTCACAGCCGCCTGAGTGGGCCGAAATTCTTCTTCTGAGGGAGCAGCAGCAGCAGGAGCCGCGCTCGGGAATCATTTGGTGATGGAACCCGCAACCTCAGGGCAGACGCTCTACCACGAGGCCACCGAGCAGGTTAAGCGAGCAATAAGAGGAGCGCACAAGTTTGAGCGCTTTCCTTTTTGGATCGTCTGAAGCCGCATCTGGATGCAAGCCGCAGGGCAGCCATCTTGCGTTGCCACTGACAACTTGTGTTGGCTTTTGACTGAAAACGCTTTCCAGGCCGTGTTTTCCGCCAGGATCTCCGGCTGGCGTCACATAAGCTTTTTAAAAAACAACAACAATCGTTTGACTGCTGGCATTCCAGCGATATCTTTCGGGGTGTCCTGATTTACAGAAGTAGTTTTTTTTCTTCTTCCTGTTTGCAGCCATCTTGGAGGTGTAAGATGAACATTTCTATCCTGGCATTCTTAGCGATGAAATGTGCATGCGTCGCTTCTTCCACACTTGTTGGCACAAGCAACCGTTGCCATTTTCACCGTGGAAATCATGTGAAGACGTCGCCAAGAAAGTGACGTGTATTCAAGTTAGGCCATCTTAACAGTTGGCAACATAAGATGGCCGCCGGTGCTGAGTAAGCCGCATTAGCGGGCAGTCCAGGTTTTTCTATGCATGCTTGAGCTTGCTGTTTTTTAATGCCGGCAAACTCCAATTTCCTCAAGCGAGGGTTGTTGGTCGGAAACCTCGGCTAAAGCTACGGCGCCGTCCTTCCTTTTTCTGAGATGGCGCCAGCTTTCTGCCTGGGAGGACTCGTTTGGACATCGGCGGTGGAGCGCAATCGTTATGTGCGTTCTTGACATGATCTTCAGCAACTTCACGTGTGTTTGGGAAGCTTTGGTGTGAGCGTAGCAGGCCTTTCACGAGCTTCAGCTAGCATCACGTTAGCGTCTTTAGCTGGTCGCGTGCGCCATCTTGCACAAAACGTGCTAATGCTACGCGCCGTGTGTGGCTAATGCTATTCCATGCTAACGCACTTTTGGTGTTGGCTAACGTGAGAATGAAATCTTGGTGTGTTTTTTCTCCTGCTAATTGTCCTACTTTTGCATACGGTTAACTTGTAGTTAACGTTCAATGCAAAAAAAAAGTGATCAATGCTATTTGTTAGCGTGCCTTGAAGTCGCGTGTTCGCAATTCGTTTCTCACGGCAAGCGGAAATCCGATGCGTTTCTTTCTTTGCCAATGATGTTGATGTCAATCAGAATTTCAGAAGAATTTCACATCATTGTCCTTTTTCAACTAAACTCACGAGGCACGCGTGACCTCCTCATGCTAGCTCAGCAGTTTAACTGGACTCTATTGTGCAAAAGCGTGACGGTGCCGCTGGTTCCGCCTTCATCGGGACGCACCGACCGCCGCGTTACTGTTGCTCTGTACTCGGACTTGTTGACACTCGGGTTAAAGTTTGTACGTCATATTTGACCAAACACGCAGCTTGGTTTGTGCTAGACAAGGTCCGGTCCTTCGGAGTCGCGGTCCCGCCTGCACGTTGTTCATGTCTTCAAAACCATCGTCTCTTGTGTTGGAGGAAGGAGACATCAAAAAGACGCTGGCCTGCCGCCGACCACTGCGCTCGCTTGTTGCTAACACACGACTCCAAGGCACGCTAACAAATAGCATTGATCACTTTTTTTCTTTTTTTTTGCATTGATAACTAAGATGTGAACACACGGCGGCTGCAGCAAGAAGTCTTCGGCCTCTCAGCTTAATAACCCGAGTTGCTTCCAAACGTTTTTGGAAAGCAGAAAGGAAAAGCGGGAGAGAAAAAAAAGAGGGTCCAGTTGCCGCAGTTCAACCTTTGACTTTCAAGACTCTACACACGAAAAGGGTGGGAAAAAAACCAAACCCCAAAACATTTCCATCCTTTTTTGCAAGCACATTTCGACATTTGATTGCTATCGTGACTTGGCTGACGATATACAGAAAAGATGACGACGTAACAATGCTCGCAGGCTCATCGTTTTTACAATCTGTGAAATGCAGACTTTATTTTACTGCAGTTCTGCGCTCACGTTTTTGTGTTTTCAGCAAGTGTAGGCGCGTCATCTGCATGCATGCGCTTTACTGCCCCCTGGTGACCGCAACCAGCACAGGAGACAATTAAGTCCAAACAGACAAAAGTGATTCACGCTGCAGAGGAGAGCGTTGACGCCAAATTGGAACGGTTTGAAAAATGATGGCGGAGGCTTGGGAATGATGACATGTTGTCGCTGCGCTCAGATGCTGTGGGCGTGTCCCTGCCAAAACCACGCCCCCTCCACTCCATCAGGTTTCACCGTAACGACCTGGAAATGAAAATGGATGCGACTTGAGCCGCTGAATTGAATGCGCTTCAAGCCCGCGGCCACTTTTTCTTCCACGCCGTGACAAGGCACTTGAAAGCGGCCTCGCCAGTAGATCATCCGCTCTCGTAGCTCGCTAGTTACGCACACTTAATGGCGATCGTGCCGGATAATGGCTGATGCAAAGTGGCTGTGCCCGACGTTTCCTTTTTAGTGGGGGACAAAATGGGGGAAACTGGAAAGGCAACAACGTAAACAGACAAAATGAAAAAAGTCCAACTTTAGACCTGAACTGAACTTAAACCAAGAGCAGCTTCAGACCTGGTGTAACTTTAGGCAGGAACCAACTTTAGAACTCCAGAAGATGAGCCAAGAAATCAAGAGGCCTGCCGTTCACGTTTTGGAATGAAAACATGAAAGCATTGATGTGGAAGTTGTTTCGTTTTTTGGATGATTCTGACGATTTTCTCCAAATGTTAGCTTGTCTTTTAAAAGCGAGTTGAAGCTACGCTCGCGACATTTCCATCTCGTCAACCTTGGCTTGCTAGCAAACATTTGTACAAGCGCATTTATTTTGTGAATGCTAACCAATGTAACCATGTAGCAACGCGTTAGCCTTTAGCTCAGTGACGTCATCGTGACGCACGTGAAGCAAGAAAACGTTAGCGCTAACACGCTAATGCCATCTTTGCGTGATGTCATATGCTAACGTACAATCCATTTGTGTTCTTTTTTACTTCCTGTCTTGAAAAGTGTGTAACGTGACTGTAGAGGAAATATGTTCATGTGGAAATAAGACTTTCTGACTGTAAACAATCAGTGTCCAAATATATAATGACGATTTAAAATTAAAACAAATCATGCGTGTCCAAATGAAAGTTTCTTTATTGGAGTGCAAGCCTTTTTCGATGGTGTGGCGCTCGATCTCCTGGTTTCGAGTGTTGTTAAGTATGGATGATGACAAATCTTTTTGGGGCCCCAAACCCGTTCCAACCATTCGAACCACAAGACTCGAAAGATTGCAGTTTATAACTGAAGAAATAAGAATCTATCTAGTCGAGACCAGAACCCCCCGCCCTCCCCCAAGTTTCCTTTCCAAGATTATTATATGAAGATTGTGTGTTGTTTATGGATATTGTCGCTTTCAATAAAGTTGTTATTTTCTTTGCCTTCTTTTCACTACAATATTTTGAATCTTGACGACCATGTAGTTTTTGATTGAATCAATGTGAAAGTGTGTGAAGTTTGGTTTTTGATTTCCATACTTGCATTTATGAATAAAAAAAATGCCCTAAGTATTAACAAATTAAGAATAAAACATATCTTCTTTAACGTACTCCCTAAAAAGACAACAAAATAATATTTTCCCATTTCAACGTAAATTCTCTGTAAAAATGCCCACAAACAAATCTACTCAAATCTTCCCAGAAAGTCCGAGTGTGTGCACAGATCCAGAAGAGATGTTGACTTGTCTCTCTTTCGAACCTTTCGAACTTGGTCATTCTGATGGTTGGCTGGATCATATTTATGTAGTATTTGCTCGTCACTTGCTTCACCTTATTTGTAAGCAGCAAATCCTTATTTGAAATAGACCAGACCTTTTTTCCAATTCATGTCCAGTTCCAATTTGACACGACATATAAAATCGTGACAATATATTTCTGAAACAGAGCACGGATTTTCTTGTTCCAATCTTTACGTTGAGTCAAGCAGAGATGATTAAAATACCGGGGAGAGAAAGAGGAAGGGCCAATATGAAATTATTTTTAAAAAGCATTTTAACCTCAGTCGGCATTGCGCCAAACACAAAAGCATATTGTTTGGGTGAAACTTGTAAGTACTCTCGCCAGTCAGAAAAAGAAAGCGATTTGTTTTCGTCCACGGAGCTTCTGTCAAGTCCTTTTGGAGACCGCTGACGTCAGCCCACGCCGACTGACGTGCGCCCTCTGTCGGTCAAGCGCGTGCCTGCTCGTTTCCATGGAGACAGCAACAACAATCGCAGACCGCAGCACATTTCTGTCCGATTTGGGTTGTTCACAAAACGAAAAAAAGAAGACGAAGTAGGGAAAAGATTTTTGTTGTTGTGTGAGGGCTCTGGCATATGACGTCAGTCGAACGTCAGCGTTAGCTGCGTGCTAGCGTTAGCATGGCGGAGAGCCGCGTGGTTCCGAGCGGCAAAGTTTACCAGCAGCTCTTCAACGATCAGGTGCGTCCATTTTGTGATCATGCTAATGCTAACCTTGCTAATCCCAATGGATACATGCTGACGTTGCTCATCAACATTCTTTCTACTCGGGATTTGGCGGGCTTAGCTAGACAAAGTGATGATCCAATTATGCAGCAGGTATCAAACGCCGATTTCTAAAGACTGGACTGGACTGGCCGAACCTTTGGGAGAAGTGAAGCCACCGGCGGCCATCGAACGTTGCCACGTAAATGCATCGATTTCTCCGCGGCCTTTCACCTTCTTTTCTGCATTTAGCCACACCGGGACATTCATTTGTAGCCTACCAAAAAGTCTGAAAAGCGCTACATGTACATTTCATCGCTAAGAAAAAGACTTTTCATTCTCAAGTGGTATATTAGCTCCAGTGCGACTCATTGATTCGTCTGCATCTTGTTGTCAGAGCCATCGACAGTCAAGCGACAGAAAAAAGAAAGAGAAAAAAGGAGCAAACTTAACCTCTGTGAGTCACAATTGACAATATTGAGAGAATATACACTGAATGGTTGATGCAAAAAGTGAAGTTTGCGCTTTGCAAGGCTCTCGTGATGACTCCATTCAGAGATCCGAGCCTAAAATGCGCGCTGATGATAATAGCAGTGATTTGAAAGGAAGTTTGATTGATTTATTTTTTAATGTAACATGGCTGCCTTTTGGGCCTATTGACAGTCCAGGCTTCTAGAAGTCCATCCGTGGTATCAAAGCTCACGTTGCCAACGTTGTGAACATTTTCAAGAGTCACTTAGAGATAGACTGAAAGGAGAACTCAAACCCTTTCGATTGGTTATGAGCTGCCGTCGACAAATGCGTCAAATGTCGACAAATGCGTCAAATGTCGACAAATGCGTCAAAGTTCGACAAATGCGTCAAATGTCGACAAATGCGTCAAATGTCGACAAATGCGTCAAAGTTCGACAAATGCGTCAAATGTCGACAAATGTTTACGTGTCCTGGAGTGCGGAGACGGTCGTTCGATGGCCGCTCTCCCCAAGGCATGTGCCGTTGGGTCCTTGGGCAAGGCACTTGACACAGATTGCCTCCAGTGCTGGTGTATGGAAGGTGCGAATGTTTGGCGGCGGTGGGAGGGGCCGTAGGCGCACACTGGCAGCCTCGCTTCCTTCCGTCAGCCTGCCTTCCCGGGCAGCTTAAGTCGCTTCCCGCCACCGCAGTGTCAATGTGTGAGTGAACCGATGTATGAATCCGTGCGCTCTATAAATCTCATGCATTATTATTATTATTATTAAAGCCCATATTAGTCCAAATTGGCCCAGCTGATTGGTCTATTCCTAAGAGCGTTTAAAAACGCATGTCATAATAAAAGGCGTGTGCGTGTGTGTGCTTGAAGGTTCGTCTGTCCCGAAGTTTGTTGGCTGCACGCAAACACACAAAAGCAATGTGTGTGCGTGCCGCCGATGGTGACACACTGTGCAGCGCCAGAAGCAGGTACACACACACACACACACACACACACACACACACACACACACACACACACACACAGCAGCCGGCAATGACAACCCGTTTGAGCAGGGAGCATCCCGAGGACGACGACGACGATGACGGCGGCGGCGGCGAAGGCCACGCGGACGCGGAGGAGGTGGTCAGGCTCCCCGACACCGTGGGTGAGTATGACGTCATCCCGTGACGGCGGCCAGCCGACCAATGGGATGCCCGCGCGTGTGCGTGCTGTGTTCAGAGGCCCGCCACGAGTCGTGCGACATCCTGCAGCGCGTCCACCAAAACAAGAAGATCCAACACCAGGACGCCGTGCGGCACGTGCACGCGCAGCTCACGCAGCTCGCGCAGGTAACACGCACACGCACGCAGGCACGCGCGCACACGCTCACACCTATGAACGGCGCACGTGTGTGTAGGTGTGTGAGGCGCAAGTGAGGACGCACAGTGTGCACCTGAGGACCAAGCTGCAACAGATCGACGCCTCTTTACAGGAACTGGCGCGCGACATGACGCACGTGCAACAGCGCAGCCTGCAGGTACGCTGCGGCGCCATCGCAACGTCGGCAAGCTTCGGGCAAATTGCCGTCAAAACAGAAACGTGACGACTGGCCGCTGCCGTCACAAGTTCCCGACGTTGTCAAAGTACCCTGAATGCACCTTGTTCCGTGTCAAACTCCGGTCCTGGAGGGCCGCAGTCCTGCAGGTTTTGGGATGTTTCCCTTCTCCAACACAGCTGATTTATGATCAGCTCATCAGAAAGCGCCGCATGAGCTTGATAACCATCCTGCTGATTGGAATCAGCTTGTGTCGGAAGAGGGAAACCTCCAAAACCTGCAGGACCAGAGTTTGACACCTCTGATGTAGGGCTGTGCAATTTATCCAAAGTCAATTACAATTTCAATTATTACACCAATTACAAAATCAGCATAAAAAAAAGAATACTAATTTGGAGTTGTTTAAAGTCATATATTTGTGTGTGTGCGCAGGAGGTGTTGTGCGTGTGGAGCTCGGTGAAGGCTCACATGAACGAGAAGAAGTCCAGCGTGTTGACCTTTGAACTGCAAGTCAGCGAGTGCGAGCGGCTGAGAGTCAACAAGGTGATGATGTCGCATCCCCTTGAGCGCAGGTGCAGGCCGGTTTCCATGGCGACTCACTCTCATCTGGTGCAGATCCGACCCGTGCTGAGGAAGTACTGCCACCTGCTGGAGAAGATCAACTTCCTGCCTTGCACCAACACTCACGTGCACATCCACAGCCAGGCCACGGTAAGGCGCCGACGGCCCTCTCGCCGCTCGCTGACCCCTGACCCTCGGTGAGTGACGGGCGTGTGCGTCAGATGCTGAATCAGTGCCTGCTGGCCAACCGCCGCAGCGCCGCGCGGCTCCTGCTGCTGCTGCACGAGGAGGCCCTCCAGCAGGAGGCGCTCCTGCGCCTGCAGTGGGAGGAGTCCGTCAGCCAGTGGAGGCGGAGCCAGGCCGGCCACGTGGTCCAGGAGTTCAGGTGGGCGTGGCCGTCGAGTCAGGTGACCTCTCACCTCCGCAAATGCTCCGGTCGCTTTCCTGTCAGTCATCAAAACTCTCGTCTCGCTGCTAATCGCCGCCAAGTAGCGCTAATGCTAGCAGCTAGCATCGCTCATGTTCCTTTTGGCCCATTGCTTTTCTACGCATTTTGGGCTGTGCCAGCTTTGGCGACCTGTGCCAGGCCGGAGCTTGAAGAGACGGCGGCTGACCGACACCAGATTGACACCCGATGAAAGCAAACTGAATTTAAAAAGAAAACAAAAAGTCATTTGAAAAGTTTGTCAGGTGTTTCGTGACACGACGTCGGTCAGGTGGTCGGTCGCATGTTGACGTGTGTCGTGTGTCGTGTGGTCCCGTCCCGGGCGGCAGGTTGTCGGTGGCGAGCGTGGACGTTTGGCGGCTGCTCTCAGATCAGCGGACCTTCCAGGAAGTGGACCAGAACGTGCGGCGCTTGTCCCAGCGACGCTGCGACATCGTCACCAGCCTGAGGTAACAAAATGGCCGCCCCACCCGGGGCGCCGGTCCAATTGTGCGTCTCTTGCAGCTCCTTGGTCCCGCCCTCCCTCTCCACAACTCTGGTCTCCGATTGGTTCACGCAGCTGACGGCCGTCAATCAGCAGATCGGTAACTCCGCCGCTCATCGCCACGTGTGTTACTGTGTGTGCGTGTTCGGGCGCACATGTTGATGCGCAGCCGGCGTGTGCCCGCCAGACATGTGCCACGCCGACTTCCTTCACCAGCTGCGTTGTCGTTACGAGCTGATGTGGCAGGATCGCGTGTCCCAAGTGCAGCGCTGCCAGGTCAGCTCCTCGCCGCCGCCGCCGTTGGCGAGTCTGGGCCGGCCGGGTGACGTGCGCCTTTTGTCCCGCAGGAGGCGCTGTCGGCGCTGGAGCTGCCGGAGGAGGAGGTGAGCGACATCGTCAAGTCGCAGCTCATCTCTCTGATTGGACAACATCAGAGACAAGACGAGATGCAGCTGGCCGCCATCGACGTCAGTCTCGCCCGTCGGAGGCGCGTGTCGCTTGACGTGCGTGTCGCTTGACGTGCGTGTCGCTTGACGTGCACGTCACCCGTCTGCCGTGTGTGCGCAGACGTGCTCGGACAGCCTGTACCGCGCGTCGGCGCGTCTGAGCCGGCGCGTGTTCGTGGTGACGCGCGCGCTGGCGTGGCTGTGGGAGAAGCACGGCGGCATCCTGGTTGGGCGCGAGGAGGAAGTTCAGCGGCGTCTGGACGAGCTGCGGCTGGCGCACGAGCAGCACGTCAAGGTGAGCGAGCGGGCTGACGACGATGATGATGACGATGATGACGATGACGATGATGATGATGACGACGGCGAGCGCCATCCCCACAAAAGAGGAAGAAGGTGTTCCTGGACGAGCTGCTGGCGGCGCTTCGCCAGGAGAGCAGCGAGGCGGCGTTGAAGCTGCTGCTGGAGCAAACCGTCGTCTACCTGCGCGACGTCAGGAACAGGTGACGCGAACGGCCGGTGGCGCCTTTCGAAAGTCAGCACACCCCTCACATTTCTACACACACATATGTGCGAGTCACCCCTCAGGGAAACTTCATTATTATTGTATGATTTAATGAATTGATAATAATAATTGTATAATTATTCATATTCAATTCATAATATTTGATCATTCATAACAAATTTATTTATTTATTTATTTTATATTATTTAGTTTATTTATTATTGATATGTATAATTATTCAATGAATATTGCTAATCATATTTCATAACAAATAATCCATTCTATAAATTCATTGATTATTACTTCATTATCAATATGTTATAGATTATCATTTTTTGGAATTCATATGAATAACATTGAATAACGATTAAGGAATTGCGTAGTCTGTGACGGAGCTGCGTTCAATCTTGCTCCCGTAAAGACTTTCCTCGTCGCGGCTTGCGGCCGGCCAGGCTCCGCCCCCAAACTTTGGCCCAATCGGAAGGCTCGTATCTTCCAAGTCCTTCCGGCTCATCTGCAGGGCAACCGCGAGAGTCGGAGGAGCCGCGGTCGTGTTTCTCTGGCCAGCGTCATGTGACTTGTGCTGGTGTGCGCAGCTGCGGCGAGTGCGTGACGGACCAGTGCGCCGTGTTGGACCGCCTCCCTCGCACCTTCGTCAACGAGCTGCTGGACTTCAGCCGCCTGCTCAGCAACTTCTTCCGCCTGGGCAACGCCTTTGTTCCTGTGAGCGCGTTTGTGCGCGCGCCGCCAACGCGCGTGGATGATGACGTCACTCGGTCTTTGTCCTCCCGCAGAGCGCAGAAGAGCTGGAGAAGCTGCCGCCAGTCGATGACATCATCGCCAGCGACAGTCAAGGTCGGTCACTTTGCATGATGATGATGATGATGATGATGATGATGATGTCATCGCCACGCACTCTGACCTTCCACGTTCGGTGTGCGCGCAGACAGCAGTCAAGGGGGCGGGACAACAGAGGAGCAGCCAATCAGCTGTCCGGATGACGCGGCACCTGAAGAGCCTTCTGATTCGCTGGCTGAGGTGAGGTCAGCTTTTGATTGGTGGGCGTGCCGAATAACGTGCGCGCGCTCGTTCAGGCCGAGTCGTCCCTTCTGGAGCTGTACGACCTCAGCAGCAAGGTCAACTTGACCTCGTCCAGGGGCGTGTCCTACTCTGGCCCCGCCTTCAGATGCCCCGCCTCCGACCTGCCCGGCAACATGAGCAAGCAACAGGAAACGCACCTCAGCGCCTTTCCTGTGGAGCTTCTCATGCAGGCGCTCAACAGGTGCGAGCCGTTAGCATGGCGTGCTAATCGGCGAGACAAACGGCGTGCGTGCGTGCGTGTCCGCAGGATGCGCATTTGGTTCCTGGATTTCGTGGAGCGGCGTTTCCAGGACGTCCTGACGTCGGCCGTCGCCACGGTGACGGACAGGAAGGAGGCGGTGCGCGCGTACCACGAGCTGCAGATGCAGCCGCTCGACCCGCTGCATGTCAAGACGTGCATCTACATCCCCCGCATGGGTACACGCACACACATTGTTAGCGTCTTCACACGCATCAACCCCTTCACACCCCCAGATTTGCGGGTCCGAACCAATCAAACGCATCTTTTGTGATTCATGATTGGATCTCAACCAACCAATCACAATCGCAAGTTGATTTGCATGATGTTGAAAATGTTGCATATAAACTTGCTAAGTTGACAACGCGTTGCCGCCACCAAAAACGCCACCAAAAACGCCCCAAAAATATTGCCATGTTCTTATGTGGGAAATGAAAAAAAATGCGGGTCCGAAGGGACCGTGGACCCCCGCATACTCAACGTTTGGCATTTGCAGATTTACACATTTGTGTTTCTGTATTCCTTTTTTTTTTCATGTTTCCAAACCCGATCTGCATGCGGAGTAGCATAATTAGCTCTTGTGTTCACATGTTGACTCACATGGCTAGCATGCCGATTAGCATGACGATTCGCATGACGATTAGCATGCCGATTAGCATGACGATTAGCATGTCGATTAGCATGACGATTAGCATGTTACTCTAAACGCGGTAACCGGGTTGATGAGTATTGTTAGCATGTGACTTCGAGATGAACAGGATTAGCATTTTGACAAGAATTTTGTGATGATCTAAAAGAACAAATAACGTTAGCAGCTTGATTGGCGCGAATCTCCGATTCCATTCGGAATTGATTTTCATTTCAAAAGAATTTGGTTGACAAATTGTCCTGCTTCAATCTGTGGATGTGCAAAGAATTTCATCCATCCATCCATTTTCTTGACCGCTTTTCCTCACAAGGGTCGCGGGGGTGCTGGAGCCTATCCCAGCTGGCTTCGGGCAGTAGGCGGGGTACACCCTGAACTGGTTGCCAGCCAATCGCAGGGCACACAGAGACGAACAACCATACTGCAAAGAATTTCATTTTAAAAAATTTTTTATTAGTTTCATTATTTGTCATTTACATTTTGAATTGTAAGGAAAGGGGGGGAAAAAACAACTGTTAGCTGTCAATTTGATAGCTTTTAAAAATCAAATGTATCTTGTGTGCGCAGCCGAGCTGCAGCTGCACAAGCAACGCGTGGATTCTCACTGCCAGCAAGTGTCGGACGTGCTGACTTCGTGCACGGCGGCGTTGCAGGAGCTGCAGACGTCCACCAACGACAAGAACCGGCGGCTGACCGCCACGCTCGGCGAGATGGAGGACGGCGTCCTCAAGACAGACGGCAGCCAACGGTAAGCCGGGAGGGGGTCGGGGGTCGCAGTGGAGTGCGTGACGTCCCGTCTCGTCCCGTCTGGACCCGTCTCGTCCCGTCTGCTCGTCAGTCTGGAGGCCCTCAGCTCCACCCTGCAGGACTGCCTGGACGAGCACATCAAGCACACCCAGCGCTCGCACTCGTCCTTCCGGATGTCGCTTCAGCTGCAGATGGACGAACTCCGAAATCGGACGGCGCGACTCCTCAGATCTTTCAGGTGCTCACCGCCATTGTTGTTGTTGTTGTTGTTGTTGTTGTTATGCCCCTCCCACTCGCTAGCTCGCATCAACGGCTGAAGCCAAACTGTGGCGGGGTTTGGACTTTCTGCCATTTCTGCTCGTGCGCAATATTTCATAAACAGCGTGGGAAAATCATGAGAAAAGTAGCTCATGTTTTCTATCGGCTGCTGCTAAATGACGTCACTTTCACACGTCCGACTTATTCCGGTGAAATAAATCGTCTTGATATCACGTTTGAAATCATCCCCGAAGGCGCATGCGTGAAATTCATGAGCGAAGACTCAAACAAGCACA
This sequence comes from Vanacampus margaritifer, assembly GCF_051991255.1. Lineage (NCBI taxonomy): Eukaryota > Metazoa > Chordata > Actinopteri > Syngnathiformes > Syngnathidae > Vanacampus > Vanacampus margaritifer. The sequence continues at coordinate 235,440 of NC_135434.1, forward strand.
TTTTCGCTATCATAGTCAGTTTTGAAAACATAAAATATAGTTTCAATTAGTCTTTTTAAAAAGCATTTTCGTTTTTTATTTTATTTTGAAATTGACTAACTGACTGTTAGCATAAATATTTGAACAAATCAAAATTGGACTCCGTTGCAACTAGTTCTGGTTTTGGCCCGTTGGCCGCCAGAGCTCATTTTTTTTCAGTTATTCGAGCTGCGCTAAATGATTTCCATTTTCCCATCATGCCTTGCGCTTCTGTCTTGCACATGCAGGTCATGTGATTTTCACGCTCAACGCTTTCCTCCGCGTCACGTTTGCGCGAGCGTCATGTTGACGTGCGCAGTCCCGTGTTTGTCCACTAGGCTGTTCAGCGAAGGAGGCGACTACACGCGGCAGGAGGTGAAACTCTTCCAGCGCCGTCTGAAGGAGGAAAGCAAACGCATCAGCGTCACCGAGGAGAGCGTCTACGCGGACCTGCACAACCTGCAGACCAAAACCTTGCAGCAGGTCTCACGCACGCACGCACGCACGCACGCAAGCAAGCACGCGCGCGAGCGCCAATTCCGGGTGATGAACGCCACATGATGTACGGCTGCTGTTCGTGAACGCACACATAAGGCGCTCCAAACATATGCTAGCATGCTATTATGCAAAAACATGCTTTCCCTTGCTAGCCTATGCAGGGTTTTTCCCGTGTCGGAAAATCGGAGGCGGCCACCTGCGCCTTTTTTGCCGGCCACTTCCAGCCTGAGTTAGTGACGATGAATGAATGCTTTAACATGATAATAAGTCCTATTGGAGCTATTATGGTATTATTTCATGTTGCCTGTAAAAAATGAAATTTACAGAATACATGCACGTCGCATGGTCAAGATTAGGGATGTTCGATACCACTTTTTTTCGATGAGTAGTCACCGCTACTGATACCAAATACCGATACCACTAGTAAATCAAATTCCCCACCCATAAATAAGAGATGATTTTAAAGAATGACCCAATATATGATTTCCCCTTAAAATTGCATGAAGTTAATGGCAACTTTGTATTCATATAATTTTAATTTCTTGTCCCTGATGGTAAAAAGGCCGCAGGTGGGCGGCCCATAATGGTATCGGTCACCGCCGTGAGTACCGATACCTTAGAATAAGCCTGGTATTGGCACTGATACCGATAGCCGGTATCGGTAGTCACCCATAGTCAGGATGATCCCACCTGCACCTCAATTTGAGCCAAGAAAAACTGCATGAAAGTCGCACGTTTGAGACGGTCAGGACGCAGCTGGGACGGGAGATCGGTGACGACGGCGCTTTTCCATCTCGGGCAGGTGAAGGCGGCGTCCGGACGTCTGGAGGAGAAGTTGTGCGTGCTGCAGGCCGAGGTCAAGTTCATCGAGTTGATCGAGAGGATCCTCAGCAGCACTCAAGTGGAGGTCAAAGCCGAGGTAGCCTCCGTCGCCGCCGCGGCTCGCTTTGGCTAGCTTGGAGTTGAGCGTGCGTGCGTGTGTGCGTGCGTGCGTGCGTGCGTGCGCCATCAGGCGGCGAGCAGCAACCAGCAGGAGGCGGTCATCAGCGCTCGCCTGGAGCAGCTCAGGAAAACTCTGGAAGAAGAGCAGGTACGACCACGACGAGTTCCCTTCGGCCCATCGCGGTCTCCGCCCTCGTCTCATCTCGGCGTTTCTCGTCCCGCGCAGGTTTGCGCCGATCAGGTCTTAGTCTTGTTGTCCGCCATCAGCGAGGACCTGAGGAGGCGGAGACACTACTTGGACGAGGAGAGCGTGGCTCCGCCCACCGTATCCAAGTCCAGAAAGCAGGTGTGGTCTGCCCCGCCCCCTGCCCTGCTGCAGCCCTGCCGCTCGGGAGGGAACATCATGGAGGACCCCATAGTGGGCGTGGTCAAGTCGCTCAACAGGTGCGTGCGTGCCTACAGGTGTGTATGTGTGTGTGTGTGCGCGCAATCTGACCTCGCCGACATGTCCATCAGGTTCTGTGAAGGTACTGACTCCGCCCCCTCCACCCTGGCATGTTGGCTGCCATCTTGAAAATGCGCTCCAACGTGTGCAGGCTAAAGGTTGACAGCGCGTGTGTGTGTGTGTGTGTGTGTGTGTGTGTGTGTGTGTGTGTGTGTGTGTGTGTGTGTGTGTGCGTGTGTGTGTGTGTGTGTGTGTGTGTGTGTGTGTGTGTGTGCGCGTGCGTGGGTGTGTGAGGGATGTTCGATACCACTTTTTTGAGACCGATACCAGTGCAAGTACTCAAATGTTGAGTACTCATGGATGCTGATACCAAGTAACAATTCATTTCATTTCTATTCTATAAGGACAAATCATTTGAATGTATGAATGTATTTACTTACTTTAAGTGTCCATTTAACTTTTTAAGAACTCCCTGAATTTTTTTTTTTAGAAATTTAAAATGAAGAATATTGTCTAAGATTTTGAAAAAATGTTCAATAAGCATTAATGCTTTTAAGACATGACATCAAAGTCAAGATTTTTGACGCCAATCATTTTTTGACTGAAAATAAATATCGACTTGAAATATCGGTTATCGTTAAAAAACGTCAGTCTATCTCTAATTTATTGGCTTGTTACTATAACATATCTAAGATATTCATTTTTCCAAAATCATTTCCCATTGAATACTTTCCGTAGGAACTTGACTTGTTTACGTCGCAAAATGGCGGCCGCGTCTCTGCCGAGCGAACGGGTACAAAGAACGCGTGCTTAGCGAGCCTCGTAGCGTTGCTACGGGAACAACGTGCGATTGGGGAGCGACCACGCCGCGCTCTCCTCGGTCACCGTTCAAGAGCTCTGATGGTCCCGTAGGCCACAAGAGGGCGCCAGCGAGTGGTATCGGCAGCCTTTGCGAGTACTCGACAGCGTCAAAGCAGGCCGGTATCGCTACTCTGTGTTTTTCCGTCTGTCCTGTTGCAGGTCCAAACTCGGCCCAGCGCCAACAATCGCCGAGACGCAGCGAATCCGCTGGTGTCGCAAGGTACGCACGCTCCAGCCCGGACCTGGCCAGGGTCGTTCCATGACTGGCCATCTGGCTCCTTCTCCTTACAGGGCCCAATTAATTGCAGCTCTAAAATCACCTTTTTTAAGAATATTTGACTTTTCATTGGATACAAATTGATTTCATTCATTTTCTGAAAGATTTTTTCAACTCGACAGCAGGAATTGCGTGGGAATGCTGGAAGCTGAATGCTAATAGCTGAATGCTAATAGCTGAATGCTAATAGCTGAATGCTTATGAAGTCAATTGAAAGATAAATGATGTGGAAAATGACAAAGTATTCATTGTAGTGGGAACTTGAACCCGGGACGCGTACATTTCTCAACGTACCCTCCATTTATTGAGCTGGAAAACCGGAACAAATGATATCCACCGGAAAACCACAAAATATTTGCATAATTGCCATTTGCAATGTACAGTCGGAGGTTGGATTTGAACCCGCGACCTCCTGGTTACTGGACCATGCTCAGTTGTATGTTTGGGAGTGGCAAGTGTCAGTCCCGTTGAAAATAATTCAAGTTGATATTGAACGGAAAATACTGTGAATAACGTGGAATCAGATGATCAATACCTGGAAAGGCGGGAATTTTTCAAGCAAGTTGAAACTCTGAGAAAATCGCAAGTATTTTGTTATCACATTGAGACAAAAGTGTGGGGGATTATTAATGTGCCTGAAATAATCATCAAGAATTTGAATAACATATTTCAGCATTCCCTCAACAATATGTGGAATATTTGTCACGTGACAAACTTGTGCTACGTTGAAATCATTCAACGTTAACATGATTATTTGCATTGTGTCGTATGACGTCATCCAGCTGACACACGCACACGCGCGCGCGCTTGTGTTGTAGGTCGTTCAGGACTGACAAAAGGCTGCAGATCTTTGGCGCCAAATCAGAAGCGGATCCCAATCCAGAGTGAGTCCGCATTGAGTCCGCATTGAGTCCGCATTGAGTCCGCATTGAATCCGCATTGAATCCGCCTCGAATCCGCCTCACCTCACCTGTGATGATGACGTCATCATCTGCCCGTCTGCGCAGCTGCTACATCTCCATCGTCAACGCCATCCTGAGGAGGACTCATCAGACACTCCTGCTGGTTGCCAAGGTAACGTGCGCGTACGGGTTTGCTGGCCTGACCCTGGCCGGACCCTGGCCGGACCCTGGCGTGACGCCGTCCTCCTGCTCAGGACTTCTACCAGAGTCAGCGCTGCGGCGGCTTCCATCGACTTCCTGCCGGTCTGGACCAGTGGGTGGAGAACACGCAGCAAAGGCTTCTGGGACATCACGAGCACGCACGCACGCTGCTCAGCGCCAGCAGGGAAGGTCGCAGGCGCCGGCCGTCGGGCCCTCGTCCCGCCACCGGGCCCTTGACGACGTCTTTCTCTGTGTGTGCGTGCGTGCGTGCGTGCAGCGCTGGAGCAGCAGCAGAGCGTGTTGGCCGACATGACGCATTTGCTGCCCGCCACCTTGATCCGTGCGCACGAGAAACAGCTGGGGGCGGAGCTGAGGGAAGAGGCGGGGCGGGTCCGACGCTCCTTCGAGGAAACAAAGGCCGCCAGCGAGGAGGAGAAGGTACCGACGCGTGCCGCGGATGCCGTCGGCGCCGCGTTAGCGTTAGCACGGCTAGCAAAATGTTATTCAACGGACGACCGTGACAACCGCAATTAGCATTAGCTTAATGTGGCCCCGCGTCGTAAAACTGTCGTCATGACGACCGTGCAATTCACTCACTGCATAGCATTAGCATATGGAGGATTGTCAAATTTAAAATGAATGTGGAAATAAAAAATGATATGAAAAATATCATTCAAATATTAAATAAAAAAAATACAATATATATTTATCCATAAATAAAAGTAAAAGTGGAAATGAATAGAATTGAATATTGAATGATTTCCGACTTGTCAAGCAACTCAAGTGGCAAGTTGTGGCGAGAGCGGACAAGATGGCCGCTGGCGAGACCAGCCGCTCACTTGAACGTTGGGTCCAACCCAAGACATGCTTAGGAAGGACCGCCCCCTCATTTGCATAACATTTCGTCCTGGCAGCCTTTTCATGGATTGAATTTAATTCTATTCATATATTTATTTTGACATTTATTTTTGTCATCTCGTTTTTTATTTTTATTTATTTATGGATACTGTATATGTATATTTAGTTTTTCCCCCCCATTTATATTACATTTTTGATCTGCATTTTTATTTTCAATTTTATTGATTGATTGATTTGCTTATTTTTTAATGTTTGCCGTTTATTAGCATGACGTTGATCTCGGACTTCGCCTGACATTAGCATTAGCATTAGCATGCGCGCGCGTGTGTGTTCAGATGGCAAGCGTGGCCGGTCTGCGCGTGTCACTCTCCACCAATGAGATGGAGGCGCTGAGGCGGGGCGAGGAGGCCCGACAGCAGAGACTCCACGACGCCATTTTGGGCTCGCATCGGGAACTGCAGGTACGTTGACTCGGCCCGGCGGCGGTGACGCGCCGCGTGACCTCTCACCTGCCGCCGTGTGCAGGAGTGTATGCGACGCAGAGGGGAGGAGTTTGTGACCTCGCTGGCGTCGCTGACCGAGCACCTCCTCCATCAGATGGACCGACTTCCGCTGCCAGGTCAGTCACATGACGACCCGAGTCACGTCACAACTTTTTCTGTATGTGTCGTTCGTTTGTGGTCGAACGTGCGGTCGTCTCCGTGTGTGCGCTTGCATTAGTATGAACTTGCCGTCGTTTCGTGTGTGTACTTTTTGAGCACAGCTGGCATTGTTTTGTTTGTGTGCAGTTAATTGTGTGTACTTGTTGTGTAGCTGTGTGGTGTTGTTGGTGCTCATGAAGTTGTGTGTGAATATGTTGTTGCTGTCGTTTCCACGGCGACGGTGTTTGTGTCACGCGAGCAGAAGTGACGCCGCAGCAGACGTCAGAGGACGTCGCCATGGAAACCGCACAGCAACCCTGCAGGTGGGCCGCCGCCGCCACTTCCTGTCAGACCTTCACAATAAAAGCCTGACGCGCTCGCTGGGCAGGGTGTGGTCGGGCATTCCTCAGATGTCGCTTCCCGCCAACGCTGCCTCCGTTACGACCACCGCAGCCATCACCACCGCCAAGTGCACCCTGGGACATCTGGTCGTCATCCAGCACAGAGACGCCGCCACCAAGGTACGCTCGCACGCACGCACGCACGCACACGCGCAGTTGCCATTCAACGTTGCAAGTTCCTTTTCTGGACATTTGAAATTCATTGAAAAAAAACTACATTTTATTTCGTTTTTTACTTGACTTGACTTCCACTTGAATGCATTTTTTCCCGCTTGCATTAATTAATTTTACTTTGATACATAAAACATGACTAAAACGCTTCAACTTCTACAAAAGTCTTTTGAAATCCTAACATCAATACTCGAGTATTGACGAACAACCATCTGTGTGTGCGTGTGTGTGTGCGTGAGACAGCGTTTTGAGCAGGTGTTCTCGTCACAGCTGTCTCAATCCGACGCGGACAAACGAAGACGACTTAACGAGCTTCAAAGCTGGAAGACGCACTGGCGGCTGCAGATACACACTCTCACACACTGACACGTGCACACGCACGCACACGCACACTGATTTGCTGCGTGAGCTCCTCATTTGTCAATAAAGCTGAAAGAGAAGACGAGAAGGAGTCCAAATGGTTTATTGGCTGGTAAAGATCAGAGAGGCGGCGTCGGTCCAATCAGCAGCCAATCGTCAGCGGGCCAACGCGTTTCCACGGCGACCAGCGCTTCAGGCGTCTGAAGTCACTTCGGCCATTTTGTGGATGGAGCGCAGCAGCTGCGAGACCAGACGCAGAGTCTCCGCCCCCTCCAGCAGACGACTGCGCAGACAGAGCACAGGTGGGCCACGCCCCCGTGACATCATCAGCATGTGTGTGTGTGTGTGTGTGTGACATGTTTGTGAAGAGTGTGTGGTCGTTTGTGCGACGTCCATCAAGTGGATTGACGACATCGAGACAACCAGGAAGTAGCCTGTCTTCAACACGGGTCTGTATATGGAACTGGATAGCTGATAGCTGGCCCATACACACCCATGCGAGCCATTGAAGCCACGGGGCGGCCATCTTGCCACTCCCATCGAGATGCCAGCACACGACTGAATCCTATATGTATAGATTAGACGTATGCAACTGGTAGGCTCTTATTATAGTGGTGGGGGTTTGGAACCCGAGTGCTCGCTACTTTTTAACAAGTGGATGGACGCTATGTGCTGCTTTGAAGACCCCCTCGGTTCCATAGACCCCAATCTTAGATTTGGCGCAGGCATCTTTTGTTGAATAATAATTTCATCAAAATATACATACAAGTTTCCTCCTGTATGTATTTAAGCAAAGTTGTCAAATGTCCTCTTGTTGAACAAATTGAAAACATGATCAATCAAGCTGTTTACTAAGTACTGTCTCAAATGTTCTCCAATTTCCATACTGTAAATGTATTGTTGGGAGGAGCAATATGGCGGCCTCGCCGCTTCAAAAGTCGGCTATCCAGTTATATACAGATCATGTTCTGGAAGCTTTCTGCGTTAACGCTAAAGCCGAACACGAGCAAGCTTGCAACCCGTTTAGTCAACAAACGTGTACCCACCGTACGGACGAGTGCGCGTGCGTGGCCGTCTTGTCCAGGTAGTCGGACGCCATGTTGGCGCTGTGCTTCATCGCCGTGACGACATCGCGCTGGTCCGACTTGAGCTTGAGGTTTTCGCTACGCCTGCACTCCAGCTCCTCCTGACGCACGCACGCACGCACGCACGCACGCACGCACGCACGCACGCAGTTGATGTGTGTGTTGATGGTGAACTTGCGTGTGTGCGCGCGTATGACCTGCAGCTGCTGAAGCTCCGCCTTCATCCTGGCCACGCCGCTCTCGGCACTCAGCGCTCGTTTCTGACCACACCAACAAAAAGTGTTACAAGTTGCGCGGCGTGATGATTTTGGAAGTTACTCGATGTCTGTGAATGCACCGTTTGGTCGAAACAAATGCGAGAGACAAAATGTCAAATGTTGCGCTTGTAATTCCAATGTGGTCGCGTCACGAGGACCAAAACTTGCTTTACTCGTCACATATTCTTTGGTGGCTTCTGACATTTGTATTCTGCCAAATTTGGGGATCGGAAATGATTGGTCGCGACGCACGACGGCGTGATGTGGATGGCGAAGGCGGCGTGCTGACGTTGCCATGGGAACGCACCGTCATGTGATGCAGGTTGCGTTCCACCGAGTGGACCATGTTGTCGAGGTCTTGCGCCTCCTCCCGCTCCTGCCGCCGCCTCCGCTCCAGCTCCTCTTGCAGCGCCTCCGCCCTGCACGCAAAGCATCCTGGGTAAGCCGGCGAGCAAGCGCTCTGATTGGCCGCCGCTCACCTTCGCTCGTTTGCTTGTGATGTTCTGCGAAGCTCCCGCATGCTTCTTCTCAGCGTGGCGTTCTCCTCACGCAGCTGCACACAAACACAACACGAGGTCTTCATTTCGGTAGCCGGCGCATGACGACGACAAACCCGTACTGATTTTCATCTTCACGGGAGTTTGGCTGCGGGTTCCAGAGTGGCGAGCGGTACGCGTGGCCGCCCGCCGTTGATCTGGACTTTGATCTCCCGAGACCTTGTGGTGCACGCCAAACGAAACGTTTGGCTGATCTGACGTATTTTTGCCGCGCAGACGTGTGGTGGACGTCATCGCATTTCGTTTGGAAATCCGACGACAGCGGGCTGATGGATTGATGATGAAGGGATTTTGGAATGGATGGATGATTTTAGGATGAATGAAAAGATGAACGGATGGGTGTCGAAAGGACTCATGGCCAAATTGAGGTTTATTGGATGCTCGATAATAAATGAACGACTGTCGGATTAGGGATGGAAATACCTCCTGTAAGCTCCTCCCCCGGCTAGCGATTGGCAGTGTGACATCAGGGTCTCCGTCATCGAACCTGAAGACGAGTGCTGATGTCATCCCCGTCTGGACACGCGCGTCGGCGCCGATCGGCCCACTCACGTGCTCGGGAAGGCGGAGCTATCCGCGTCGGAACGCAAGCGCTGCCAACACGCTGCGCTCGCGTCGTCCTCCTCCTGATTGGCCAACAACACCAAAGAAAATGGCCCTCATTTCCATACTGGGGCCCACAAGAGTCCACCCAAAATCCCCTCGCGTTTTTGCCAGTCGGCGAGCAGATGACGCTGATCTCGGGATCATTTGCTCATTCTGCACTCGCGACGACGGGATTTCGATTTGGTGGCCTGAAAAGTTGACAAAAATTGAGGGCATCCGTCTAAAAATCTGCAAAAATGTTGATTATTTTCCAAAGTAAAAGCAGATGTTTGCAAATGTCTTCTTTCGAAACCACTACACAAAGACAATCCGCCTGCTTTCGTGGAAGACGACAGAAATGGCAGAATATTAGCTGGGCAGCAATTTAAAGTATTTTAATCATTGACCGCTTATTCTCACAAGGGTTGACTGTCGATTAATATAAAGACATTTCTTGTCCCCTGCTATGTAATACTTTGAGCTTCAATGATACTCAAGTCACTTATTTGAATTCCTTGGAAAGGGCAGTTTTCTACGGTCCTTATTTGGCCACTCACTCCCTCATCGCCAATTGTTAATCCTTTGAAATAGAACGGCCATTGTGTTGTCACGTGATCATTTATCATTTGTCTCACGTTGGAACCGAACGTGATCAAGTTAAACGTGAACATTTTCACCTTGCATTCCCCGAGCCTACGTCACGCTCACACGCGCGCGCGCACACACCTCCCACGCTGCTCCGTCCTCGTCCAGGTTCCGGTCGTGGTTCTTGGAACGCAGGAACTCCCTGAAGGAGAAAGGGTTGCACTCCTCACTTTCGTCTGAGGAGTCCAGCGAGAAATTTGGTCAGCAAAATGCAGCCAAGCTTCATCCAGCGTGTGACGTTTTGCAAGGCAACCAAACATTTTGTTACAAATCAAAAAATAATAATAAAAAAAAGACACCTTCAGTGATTATTAAAGTCTTCCCCCGTGTGGACATGGTGACGCCACATCGATTACCGTTGATCGATCATCGCTCGTCCCTCAAAACAGGAAGTTAACAAGCACCCAACGTGCCAGTGTTTCTAACGTCCCATTGGTTGGCGGGGCCGGTGACGTAAGAGGAAACCAGGGACTGTACTTCCGGTGAGGGTCGCGCTCAAACTCGACTCGCGCGCGCACTCCCGGAAGTAGAACAAGCAGAAGAGGACGCTCGCATGTGTGCCAAGCAAGGTAAACAAACAAAACAAAAATAAAATAATAATGAAAAGAAAAAACAGGCTTTGTCCTCGCTGGCTCACTTTGGCTTGTTTTGTTGGACGGACCTGAAGGGTTTGGAGCCTTTTTGGACGTTGTGACAAATGTGCTCACTGGTTCGTGTTAAACGCGACGCCTGTTTTCAGAGGAGATGCCTTAACTTGCGAATTGAAATGCTGCCATGACCAAGCTCGCAAGTCCACTCGGGTTTGTTTTGCACCTGACGCGCTATGATAAGCGATCAACGTGTGAAAAAAAGTGCAAAGTCCAGTCGATCATCGTTTTGTTCTGTTTTGAATCCCATCAAGACACCTTTTATATGGTTAGTGGAGCAGCGGTTTTAAAGCAAGTCCAACATTCCATCGATGAGTAGTTTTACTTTCTGATGTCTTTGCAGGATGCTCGTTGTGAAATCATTTGCATCGCATATTCGTTTGGCGCATCATCTCAGAGCTGGAGTTACGTCCGCGAGGTTTTAAGATATAAGAAGAAAATAAGATGCATGTGAAGGCGAGTCTGCCGGGATCGTTTTGTTCAACTCGTCCGCCGCTGATGCATTCCTGCATCCTGACCACTTCGCACCTCGTGCTCCCGAAAGGAAACCTTTGCAAAGTCATTTTGCCTAAACTTTGTCTGTGCAATTTGTAGGTGTCCCCGATGTCCCAAAAGATTGCGCAAGAGGGGGACCAGCCCCAGTCGGCGTCGCAGTCCACGCTGTCCCCGTCGTCCCTGCTGTCCCCGTCGTCCCTGCTGTCCCCGTCGCAGGCCCAGGCCAAGTCCCAGGGCGGCTCCGCTTCGTCTTCCAGCGGCCCCGCGTCGGGCAGCCAGTCGTCCAGCGGCTCGGGGACGACGCTCAGCAGCGTGGACACGCTTCCCGTCACTTTGCCGTCCGTCCCCGAGGAGCCCGAAAGTCAACCTTGGGGACGCCTGCTGCCCATGCAGTCCGGCTTTGGCGCTCACGGCAAGTTCCTCTTCAGGCCTTTCCACGTGCACACGTGCACACGCCCACGTGCATGTTGAGGTGGGAACGTGTGATTGGACTATTCCGTCCCAAGCATTTCATTGGCTAAGTGGACAGAAGCCGTTCATCATTCATGTCGACGAGTTGGATGAGGGTTTGAAGTTGAAAATGGAACGACGCTAAATCCGATTGATTCGTGCAAAACCCGATCATCCGATTTCTCATGAAAAGCTTCCTTTGTCGCAGCCGTAACAGCGACGACAATGTCGGCTTTTCCCGTCCAAAGCGGCCGGCCTCGTTCCTCGCGTTGGCAATTGGTCACGTTGTCACAATATCCATTTTGTGGCATTTTTTCTTCCTTGTCGCATCATCCCGATGTTTGCTTCTTGTTTTCCAGATTGCGTGGCGGACGAATATTTGTTTGGCCGAGACCCCAAATGCAATTACGTCCTGGACGATCCCGATCACAAAGGATCCTTGCGCTTCCGAATTTACAGCAAGAAACACTTCCGCATCTTCAGGGTACTTCCGATCCCGACGTGCCGCGGCAAATGCCGCATTTTCAGACCGTCGCGTTGCCTTGCAAAAGATCGGCCTTTTTCCGATCCTCTTCATTTGGAACCTCCGCAATAAATGCGCTCTTTTGTTTGTCGACTCGAGGCCAAGCGCAGCCACGAGTGCTTTATTCCAAAGACGGCCAAATGTGATTGGGACTTTTCTTTTTTCCTTTCCCGAGCTCAGGAGGGCATCGAGGTGTTTGTTCAAGACCTGAGCAACAACGGGACCTTTGTTGACGGGAACAAAATCGGACGCGGCAAGAAGCTTCCTCTGGTCAACAACGCCGTGCTGGCGCTGGCGGAGCATCGCAACAAAGGTAAGCGGCGAGGCGGCGGGCGTGACGAGCGTGACGTGACGTGACGTGACGAGCGTGACGTGACGTGACGTGACGAGCGTGACGTGACGAGCGTGACGTGACGTGACGTGACGTGACGAGCGTGACGTGACGTGACGTGACGTGACGTGACGTGACGTGACGTGACGTGACGTGACGTGACGTGACGTGACGTGACGTGACGTGACGTGACGTGACGAGCGTGACGTGACGAGCGTGACGTGACGAGCGTGACGTGACGTGACGAGCGTGCTGGTCTTCGGCCAGTGTTTGTCTTCATCGACCTGATGTCCGACCAAGAGTCGTCGTTGCCCGGCGAGCTCCGCCAGAAGTATCTGCTGACGCGGCAGATCGGCACGTGAGTGCCATTGCCCGCCGCCGCCTGGCTGCCGCTTCCCTGCCGTGTCACTTCCTGCCAATGTGTGCGTTTCAGGGGCGTGTGCGGCCAAGTCAAACTTGCCTTTGAGCGCTCCACCTGCAAAAAGTTTGCGGTGAAAATCATCAACAAGAGCAACTTCAAGTCGGAAGGGGCGAGTATTGCAATTCCTCCGGTGGGTCGGCGCGTTCCCGCGCTCCTTATCTGACTCTTGTGCTCGTCCGTTCCCAGACGGCCGCCAGAAACGCTCAAACCGAGATCGAAATTCTTCGACGCATTGATCACGTGAGACTTTTTTTCTTTCTGTTTGACTTGACAGCTTGTTGTTAGCGTGCGTGCGTGTGGCACGTGTATGTCATGTGACGCGCAGTGGCGCCGCCTCCGTGGCGCCGCCTCCGTGGCGGGCGAGCGTCACGTTGCCGTCGCAGTCTTTCAAAAGAAAAGGAGAGCGACCGATGGCTGGACTCGAGGGTTCGTGTCTGGCGAGCAACGCGGCGTGATGGCGCAGTTTTAAGTCAACAGATTTGTGAATAATCGTGAAACTTTGCTATATTCTCGTGCCAATTGCTGCAAAACGGAAACAGATAGAAATAGACTTTTTTTTCTGATGAAAGACGAGACTCGAAGCGTTCTTCTGCTAGCTTCCATCCATGTCGGGATGCACGATAATGATGATTCATTTAGACGATATCCTGAAAGCGAGGGAGCAGACGGAAGCGTCACGAAGCTCGCTGGTTCGCTAGCGGACGTTCGTAATGGAGTCAATGCCGAGATGCGCTCTTTGCTTTTAGCGGCTGACGTCGCCGTCGGTGTCCGTCCGTCCGTCCCCGCCCATCCGTCCCCGTCCGTCCTTCCGTGGAGTCTTTTGTATGCCACCGTGCCGCTCCGCTTTGTCTTCTCAGCCGTGCCTCATCAAGACGGAGGACTTGTACCACACGGACGACACTTACTTCATCGTCTTAGAGCTGTGAGTGCGCGCGTGGCGTGCGCGCGCGCCTGCCTCTTTGCTAACGGCGTCATGTGACAGGATGGAGGGCGGCGAGCTGTTCCACCGTCTCAAATGTCAACAGCGGCTGAGCGAGGCCACGGCCAAACTTTACTTCTACCAAATGTTGAAAGCCGTGCAGGTGAGACGGCGACGGCGCTCAGCCGAGTCACTCTGCGTGTTGACGTGTGTGCGCGTGTTGACGTGTGTGCGCGTGTTGACGTGTGTGCGCGTGTTGACGTGTGTGCGTGTGTGCGTGTGCGCGTGTAGTACCTGCACAGCCAGGGCATCATCCACCGGGACCTGAAACCGGAGAACATCCTCCTGTCGTCGCAAGAGGACGAGTGTCTCATCAAGGTTGGTGCGCCGCGGCGGCAACCCCCGGACCAAGTCGCGTGACCTGTGACCTGTGACCTGTGCGTGTGCGCGCGGCAGGTGACGGACTTCAACCAATCGCGGATCCTGGAGGAAGCGGCCCTGATGAGGACCTTGTGCGGGACGCCGTCCTACCTGGCGCCCGAAGTGCTGACGCACGCCACCACCGGCGGTTACGGGCTGCCCGTCGACGCTTGGAGTCTCGGCGTGCTCCTCTTCGTCTGGTAACGTGTGCCGTCCACATGCGTGCGCGAGGGCGCCGTTTGGCAAAGAGCTCAAGCGGCCATCTTGCTCTTATCAGCAAAAGTGTGTCACGTGATCATCGCAACGCAAGCTAGCGTTAGCTTTGTTATCTTTCCTGTTGATTTTTTAATTGAGGCTCAGTTTGAGTCAATCAATCACGCTTGTTAGTTTTCATCTTTAACCTCATCTCGTTTTTATGCAGTTGATTAAAAATCTCGTATTTTAGTCCAAGGAAACATCTTCTTGCTACTCCACTTTTTTTTTTCACACCTAATTGGGAACTCGTCCACATTTAAAAAAGAAGAAGTTTGCCACTTGAGCAATTTGACAATTGACTTTCCCGAGGCTTACGCGGCGTCCGCTCATGTGTGTGCGTGCGCTTGCATTTTGCGCGCAGCCTGTGCGGGTACCCGCCGTTCCACGAGAACTTCTCGGAGCTGTCGGTGAGCGAGCAGATCGCGCGAGGCCACTTCACCATGTTGCCGGCCAAGTGGCAACACGTGTCCCCCCAAGGTGACCTCATCTTCGTCCTCCTCATCTTCGTCGTCCTCATCTTCGTCCTCCTCATCTTCGACTTTCATCCGCGCCGTCATCATTGGCGGCTGCCGTGTGTGTGTATGTGCGTGCGTGTGTAAAAGCCAAGGACGTGGTGCGGAAGCTGCTGGTGGTGGCGCCCGCCGACCGGATGACCATCGACGATGCGCTCCAGCACGCCTGGATGCAGGTCGTCCTCGTCGCCGTGGCAACTGCCGGCAACAGCGGGACATTCAAACGGGATCGTGTGTGTGCGTGCGCATTCGCAGGACCCGGTGATGTTGGAGAAAGCCCACCGACTGATGTATCCACCGACTGATGCTGAGCGTGTTGCCATGGTAACCACACACACAGATTTGGGTGAGGTAGCAAAATGTTGTCAACAAATGCTAACTTGCGTAGCATGCTAGCAGACTTTGCAATCCACGAGCGAGCCGGAATGCGCACGCACTGCAATTGTCACGTGAATGCTTGCCGGCTGCGTGTGTGCGTGCGCGACTCGCGCAGGCGTCGTCTCGTGAATACGCGAGCGTGAACTTTTGAGATGCGTTGTCGGTCCCACCAAGATGCGAGCAAGTGATTTTTGTCGCCGTCCACATTTGAAAGCTCGAGTGGACAAAAAAGATCAGATGGGCCGACTTTGTTCTCTCCCGCAAGCCCGACCAAAGTTGGCGCTCTTCAAAAAATATCATCTGTCGTTGGAAAAAAAAGACGCGACGTTGACGTTCGTCACGACAACGAACGAAAGCCAAATAGAAATGACAGAACGCCAGCAAAAGTAAACAAATAACCACAACTCAAACTGAAACAAGATTTTTGCCAATAAAATCAAATGAAACTTTCGTCTTCTTTTTTTAAACAAAACTACTTCAACCAACTAGAATCTTTTGCGATGGCAGGAGGCGGAGCCAGCATCATCATCGTCAAGGAAACGAGCGCGAGAAGACCGAGATTATGAGCGGCGTCCTGCCAAACAAGCCCCGCCCACTGGAACGCCATAAAGCAGGGATGGCGAGATCCGGTCCTGCAGCTTTTGGATATTTCCCTTCTTCAACACGGCTGAGTCTCGATCAGCTCATCCTCCAGGACCGCAGTTTGACGTCCCCGTCATTAAGCGTGCAAATGTTTCCCAATAAAGTCTGTTGTTGTTGTTGCTGCTTCATGATGTCACTTCCTGTTCTGGGCAGGATTGTTGACAGCCAATCACAGTTGACGTGCTGTCTTTTCATGGACGTCTGTCGGCGTGGTGAGAAATGGCGTGCGCGTGCTCACACCGCCGTGATGAATTCCTACATTAGGCTCGGGCGAGTAACGATGCGGGGTATTAGTTCAAGGTGACACTACTCAATACTCTTGTGTTCCTTTATGATCTAAAGACTAGAAAGTTGTCACGAATTGAATGCAATTTGAAGGGGAAATTGCTACTAAGAATATTTAGGTCTTTAAAATGTCTGCCATTTTTGGGAGGATTTTTTTTTTTATGTATCGAAAGTACTAGAATAAAAGGACTAAATACAAATGTATGACCTCACTTGTACGTAACAGAATTCCGCTCACAAAAAGTGATTCGTTTTTAAAGGGGGATTGTAAGCAAAATGCCGGCAATGTCGATTTTCAAAAGGTACGTACGAAGCGAGAAGAGGAAACTTGAGCGAGGAAGCGACTGACGGCATGATTTGCCTTGGCGGGCCACGTGAAATGTACAGCAGGTGGCGGCAGTGCAACTAAATAACGAAAAAAACAATAAACGAAGAAGACCCGAAGACTGACGTCATCCGCGCCACAAGGAAGCGGCGAGACGCGCAGGACGGATTTGCTTTCCGCTTAATAAGCAGCTCGACATCATTGATAAGGTAACGATGGATGACGTCACAACACTTGAAGCGTTTCATTGAGTTGGACGTTTTTTAAAGTTTGATGTAGTTGCTGCTCGTGTGTCAGAAAGCAAGAAAAAGGCCAGATCCGCGTCGGCGAACGCGAGCTAGCTTGTTCGTCAGCGTCTCAAATGTCATCACAAGTGCGAAAGTCGTCAATCTTTACGAGGACGAACTTGAACTTGTTTTCATAAAGGCGCCATTTTGGACTTATTCGCGAGTACTCGTACGTACTTTTGCTCATTGCAAAGCCACTGATTTGGAGTAAAGTATTAGTTTATTAAAAGAACAGTGCAGTAACATTAAGAAGATGGCTGCACCAGATTGAGCACGATGCTAGTTTCTAATTTGCATTTCATAAACATATATATATATATATTTAGCACGAGTTTCAACATAAACAGCGTTTGAGCTGAATGGCTTCCAAGTCACGTGACCTGAAACTCCTGGTGGGCCGAAAGTGCCGAACCCGTCTCATGAAATACGTACGCCTCTTGTTTTCCCATTTCCAATATGTTCCATACATTTTGCACTTAAGCGCAATATAACTTAGCTTTTTTAAATCGATAGCTTCCAGTTTATGTGACCTGTTGACCCCAAAGAGTGCAGGACGCTTGACACATTTCCTATTCGACAAAACAAATGAAAATGTGTTTGATTGTATTTGCGCAGAGCCGACTGCGGCGCGAGGGCCGAGTTGCGCACGCCTGGCACTTGGCAGTAGTGTTGTTCCGATACTGGAATCGGCAGAGGCCCCGATACTGCGTTAAAACTGTGGTATCGGTGAGTGCTAGCAAGTGACATGCCGATACCATCCATTGTGACGCTCATAAAGGACTTTGGATGCATCATTTTGTGTCTTGCACGAACATTCGCTGACGTGTTCACTGCATGCCGAGCTAAGACGTCCGATTGGCCCTTGAATGCTCTGAACCAATGGCAGGGCAGCCTTTTCATGTTGAGAAAAACAAAAACTTGGTATCGGCATCGGCCGATATGCAAAGCTGCGTATCGGGGGCCAAAAAACGGTATCGGAACAACACTACTTGGCAGCCTTCCAAGCGTCCAGCGAAACATCGTGATGACGTCGTCACTGACGAGGGTCGCCGATGGCATCGAGTCCGTGTCGGGTTTGTGGAATCGGTTTGTCGCTCGTTCACTCGAACCACTGGAGGGAGAGAGTGTGTTGATTGGTTTTCTGTCTCAGAAGCACAAATCCCTTCATTCTTCATGTTTTGAGCTTTTGCTGTCCTGTAATTACTCATGCAGTCCAGTAGGTGGCAGTAGTGCTGAGACTGTGCAGAAGCGTATCGACAACAATTTCATAAACAAATGACATGATTTATTAGCGCTGGGCGATACGGCTAACAAATGAAATCTTTGCAAGACGATTATGATTTTAATCCATTTTAATCGAATAAACTGCGCAAACATTTATTTAAAGGTTTCATTGATTCAAAAATAACAAATCATTAGCAAGCACTGAACTAATGAATTTGTCGGCCGCCGTAGCCTCAACGTCCTCCTGGCAATTTTCTGCCGTTTTGACGTGATGCGAATTGAGGGGACGCATGGTGGGCGTGTCCTCTTCGCTTTTCCTTTCCAAGCGCCCTTCACGCTGCTTGGAAATCGGAGCGCACGTCATCACGCCACTCGAACCGAAGCATCCTCATCCTCGAGATGACAAAATGTTGTCTTGAAGGAAGCTCGCCAAACGCTAACGTCAGCTCATCCCCAAAAACGCAGCCGTGACGTCATGCGGAGCGATGGCGAGCGGGCGGCGGGGTCACGCCATCGGCCCACAAGTCCCGCTGACGCTGCAGGAGGTGCGAAGCCGCCGCTTGGCGCTCGCTGGCTGTCTTGGCCGTGCTGACGGCGTTTGTGCTTTGGCCTGCAGTTTCCCCTCCTGAGCAGCAGGAGGCAGCAGCGACGGCGCACGCCAGCAGACAATCGCAGGTGACCCCAAAACGCGGCGGCCGCGCTCACCGTGCGTCGGCCACGCTCGCCGTGCGTCGGCCGCGCTCGCCGTGCGGCGGCCGCGCTCGCCGTGCGTCGGCTAAACGTCGGCTTTTCTGTGCGTGCCGGCTGCAGAGCGCGCCGTCGCTGGAGGTCACCATCCAGCGGCGCGACCACGCCAGACACTTCAACATGGCCGGCACGCAGGCGGCGGGGGCGGGGCTTCGCTGCCACATGTGCGCCACCACCTGTCACTCCATGCAGGTGAGGAAACGCTCACACAAACATTTCAAACCCAACTTCAGCTTGATGTCATTTTTTTTTAATGCAAAAATACCAAATCAAGATGAGATGATTCAAATTCTTTCATCTAATAAAGACGATTTTTTGAAATGCGGAATCCTCAGACTTATGGATTTAGTATTCGTAAAGTAGAATTACTCTACATTAAAAGTATATTCTTTGAACTGCAAAATAATCTGGTTCCAAAGAGCATTTCGGCGCTGCTGTATGCAAAAGTTTTTTTTGTTTTGTTTACGTTTTTATGTTTTGAGGATGAAACTGAATGCAGACATCATAATTGTAAAAAAAAAAAAAATTTTTTAAAAGTAATTATACTTTACTAATACTAAACACATAAACCTGAGGATTATGCATTTCAAATAAATAGACATTATTAGACGAATGAATACGTATCACATCATCTTTCTTTGGTCAAAAAATGACATCAATTTGAATTTCGGCTTGAAATATTTCCGAGAGAAACTTTGGATTTTTCATTTGAGTTCCTTTTTAATTTCCTTTTGAGTTTTGTGATTTCAATCGAGTTGGTTTTCAGGGTGGTTGTCTTAGTTAATATTAGTTTGAGTAAAAAGAAAAGAAGAAGCTTAGTTTAAGTTGGTTTCAGTATTAGTTTTCATGTGTATTTCTTGTTTATTATTATTATTATTATTATTTTGGACTTTTACATCCCCAAAGGCTCAACATTCAATTCATTAGCAAAGACTAAAACAAAAGACATTTTTGCTAACATTTTTAGTTTTGTAAACATAAAATGTCATTTCAGTTAGTTTTCCTTTATTTTTTTTTAAGCATTTTTGTTTTTATGTTGTGCGTGCGCGTGTGCGTGTGCGTGGAGATGTTTGTGGCGCACATGAGCGGCTCCGCCCACGTCAGCAAATGGAAGGCGATGACGCGCTCCGTCGGCGTCATCGCGCACACGCTCACAAACAGGTAAGACGCACGCACACACGCACATGCACGCGCACGCTATGTGATGACGACGTGCGCGTGTCCAGCAGACGGCGCCGCTGGTGCGACGCGTGTCAGAGTCACTTCAGCGATGATGTCATCAGCCATCGACGCACCAAACGACACAAAGTGAGCGTTGCACTTTTTTGCTTTCGTTGTTTCGTATTTGTTATCCTGAGGGAATCTTTCAATTCTATTGATATTGTATTGATTATCTTTCAATGTTGATATTTGAGAAAGTCGTGTTGTGTGAGATCATGACGTGCGTGCGTGCGTGCGTGCGTGTGCGCGCAGGAGCGCAAACGTGCTTCGCGGCCGTTCTGCGCGGCGTGCCGCCGGCACGTGAGGTCGCCCAGGAAGTTCGTGGAGCACATGAAGTCCGACCAGCACAAGCGACAGGTCAGAGGTCGTGCGCGTGCGCGCGCGTCGGGAAGCTGACGTGACGCTGGCGTGTGTCCCGGCAGGCGCTCGTGAAGAAGGCTCAGGAGGAGGAGGAGCTTATCACCGTGGACGCCGTCGGCTGCTTTGAGGACGAGCCGCAGCCGCAAGTGGCACCGGAGGCCACGCCCACTCGCTCCACAGGTGAATCGGACGCCCGAAAAGCCAAATCAGCCCATTTTCGCTTTCCAGACCGAAATCGAGTCATAAAACCAGGAATGCATTTTTTTTTTCAAATCTCATGAAATCATAAGAAAATAGCATTTTTGTGTGTGTTTGGCTTTGAACTTGTTGGCATGAATTTAAAAATGTTTTCTTCCATTTTTGAAAGAAAGCTGCACTCATTCCCGATCTTTGCAATTTCTAATGATTGAATGAAAAGAATCAATTCTTTTCATGTCATCCTCGTTGATGTCAATGTTTGTGTGACGTCGTCACAATCCGTAACAAGCCCGACTTTCCAAAATCTGCTTTTGACCAAAAATGACAAAATGCCCGTTTTGTCAATTCCTCATTGCCGCGTGACTTTTTTTCATTTTTTTTTTCGTGTCTTCCACAAAATTTCAACACTTTTGCAATCATTTTCTTCATCTGTTTATTTTTTTTATAACTCTTTATTCCTTCTTTTGAATTTTGAAAAGTGTGTTGTTGTAAAATATATCAAAAAGGCTGAACGTGTTTCATCAGGGTGAAAAAAGTTTTTTGCAAGCAGACAAAAATCATTTAGTATTTTTTGGCTTGAAAACTTGTGGCGCCTTTTGTGTCTTTTTTTTCTTGTGATTTGTTTGAACGTAACGTTGACGTGTCGTCCGCAGGTGACGCAACGACGCGGCCGGACGGACGCGGTAGCGGCGCTCATCCCTTAATCCCGCCTCCTCCTCCTCACGGCTCCGCCTCCTGGGCCGCCCGCTCTCGTCCTTCCTCCGCTTCCACGCAAAGGACGTCAAAAACGGACTCCGGCATCCGCGGAGCGACTTGTTACCGGGAGCAGCTCCAAAAAAACTGGCGCTAGCTCCGCCTCCAACACGTGCGGAATGTAAGTACAAGGTCAAGAGGTCAAAAGTAGAGGTCAGATCAGACAACTTTCATTCCACAAATTGAACAAATACAAACTGCAGTGAGATTTAAAAAAGTGAGTCGGGAAATGTTTGAAAGTCGACACGCGAATGTTTGAGAGCCGTCGAAAGGAATCGACTAGCA
The DNA here is from genome assembly GCF_051991255.1 of Vanacampus margaritifer. Classification (NCBI taxonomy): domain Eukaryota; kingdom Metazoa; phylum Chordata; class Actinopteri; order Syngnathiformes; family Syngnathidae; genus Vanacampus; species Vanacampus margaritifer. The sequence continues at coordinate 256,822 of NC_135434.1, forward strand.
AAGGAATCGTCGAGTCGTCGATGGGAGACATTTTCAATTTTCAATTGTCTAAATGTTCTCATTTTAGTCCTCGATGAAAGAAGACGGACGGATTCTTTTCTGTACTGAATCCAGATACCACATTTGCAAACTTGACTTTGGCAAACAATCACTGATTAATAAACAGTCCTTTTTGTTCTACAAATTCATGGCAAATTTAAATGAATCCGATTCGTCCATTAATCGGCAGATTCGTCGATTGTAAAAATAATTGATCGTGACATCTGATCAGCGACTGCTCAGGTGTCACCAGGGAGGACTTTTTTGCTGGTCTTTGTTGCCATGGAAACCACAGGCGCCGTCACGCACGCACGCGAGGGCAAACCACACCTTTTGCCTTGTCAGTGGGAGGAGCTTGACAACAATGAGGCAAAACTGCCAGCAGGTGGCACTGGTGCGCCATTTTCCAGGCGCCAAGTCATCAGCTGACAACATTCAAAAGAAATGAATAAAAACGGATATAAAAAAAGAGATCATTCGAATTCATTTTGAATGTTGGCACTTTTGGTCCATAGCAACTGACTATCCAATCAATTAATCTTGATCAATAAATGTCAAAGTGTCCACATTTTCGGCCTCTCAGTAGGAAAACATTTTTTCTCGTCCTCCATGAAAGCCCAAATTGGCTTGAATCCAAATAGAAAATCTAAATATAGATATATTGTTAGTTTTGCCGTCATCGTCATCATCATCATCATCATCATCATCATCATCATCTTCATCATCATCATCATCATCATGTCTCAGGTGTGACGCCACTGAACATTTTGACCAAACGTCTTAAAGGCGTTTTTTGAGAAAAACTGCGTGCGTGACTTCTCTGGTTGGCGCGCGTGCACGTGCGCGTGTGTTTGCCAAATGTTTGTGCGACGCGTCAAGGACGAGCGCCAATCATGACTTGTATTGATTTGTCCAAAAAGCTGCGGGACGCCAACCTTGGCCATGCGGACATTTTGTGTGTTCTTTTCCACAACTCATTTTTGGAAAGTGCATTTTTGGGGCTGCTGTTTCTTTATCAAATGTTGTTTTGAGCAAAAAAAAAAAAAAAATCATTTGTGGATTATTTTCCATTCGCTTCTTCAAGAAAATATTCAACAAGATTATTTTGCTCCTAATCGCGATTAGGACCATCATTCTTTTTTTTTTGGGGTACAAAACAAGAAAATGTTTAAATGTCCAAAAATAAATGAAGACAAATCCGTTTCTTGAATGAAACCAAATTGATGACATTTGCTATTTATTTCAAATCAAATCAACGATGATGCCAATGTAGTCATTGAAATTGGATGAATTTCGTTCTCCAGCAATCAAATGCTTTTGCTTTTTGCCCTTTGAAATGTTTTCTTTTTCTTTTTTTTTCTGCTCCGACATGTCGAGGTCGCAAATGTCGCAAATGAGCGCCTAACGAGCTCTTTGCTCGTCGTCGTCTCCTTCTCAATCGCCTCTTTTGTCACTGACGAGCCATTAAATCCAAGGACGCGCGTGCGCGCACACTCTTGCGTCCTTCACGCGCGCGCGCGCGCGCCTCCCCACGAACGCGCAGGCGACTTTTCAGGCTGCCATCCGCAACTTGACTTTTTGCTGGATGACAACTTGTGTGTGTGTGTGTGTGTGTGTGTGTGTGTGTGTGTGTGTGTGTGTGTGTGTGTGTGTGTGTGTGTGTGTGTCTTTTGTGAAAGTGCAAATGTGTGTATGCGCGTGTCACGGCGCAGCATACTCGGGAAAGGCCCCCCCCCCTTCCTCCCCCGCAAGGAAGTGACATGTTAGTGAGTGGCAGGCCCCGCCCCCTCACCCCCGTCCCCGGCCCATCCCGGACGCCCCGCGAGGCCGATCGAGCGCTCCCTCGGAGGCTAACCTGCAATTAGCGGCAATTAGCGGCAATTAGCTCGCAGCGCTAACGTGACGTTGACGCTAATCGCCAAGTTTTGACGTCACGTCGCGAGCGCCAAAGCTTACCACACACTGAAAAAAAATGATTTCATGGAATTGGACCTTTTATTTGACAATTTTTTCTGTATTTAAAAAATATTTCATCTCCCAAAAATATGATGAAATCCGTGTAAGTGTCCAAATGAATGGTTTATAGAGCTTGCGTCCAAATTCACAAGGGCGGGTCCGAATGTGTCGGCTGCGTGACGTCACTCCCGGCGCCGACTTCCAAATGAAAGGATTGTCAACGCTGCTTGTCGCGGCCGACAATCCTTTCATTTGTAAATCAGTCGTGCGTGCGTGCGTGCGTCGCGCCGGCAGTGCCGCCACGCAGCCGACAAATTGGGCCTTCGTCGGACCCGCCCTTGTGAATTTGGACGCAGGCTCAGAGGTTGGGCCAACTGCTGGTCACATGACATCCGGACGCCATCTTGTTACCCTGCCGAAACCCAGTTGGCCAAACTCTTGTCTATCGGCGGCTGTGGTCAAATGGCCGCCGCCATACGAAGGAGGCGGAGCCGCGCTGACCGCGTTTCCCGCTCATTCGCCTTCACGGCAAACGAGCGAATCGGGTCACGGCCGCCATCGAGCGACGGACGTGAGGCGGCCGACCAGCAAAACAAAACGAAGCAAGCCAAGAGCACAAGTTGCGTCTCGCCACCTTTTTCGATCTCGCCGAGTTGTTGAACAAACGCAGACGACATTCTTAGCATTGAAAGGAATTCTTACCGGTGGCGTTTTTGCCGCAGCAAGTGGCAACGTAAGATGGCCGCCAGTGGCTTCAACCTGAACCTCGGTGACGGAAAGAAAAGCTGCCGGCATTTCTTTCAAACGGCGTTTCATGCTGAATGTAAACAAAGCGCCGCCATTTTGAACGTTGAACTTACACGAGCGACGTCACGGCAAATGCACGCTTGCGTTCCAAAAGACAAAGTGGGCGTGGCTTGCCGGGCTAGACAAGCTGCGCCCCGTTTTCCATTTCCTGATCGTACAACAGCCGCCAGAGGTATCGGCCGATCCTCAGTGGTATCGGCCATCATTGTGAGTATCGATACCTTGAACTAAGGCCTGCCGATACCAAGCCCATTTTTAAATGAATTCCAACTTTGGATGGTTCATTCTCAATTTTGCATTTTGATGTGAAGTCATCAAAAAAAAAAAATCACAATCAAAAGAAATGTTTTGCTGCTTGTGGTTAATTGACGGATTTCATTTCTTTGCGATTGGTCGCCCGTCAGCAACTTTTCAATGCCAGTCTGCAAATGGACTTGATGTGCACGCGCACGCTGAGTGCTTAATGAATTGACGCCGTCGTAATGGGCTGAACACAATAAACACTCATTAGTCAGGCAAGAAGAAAGCCCCCCCCCCCCAGACAACACCCCCCCCCCCAGACAACACCCCCCCCCCCCTCATTTCGCCGAGGACACAGCTGCTTGCAAACAGATGGACACTTTTAATGTGTGTCACTACGCGCACGCGCACGCACAAAGAGCAGCTGGTGGCGGTTGGTACCTGACACGAGCACCATTCAAGAAACACTTGCGACTCTGTACGCGCGCACGCACGCGCGTGTGTTCCCAAAACAACAACAAAGCAAAAGTGACAAAATGTGTTTGACTTGAATCACTTTACCGGTAAAAGCAAATGAACGGAAAGCGTTAATCAATGAATAAATGAAGCCATTCTTGTGTTTTTGTTTTTGTTTTTGTTTTGACTGCAAGAGGAAGTTTTGCGTTTAAAAAATGGAATCATTGATATTGAATCCAATTGACTTTTCAAGCTTGATATTGATGGATGATTTTTTTCTTTTTCTCATCAATTCTGAAGAAAATAGAATTTTAAAGGCCGAGGTTGTTGTTTTTTTCTCTTTTCTTGTAATTGTTCGCATGAATTTTCAATTATTTTCTTCCATTTATGAAAGACGAGACTTATTGCACTTTAAGACTATTCAGAATCTTTTGATTTTCATCTCATATTTGCTGATGTCAATGTTTGCGTCATTATAACACTTCATGAATAAACTCAATCTTTTAATCAGCGACTGCCTCTGCAAATTGCACATTTATTATTTGTGGCGTTTTTATGGCGATATTTAAGAAGAATTGATGTTCCATAATTAAGCAATATTGGATTGAAGTGAAATTAGAATTGATACCGAGCCCTATTAAGGGGTTTGTTTTATTTATTTCTTTTTCTTTTTTCCCTCACTTGAGAAACTCATTTGCACTCGTGGAAAATAAGCGTGTTTTTTTCTGTAAGAAGCCAATTTTTGTTCCCCAACTTAAGAACAAAACAAACGACTGTGGTGCAAATGTTTGCAAACATTTGCAAACATACTTGTAGGCTAAATGCTAAAAACGTAGCATTTCTCCCCATAATGCGACGTCATGCGGACTTGAAAATGTTTTTGTTACGTTTGAAAATGCAGTAAGCATCAAAACGTTTCTCATTTGTCATTCTTAGGATTGTTTATGATGTCTGCAGCGCAGGATTGCCATTTGGCCTTTTTTTTTTTCCCATGATGCCACGCGCATGCGCAAGTCAAAGCATTTTGCGCGAGTGGCGCTTGTGAGAGGTCAAGTATTCCTCAAGTCCTCATGAGACCATCCAAAGGTCAAAACGTTGAAAAGGGGGAAAAAGAACATTTCCATTTGACACAATGAGACGCCGACAAAAGCTCGCTTCCATCCGCTCGCTTCCCTTTCAGCGCCGGCGCGCACGCAAGGTCGCGTGTGCGCACCTTTTGTGCACGCGCGTGTGTGTACTTAAGGGAGGCGCACGAAATGTTCCTTCCTTTTGCGCCGCCGCTCCAAGTCAGTCGTCTTCATTGGCGCCTTTTGCCACAAGCAACATTTACAGACGCCATCTTGCCTGCGTTGACGACGTGGCAACGCAAGCCGTTCGTTTCAAACCACGATGGATGTCATTCAAAGTTACAAAAAGATTGGGCGATCTGGGGTACGTGCCACGGAGGAGGCGGGACTTCCTGGTTTTCACACATCAGCTTCGTTTCTGTTTCCTGTTCGCCAGTTCTTGCGCTTCCGCCTTTTGTGCCCCTCGGTTGAGCGTTCCCGTCAACGGGTGCGAGTGTGTCTGTCAGTTGTCACAAGCATTTCAGAGAGTTGAGGCGGCCATGGGTGCGAGTGTTGGAACGCGGCCGTGAGTGGCCGGAAACCACGCTGGCATGCGGAAGTCGGTGGCATCTGCCCCGTTACGGCCAATGCCATGGCCACATCCAACATGGCGGACGCGTCAGTTTGTCTGGTGATTCCCGTCTTCCCTTGGACGCTATTTCCAAACGCGGCCTCATGTCGTCACCGCAAATGTTGACGTCCGATGGTTGAAGGATTTTGTGGCCGCTCCACAACGCTTGTGTGATGACGAAGTTACTCGAGCTTTTTGCCTCCTGTCAGGCGGCGGCCATCTTTAAACACCTAAATAAGATGTTTGTCTGTTTTGCACCCACGTTAATTGTCACTTGTCGTCGACCCGTCAATGATGACGACGGCGAGTGCGTCCGTCCGGATGGGGCCGTCTCATGCGAGGCTTCGCATCATCAAGCATTCGCCGAAAGGCGCGAAAGGTGGGCGGAGTCAGAAAATAGTGCGGAAACGTTTCAAGGTGGATGCGGGCGTCCACTGACCTCACCTGACAAATTAAAGGGCAGCACTGAGCTAACCAATCAGCTCCCTGCTGACCCGTGGAGCTTGAGATGGTTCGGGGGGCAGGAAGGGGGGGGGGGGACAGGAGGGGGGGGGGGGGCGAACATCAAACAGCAAAGGTTAAATGACGCGTCCAAAATTGGCCTACCTCGCATGTCACTGGGTTAATGAGGAGGATAATTTCCTTCTTGAATCCCGCTAGGCTGAGAGATTTCAAGCTGGGGGCCCGCGGGGGTCCGAGGGGGCGGGGCTAAACCCAAACATTTGTCTGGAAGCCGTTTTTTGCTCCAATGTTTCTTTTTTTCTTCATCATTTAGTCCTGTTTGATTTCTTTTTGGCACAAGCAAACCATTCATTCCATTTGTAGCATTTGCGTCCTAATCAGTTAATATCGACTTAATTCACCTTCATGAATTTTATTGGAAATATTTAAAAATGGGCTGAATTAAATCAACCCATTACGTCTTTCCATAAATAGTTATTTCATAAATTAGAATAACATTTACGGTGACTGTTTTTTTGTTTACATGAAAATGAATTATAAAAGGCAAACGTGCACATTTAATATGTATTTTAATCAATAATGATCTCGAAAATATGACTATTCTATGATTAACATTTACACATTTAAAGAAATGTGAGTTTTTTTTATCAATACTGAATGATTTGTTTTTGAATGAAAACAAAAACAAATGTATTTTATTCCAGCAATTATTTCATTACAATTGCATTGACTTTAAAAATGCAAAGTAGAATATTATTTTGCCATTAAAAGAAAAATGACACCTACTTTAAACATGTACTTATTTATTGTAATAAGGAATCAATTATTCATGAATTTGTTGTCAATAATGTAAAGCGAAAACATGAAGAAAATCGAAGACGATCAAACAAAAGCCGTCGATGCCTTGCAAATGTTTTGACCGGCGCAAATAATTGATTAGCGTGACATTCATTTATAAAAACAACAATTTCCATTTGACTATGAAAACAAACTTGTCCTTTTTTATTGACTGGCGAGACCAGATGAAAGTTTGTCTCGTCCAAATGATTGAAATGAACCCCAAGTCGTCACATTCAAATGTCTTGAAAGAGCCTGTCCAGAGGAGCTGATGCTAACTTAGCATGCACATGCTAATGTACCGCCAGCGGCTACATTGCCCGCATCACTTTGACGTCACAAGTCAAAATGGCGCTCTTTGATTGATCCCGCTCGGACCCTCAACGCCTTTCAGGCGAATGTCAGCAACAAAGATGTCCGATTGCGACCAATTGCTTGTCGTTGGGGTTAACGCAGTCCTCCCGAATCCCGTTGCGTCTTGTACCGTCATTTGCCTCAAACGCCGCGAGGTCGCGACCGACGCAATCCGAGCGGGATGCCTGCCATTTCCCACCTTCATCAAATGCAGCATTTTTCCTCAGTGAAACGCGTTGCACTTTGGATGATTGTCATTCGCTTGGTGAGGAAAACTTTCATTTGAAAACGTGATCAAACGTTTCTTTGACTATTAGAACAAAATGTCTGACAATACGCCATCTTGGAAACAGCGTTCCAAATGTTGGGAATTGTCAATAGGAAAATCCTCATCAAATTCTTTCTGTAAGTTTCGAGCACATTTGACGTCATTATTTGCATTCATGTACATTTGTTGTTTATACTTCTTAATAAGTTCATGCACAAATGTTAGAATAACATTTTGTTACACTTCAATCACAAATGATTTATTGTTTAGTCCAGGAGTGCCCAAGTCCAGTCCTGGAGCCGCATTCAGCCTCTTTTCCATGTTTCTCTCCACCAACACACCTGATTCACCATCAAGATCGTTAGCAGGCTTCTGCGATGCTTGCGGATGAGCTGATCATTGGATTCAGCTGCGTTGGAGGAGGGAGACATGGAAAACGGGCTGGATAGGAGCTCTCAAGAACTCCAATTTGGGCACCTCTCGTCTAGCCATTTCTCTCACTTCCTCAGGTTTATTCATCCTATCAATTGGCGCACCTCCCCGTTCCAAAATCTGCGTCTCTGCTTCTGAATAAAAATTAAAAGTGAAATATAAAATATATATATTTCAAAAAATAATAAGTCCCCTAAATAGAAAGCACAAGTCTGACTAAAATAATAATAATAATAATAATAATAAAAGGGTTCAAAGCTTTGAAAATGTTTGCGCAAGACTTTTTGTCTTTGCATTTTGGGAACTTTTTTGTGTTTCGGTAACTTTTCGGTGTCACCTGTGGCGCCAGCGGCACCACGTGACTCCACGCGGAAGCGGAAGCTCGCGCGCGCTCGCCAACAGCCAGCTGAGCCGCTGCAGAGATCCTCTCCTCGGCGGGACGGGACCTCGTGGACAAGTTGGAAGGTGCGCGGCGACTCGGCAAAAGCCTCGAGGCGTTTCGGTCCTCCTTTGCGGCATCGGAGCAAATGGCGCCGCTTCGCACCTTCCGCCCTCATTTTGATTTGGAAGCCGGCCCAAGCCCGACGGAGTGAGCCCTCGGCGCCCGCGGAGAGCATCTGCGTCTCGCCGAGAGCTGAGCTAGCAGCTCGGCGGCTAGCAGGCTAACGGCTAGCGAGCGAGCTAGTGGCGCTGTGATGGCGGAGCTGGTGCAGGCAGGAGGACAGGCCTCGATCGGACAGCCGGGGCTCAAGTCGGACGGCCTGGCCGACGCGTTGCAGCGGGCCCGCCAGGTAACCTCCGCCGAGGGGCCGCCGGCCAGCGAGTCCCGCGGACCCCCTTCTCCAGCCCCGGACGCGCCTCTTACGTGGAGTCGGAACACTTTTTTTTTGCCTTCTTTTGGACCGCCGAGCAAGTTCGCGAGCGCGCGCGCACGCACGCACATTAGCACGCTAAGCTAGCTGGGGCACTTTTGCCCACTTTGACGCGGCTGACACGAGCCCCCCCGGGAGGCTTTACCCTCCTCCAGCTGGGAGATACTTACTTTGGGGGGACTTTGGCGAGCTGTCATGCCAAAGTAGGGAGGGGGGGACTACGACGACGACGACGACGACGAGTTGGGGGGAGGGGGGCACTCATAAGTTTGTCCACACGTGTCACTCGGGCTGACAACTTGTTGAACTCACCAACTAACTAACAATGACGTGTTTAGTACACCAAGTAAGACATACTTATTTTTTGTATGCTCACTCTTTAAACTGGGGGTGCTTCAAGTCTAACACCGCCGCCCCCCTCCCACAATCTCACGCTCAGGCTATATGTGAGCTTTTGCAAGTGGGGGTGTGCGGACCCCAACTTAGTGGATCGACTTGACTGTCACACGAACTTCCTGTTAGCTGAGCAAGCTAACTTCCTGTGTTCAACGCAATCCACTTAAAAGGCTACTTGACTCATTTAGCCACTTTCAGAAATCTCATGTCAATGAATGTGATAACGTCATGATTTTTCATGTACAATTGTTTTTTTATTATTATTTTTAATGACTTTATTTCTTTTTTGCACTCCCTCAAACGTGGTCTCTCAGGCGGGGAAGCGAAACCACGGCAAACTGCATCGTGGGCAAGTGACGGTTCTTTTCATGTTCAATTCATTGAAAAGACATTTTGCCGTCAACTGAAGATGACCTCGTGTGCTCGGGTAACGACCAATCACGGCTCACCCCTCTTGTGGGTTTGGTCATGTGAGGTTAGCAAACTGAGCCGTGGTTGGTCGTCACCTGAGCAGCGGTGATGTCATCTTCACGGGACGGCAAAATACTCTGGACGTGAAAAATAACGAGGTCACTTATCACATTCATCAAAATCTTTTCTTTTTGCCGAAGGTGTCTAAATGAGTCAAGCATCCCTTTCCGAACACACAAGTGGACCGCCACGTAAACATCGACAATGTTCTTTTGACATGCTAACTTCCTGTTAGCCAAGTGTGGAACTAGCAAGACGTAACATACCGACACGGTGTTCCCCACCCACGAGTCCGCAGCGGACGAAATAGCTCATCTCTCTGCCGACTTGCTTTCCATGCTAACAAGCTAACGTCCTGCGGTGGAACTCACAAACAAGTTTAGTAGAGTTTGTGGTCATCCGTTAACGTCCTGTGACATGCTAACATCCTGTTAGCCCAGCAAGGTAACGTCCTCGCTTGTGTTAAGCTAACTTATGGACAAGTGGACCATTTTTGCGTGGACTGACTCGGTGGACATCCGTTTATTTTGGGTGCTAATGTTCTGTTAGCCGAGTGAGCTAACTTGTTGTGCTCCCCAGATGGTGGGAAAGATTGGCGGGGGCGGCGAGGCCATGGCGCACATCAACAGCTCGCCAGCAAGCGTGGAGCCGTCGCTCTACTACAAACGACTTCCTGACGACGCAGGTGAGCGCACGCACGCACGCAGCGTCTCATCTGTGACGTCACGCATTGCTTCATCGGCCGTCAATCGCGAGGTGGTTTTTGCTTCTTTCAATTGGACGAGATTGTGCTGGTGAATTGCTATGCAGTGCGATCATTGGATATTCTTGACCACACCCACATTAGCAGCCATCTTTGTTTTGGCCTCGAACCTCCTCCACACGCATTTCTGATGATGTTGTTATTTTGTTATCCTCCTTTTTTTACATGTTAAAGAAAGACCAATACATCCCAATATAGCATCTTTTGTGTGAAAATGAATGGAAATGTTCTATTCTTCTAATTTGTCATTTCTAGTTCCTGACATTAAAATGGCCACATGATAGCTTGAAAAAAAGGTCAGGTATCGTCCTGATACTGATACCTGGTATCGGTATTGGCCCATCCCCACACAATAAAATTGTCTGTTTGAAGAGTAAACGAGTCCCTCTTGGAAGTTCATTGCAGCCAATCAACTTGATTTTTTTCTCATCTGGACGAAAGAGAGTTGCGTTGTATTGTCCTTAAAAAAAACACACAAAAAAAAAAACAATGTACAAGGTGCCAGTGTGTGCTAGTTAGCCCTAAAGACAACATGGGTAGCACATGGATCAGTTTGTTTACATGCAGCAATTGTTCCATATTTTGTTTGTAATTCAAATCGATTGTGCTCAATGGGAGGAAAAAATGCAGTTTTATGTTTTTAATCCTTATTTTCTTTCACTTATTTGATGTATTCTATAAATACTCGGACCCGAGCAAATGATTACATTCAAATTGGCTCAATTTTTTTTTTTTTATGGCATCCAAACAAACAAACATTTTGTTTTTGTCGCATCAAATGAAAAAAAGGCTTATACAACTTTTGTGCCTGTAATTCATATCTTAAAGTCAAACGTCAACATTTCTTGGCAATAATCGGTCATATGTGAGCTCACTAGTGGTGACGTTGCGATTAATTTCACATTTGTGGAATACGAGTTATGCGGCACAATGCAGCCGTTTTCATCAATATGCTGAAGGCGGCCATTTTGCCGCTTGCTGTCGACTGAAGACGACGTCGCAGTCGCTCGGGCGATGACCCGTCGCAGCTCGCCTGTTTTCTGAAGCTGCGCCCTGATTGGTTGTTACCTGCGACCTGAGCAACTGTGATGTCATCTTCAGTCGACAGCAAGTGGCAAAATGGCCGCCCACTCAGACGGATCAAAATGGCCGCCCACTCAGACGGATCAAAACGCAATATTATTAGATGTTTAATATCATAGAGATAAATGCATAGAACATATTATTGTTCCCCCCAAAATTGGGGGGTTGACTTCCCCTTTCAAAATAAAACTCATGATATATTGTTTAAATGAATTGGCTCATGATCTGAAATTTTTTGGGGCGCCAAATATTAGTATTGAAAAAATAGTTTGCTTTCACGTTGATGTTGTCGACTTTTGCTTGTTAGCTTGCTGACGTCGTGCGCTTTTGTGTTTTGTTTTGAAATGTGTGCACGTTTAGGTAATCAAGTGTCAGCCATGGCCCACCAAAGGTACGACGCGCGCACACACACACACATTTGGCGTAGTGGTTGAGGTCGCCATCTTATGCGCGTGTGCGTGTTTCAGGGTGTTGACGGAGGACTACAAAGTTCCCGACCGGATGGTGGGCTTCAGTAAGTGCTCGTCGCGCTCGCACGTCCGCTTTGCGCGCTTCCTGCGTGCCTCATGTGTGTGCGTGATGTGCGTGGCAGTCATCGGCCGAGGCGGCGAGCAGATCACCAGGATCCAGCTGGAGTCGGGTTGCAAGATCCAAATCGCCGCCGGTGAGTGTCCGCGCACACGCCCGCCGGCGTTTGAGGCTTCCGTCGCGTCGTGGCTGATTGCGTGTGCGTGCGTGTGCCTAGATAGCGGCGGCCTGATGGAGCGTCCGTGCTCGCTGACCGGGACTCCCGAGTGCATCGAGTGAGTCTGCAACTTCCCGGCGCGGCGTGTGCGCGGCGTGTGCGCGCGTGTGCGTGCACGTGGGTCAACGTGTGTTTGCGCGCAGGCAGGCCAAGCGTCTCCTGGTGCAGATCGTGGAGCGCTGCAGAAACGGTCCCGGTTTCCACGGCGACGGCGAGGGCGGGGCCCTGGTGCAGGAGATGCTGATCCCGGCCAGCAAGGTGGGCCTCGTGATCGGCCGCGGAGGCGAGACCATCAAGCAGCTGCAGGTGCCAAAGCGCTCCTTGGCTTCGATCCCGCCTGCGCACGCGCCGCCTCACCCGCTGCCGTTTGTTTGCGTGTGCGTGTCAGGAGCGTGCGGGCGTGAAGATGATGATGATCCAAGACGGTCCGATGCCCACCGGAGCAGACAAACCTCTGCGCATCTCCGGAGACCCCTACAAAGTTCAGGTGGCGAAACCCGAGCCGCGTGTTTGCTTTTTCTTCCTTCGGAGCCCAGAATTGATTTTGACAAACGAAACCAAACAAAACCTTTAACAAGTCAATTTGGGCCAAAACGCGACCGCCCGAATTGTCGCCTCCAGTCCCGTTGAGTCGTTGGGATGCGACAGACAAACGTGACCATAAATGTCAACATTGTATGGGGAGGTTGGAGATATTAAAAAAAAAAAAAACTCACAATCATGTATTCGGATTTGCGATCTTGTTTAAAACAAACAAAAAAGCTCACATTGGGAAATTAGTTATTTTTTAGTGTTTTGACAAGGTTGTGTTTGACTGAAGCTGTCAAAAAGTCTGTTTTTTTTTTTTGACAGATGTTGAAACTGATTTGCTGGTATGATTGATTTATTGCTGTGATAATCAATGCAGTGTCCAAAACATTCCCAATTCAAATTCAACTGCAGTAAACTAACCACCAGGGGGTGCTAGAACATCACAAATGGATTTTGAACAGACCTGAAACATTGTGACGTGACGACAACAATATTTAGATCATAATTCTACACACGCACACACACGCACACACACGCACACACTGTGCCGTGCCGGTAAAGGCTGCTTTTGATGTCCTTGAACCTGAAGTTGAACGTTTGCGTTTCCTGTTCAGCGTTTTGCCGCCTTCCGAGATGTTCTTCAAATCTCGTTTGATGTTTGTGAAACGTTGGCGTGCAGTTTTCCATTCGCTTGATGTCGCCGAATAGGATGGAAGATGATGAAAGCGGCGGCGAGGGCGTCGGCACGCGTCTGCTTTGTACGTTGACCAATGTTGGACCTTGTTTGACAACGCGTTGTCGTGACAACGCCTCGCAGGCGGCGAAGGAGCTGGTGCTGGAGGTGATCCGAGAGAAGGACGGCGACTTCCGGGCGGGACGCGGCGAATTCTCCGCCCGGCCGGGAGGAGCCAGCCTGGACGTACGCTCGGCCCAAATGAACAAAGCGCTCGGTCGGGTTCGGCGCCTTGTGACGGCGGCGCTCGTTTGCTCCCTCGCAGGTTCCCGTCCCGAGGTTCGCCGTGGGCATCGTCATCGGCCGCAACGGCGAAATGATCAAGAAGATCCAGAACGACGCCGGAGTGCGGATCCAGTTCAAAACGGGTACGGTTTTTTGGCGGGCGGGCGGGTTTGGCGCCCGGGCCGGCTCAAGTGTGCCTCTTGTTGTCGCGCCGCAGACGACGGCATCAGTCCGGAACGCGTGGCGGTGGTGATGGGCCAGCCCGAACGCTGCCAGCACGCGCTGCACCTCGTCAACGAGCTCATCCAGACCGCGCAGGTGAGCAGCACGCAGTCGCACCTTCGACATGAGCACGCGCGCCGATTTCCGGCTGCTCATCTCGTCCACCATCTTGTTTGGATTTGCTTTTGACGTCTCGTGACTTTGAATGCGTTTTCTCCAAAACTGCTTGATGAAGTGACAAAAATGAAATGTCAGCAGTTTGATGAAGGTGCGAGGAGCAGCGGCGTGTCATGCCGGATTACGGGAACGTTTGAAGCCATTGTTGCGTTTTGTGTGAATGGCAACGGTGCAAATTGATGGCAACGGTGCAAATTGATGGCAACGGTGCAAATTGATGGCAACGGTGCAAATTGATGGCAACGGTGCAAATTGATGGCAACGGTGCAAATTGATGGCAACCTGCTTTCGCTGCCAAGCTTAGTTTGGCTGTGGGGGGGCAGAACCCGTTCCGTCACGTGCATTTCTGCACTTGTGTGAAATGCTATATATATTTTTTTAATTTTTTTTTTTCTTTTTGAAATATTAATGACACTTTGGCACATTGAGTTGATTATGAGATGTAATGCAGCACTCTCGCCTAGAGGGCAGCGTTGAGCTTTGGTTTTGAAAAGACGGCTCGTTGGAGCAGAGAAGAAGAATCCCTCTTGGCTGAAAAACCAGACGGGACTTGAAAGACTTGCCTCGCTTATTTCATGTCATCCAAAATGCACAAGTCCATGAAAATTAAATCTCGCCGCTAATTTTGATTCCTGTCAAAGTCACGCAGCAAATTTGTTATCATCGACATGCTATGAAAGGCAGGCTTACGTTGTCCTTGTTTAGACGCGGCTGGATTGGGTTTGAGTGGAACGACTTTATTGGGTTGACTCCAGCCTCGCGTTCTTGAGCTCGTTGATGGAACTTATCCCAAAGACGTATGAATACGTTTTTGTTTGTTTTTTATGCTAGAGCGTACAGAAGGCTTCGACGCGGCCTCTGAACTGAAGTCAATGCTTGAAGCAATGATAGTTATTACAAAAACGGCCAGCAGGTGGCAGCAGAGCAAATGAGATCAACCAGGGCCATGTTGTTTTGTCAATAATGATCAAACGTTGCTATATTCAAATGCTAATTGCTGCAAACCAGGAACAGACAGAAATAGACTTTTCTTTTTTTCCTGATGAAAGAAGAGATTCTAATCTTTTCTTTTTGTTGCCATGTTTTGATAGCAATAGAACAGAATGTTCTGCGGGCCTTGCAAAATTAGTCCAAATCCAGTCCAACAGCTGGGAGCGAAGGGGGTTGCTTCCGTCAAAATGGCTGCCAGTCAATGAGTTGTACATTTTATTTGTAAAGTTTTCTTTGCAACGGAGCCGCCCGAGCCTGACCATCGATTGCAAAAACAAATCGCCAACAATTGAACATGTTTTTGCCAACAATTGAACATGTTTTTGCCAACAATTGAACATGTTTTTGCCGGCGAGTACAAAAAGTGGCGCCAGGGCCGCCCTTCCACTGACCTCTGGCCCGCCGCCATTCAGGAGCGCGACGGCTTCGGCTCGGCGCTGAGGGCCGGGCGGGCCAGAAGCCGCGGGGATTGGACGCTGGGTTCCCCCGGACCCCTGCAGGAGGTCACCTACACCATCCCCGCCGACAAGTGCGGCCTGGTCATCGGCAAAGGTAAGCCCCGCCCGCTTACCCGCCGTCTTTGCCACTTCCGGCGTCCAAACGGCAAGTGAGCGTCCGGCGTGTGCTCGCAGGCGGCGAGACCATCAAGAGCATCAACCAGCAGTCGGGCGCTCACGTGGAGCTCCAGCGGAACCCGCCGCCCGCCACCGACCCCAACGCGCGCGTCTTCACCATCCGAGGCTCGGCGCAGCAGATGGAACACGCGCGGCAGCTCATCGACGACAAGATCGGGGTAAGCCACCAGACGCGCCCGCCGCCGCCTTCTCAAGGCCGTCAGCCACGACGCTCGTTTGCTCGTTTGCAGTGAAAGACAAAATATTGGCCTCAACATTTTTGCTTTCCGTTTCAGAATTGACAGCTTTGTTGAAAAATGATCCCGCCAAAAATTGGTCAGCAGATCTTTTAGCGACCTTTCAAAAATAAACAAAAGAAGCGTTCCCAAAAGTTGACTGAAACTGTCAATAAAGTTTTGCCAAATGTCAACAGCCAGATTGATGATCGTGATTGACTCCAGGGACTTTTCGATCGGGGACGCTTTGCTCGGGAAAGGCGAGACATTCTGGACTTCCGGCCGCTCGGACCAAAATGTCCGCCTTTTGTTGTGACCAATCGTGACCACGGATCGAAATGTCGTCTTTGGAAAAAAAAGCACAACTCGTTTAGTGACAAGGAAACGCGATTGGTTACGGCGTCCGTTCGTTCATGTTTGTTTGTCTCGACTTCCTGCAAATCCCGCCCCCAACACAATCTCGCTCTGTGATTGGTCCCAACCATCGCTGGAAATCCGTCCGGAAGTCCGGTTAGGGGTCAGAAGCATTTTTGGTTTTGGAAGGTGCAGAAATGAAATGAGATGCGTCTCACTTAGTGACAAACGCAGGCAAATGTCGCTCGTTTGGGTTTTGGTCAGGATTCGTTCATCAAAGCTTTCAGGGAAAAAGTCCATGCCCATATTTGGTCAAATGCCCAAATATGGGCACCGATCATCGATTCCTCCCAACTTCTTTTTACATTAGCTTTGTTTATTGTTTTTTGGTTTGTATTGACCTTTCTTGATCCATGACCTCATTAAATATGCGCATACCAAACAGGTCGGATGTCAAAAGTCCACATTCATGATGAAGATGAGCATTTTGTATCTTTAGGGTTCTGGCATCATGAGTAACGGCGGATTTGGTTTCAGCCCCTTCACTCAAGGCCCCGCCCACCAGAAGTAGGTCCCCATGGCAACACGTGCGTGTGCGTGCGTGCGCGCCAGAAGAAGTTGTGTGACGACCTGCGTGTGTGTTTGCAGCTGTGGCGGCGCTCAGACCTTCTTGACGGGCGTGTGGGGGAACACCTACCAGACCAGCTGGCAGAACGCCGCGCAGCAGGACCCCGGTAACACGCACGCACGCACGCACGCACGCACGCACATCCTGTCCACCCTGCAGTATCCACGGCAACGTCCGTCACCTTCAAACTGCCTTGATTGACGCTTTCTTGGTCATCTTTGCGAATGTGTGTGCGTGCGCGCAGGCCAGCCCAGTCAGCCGGCGAGCGTGATGAGCGACTACAGCAAAGCGTGGGAAGATTACTACAAAAAACAAAGTATGACTTTTGCTTTTTGATTTGCTTGTTTGAATGTGAATTGACGTCTCGATGCCATCTTGCATTTTGTGTGTGCGTGCGCAGGTCAGTCGTCCCAGCAGAGTTCGCTGCCCGACTACACGGCGGCGCTGGCCGAGTATTACCGCCAGCAGCCGTACCTGTGGAACCCCGCCCAGATCCAGGTAGCGACGTCATCAAGTCAGCCCTGCGCTCGCGACGCCGCCCGTCCTTTTATTTCCCCGGCGCCGTTACTCGATGAATCGTCTTTTGGGACCGATTTGCTTTTGATGATGTCATTCGCTGTCTCCGCAGGATCACTAAGAGGCCCCGCCCTCCCTCCCCCCCTCGGAAGCCACGCCCCCTCAGCCCTTGCTTCCTGTTGGCCAGCAAATTGACGGAAACAGGAAGTGCCCTTCTACTGCTCGGAGCCTCCGAAGTCTTGGACTTCCTGTTTGTGTTGGCTTTTTTTTTTCTTTGTCTTTTTCTTTTTTTAACCCAAACCCAAACCTGGCATGGACACGTTTGAACAAACTTCACTTCACCTCCTTTTGTTTTCTTTCTTTTCGCCACATGATGCCTAGCAGTCTTGAGGAAGATGATGATGATGATGATTGTTTAAGCATGCTGCAGATTATTATTATTATTATTATTTTGGGGTGTCTTTTCGGTGACGATATTCTACTGGCATTGGACCGAAACGTGACACTTGACCTTAACGGGCGTCTTTTTGTTCAAAACTCTGTCATTTTATTTCTTCGGTCGCCATTTTGGTCATGATAGCGACAGAGCGCTAATAGCAGTTTTTCTTTTGTGTCTTGAATCTTAAATTTGTCTTCTGTGGTCCGACGCGGGACGACGTGGCGAATGCCAAACTAGCGCATTAGCGCTCAGAACTTTTGGAGAGTGCCCGTTGTGTGTGTGTGTGTGTGTGTGTGTGTGTGTGTGTGCGCGCGTGCGTGCGCATGTCTGTTTTGTTGTTTAGCTTTTTGTCACCTAGCCTTAGCGGAAGGAAGACGCTAGCATGCCGCTAACGTAGATTTATACTTGGTCAAAGCACTGAGACATTTGACCTCGACAGATGTCTTTTTTTCAATCAAACTCAATCGTTTTTATCTTTTTTGAACATGCTAGCAAGGACACGCGGTAGCGTGCTAATTTGTTGTCTTTTGGGTTGGATGCTAGTTTTTAATCTTGTTCAAGTTTTTAAGACGATCCTCCGTTCGTCTTCTGTGGTCAACGTTGTTGGGCGGCACCAAACTAGCGCGTTAGCACGCAACGTTCTGTTTGTGGCTAAAATGCTAGCATTCTGTCAGTTTGTTTTTTTTTAATTGATGAGTTTGCATCAAATCACGTGTTGGTAAAATGAATTGACTTTCATACTCTGTTCAATCATTTTGCTTTATTCACCATCTTTCAGTGTTCTCACTTAGCCTTAGCCAAAGGAGAGTGTTAGCGTGCTGCTAGCTTAGCATAGCGCACATACTGAACAACAGGTGTTTTGTCGAGTGTGTGTGTGTGACCATGATGATGATGATGATGATGATGATGATGATGATGATGATGATGGTTTGGTGCAGGGGTCTATAAATGAGTTAATGAATATTTGTTTTGTAATGAGCTAATATGCTAACACCTCATGTACATGTTGTCGCGTCAACAATAATTTAGTTTGGTTTGGTTTGTAATGATTGTTTGTAATGATCGTTTGAGCCCTCGACTCGAGTCAGTGATCCGGTGTCCGATATGCAAATCCCGCGAGAGTGACGCGTTCCATCTCCCGATTCACTACAAATTGTTTTGACTGTTGGCTTTGATCATGTGCGAATGCTTCGTGTAGGCTGAGTGGTTGCTTCCAAAGGATTTTTTTTTTTTTTTTGCAGATCAGCACCAGCAAGGAGAAGAAGCTCTTCTCAAGACTGCTATGCTAAATGCTAACGCTAACATCTTTTGGCTTAGTGAGCTAAGAAACGGCTCATGGGCCCATTAGCTGGTTAGCCTGGGCGGCGACTCCGAGGCCGGGAGGCGGTTGGACAGGAAAGCTCCCGAGACTCCCGATCACCCCCCGACCCCTGACCCCCACCCCCACCCCTGCTCGTTTTCAGTTCTTCCAGCTGTGCCAGATTTGTCTTGTTTTTGTTCTTCTCTGCTTTTTCTAATGGACGCTTGTCCAAATGTAACCTTTGGACTTTTCTAGTAGATTCTATGGACTGACGGGTGAGGAAGGTGAACATGATGATGATGATGATGATGATGATGATGATGTAACCATGAGGGCTAATAAACAGGCTCCTTCTTTCTGACTTCCTGTGTCTTTATGATGACTTCCTGTGGAGGCCATCTTGTCCGGTGCACGTGGCTGACATTAATAATGGATCCCTTCGTTTTTTATTCATTTTCCAGATGGCCTGATTGATGATGTCATCACTTGTGAAGTGTGTGCGTGTCATATTGCGTCTCCATGTGAGCGATTCAAGTGTTTGTGCTTGTTCCATACAGAGTTTGTGTCGTATTTGCATGTAAGCTTCTTTCTGCCCATACAAAAGGGACTCTTTTTTTAAATTATTATTATTCATTGTAAGAAGGATGTTTGCCTATGTGGATCTTTTCTTTTTTCTCTTTCTAAACTTGAATGACGTCACAGACGATTCTCATGTCAGCTCATCACGAAGACTTCAAATCTGCTCACGATGACTTTAAATGTCGTCACTCAATCTCATCACGATGACTTTTAATCTTGTCATCAAGTTCATCTTTTTTCCCGCTAATGCTTGATGTCCCTGATACGATGCGTGGCCTTCACATTTAAAACGTCCTCCTGTTACAGAATATATTGAAATCAAAAATCCTTTTACAGGCGCGCTTGTCATGGCAGAGCACGTGCGCGCGCTTGTGCAAGCGTTGAGTGTTTACGTGTGCGCGTTGCTGCAAGTGCTCGCGATAATTGATGAGCACTTGGTCCAAATCTGCCTTGGAATTGTGTGTGCGCGCGCGTGCGCGCCTGCTGAGCGTGTATCACGTTGCAATCCCTGCGGTTGAGTCTCGCGGTCAACTTTTTAATGGTGAGTGCGCGCGCGTGTGCCCGTTAAGTACAGTAAAGTGCTCTGTAAGTACAGTTGACCTGTGGATGTGTGAATATTTAATGAGCTGTGGGCGTGTCCTCCTCAAATGTCACTCTGTCCGCCGCAGAAAGTCACGTGAGCTGTGACGTCACGTGAGGATGACGATGGTGGAGAAGATCAGCCCGGCTGATGATCGTCCAATCAGCGAAGTGAGTAGCGCGCGCATGCGCGCCGCATTCATTTCCATCCGGGCATTTCCTGATCGCATTCTTTTTTGTTGTTTTCTCGTCCATCTGCACACTCGATTCATCACGCCGCTCATCTTCATCATCTTCATCATCTTCATCATCTTCATTATGCACACCAAATGAAACATGATTATTTGCTTACATTCACAAATTCTTTTGAATTTGCACCTCACCACGCACACACACACGCACACATACACTCTGAAATGTCCTTTTTATTAGCGTATTTGTTCATGTTATATTCATATTCTTTCATTTTTGGGGGGATTGAATCACATCTAAACTGTATTTTTGTGTACACGATGGATTTCTTTTTAAAAAAAATTGTTTAGAAGTTCTCAAATTAAATTGAAGATATGTTCATTTGAAATTCCATCCCAACTCTTTCAAATTTTTCTTCCTCGGCGTAACATATGAATGATTATTTGCATGTTTGTTATTCGTCACATGATTTTTTATTATTTATTTTATTTTGGCTGCAGGCGATGTTGCTTTTCAACTCGGCTGCTCTTTTTCATTTTCATGCTTCATTGAAGTGACTTTCTCAATTGGAATTCGTTGAATGTCAAAAGGAGTTCAGAACACGCAAAGTCAAAAGAGCGCCATTCTCACTTTTCTTGCGGATTGCTCCTTTCCTTTTTTCCTCGGGGGTCGGAGAGTGCTGTGGGTGCCACCAGCCGGCTCTGCATCTCCTTTTTTTCTTCTTGTGTTGCGTGCGTGCCAGGCCATTTTTGTTTTGTGATGATCATCGTGGTCAAAAGCAATTGAGAGGCAACGTCTGTTTTGCACGCAAGAAATGCAAAATGCACACATCGAACAGAGAAGAAAAAAGAAAGTCAATCAATCCCACTTAACATGCAGAGACAACAACAGACAACCTTCATCGCAACACAAAAATACAATTATTCCAAAATTGTCAAAATCATCTGCTGACAAGCCAACGTGACAAGAATCAATCTGTTTTTAAATGACATATTTTATAGATAAGATTTAGATTCATCGGACTCTGCAGTGACTTGAAGTCTTTCTTTTTTAGCGACAAGACAGAAAAACCAAAAAAACTGGTTTGAACTTGTGATGATGATTCAAAGAATATTGAAAATGAAACTGCACTGGAATTGGCGTCTCCGATTGATCCCGATCCAAAATCGTTCCAGTTTGGCCTCGATGTATTCCGTCATTCTTCATTTTCTTCTTCTTATTAAGTTCCACAATTCGCAACTCAACAAAGGCTGTATCGTGCCAATCAACACATGCAATCATTATTCTCATCCCGCCTATTTCAGATCACATTTTCACCCAATTATTACAAAACGATGACGTCATTTTCAGTCCACGTGGACGACTCGGACCTCAGCAAAACCAAAGTTCACTTGCACGCTCGCATTCAAACATCTTTTTTCAAATTATTATTATGATCAACACCGCAAACACACACGCGTCCTTTCAGCTGCACATCTACTCAGAAATTGCGGCCCACGCGCGCGCACAACCCCCCCCCCCCCTCCCTCTCCCTGCTGGCACTCACGCGCGCACTCACTTGTATAAAAGGTGGCGCGTGTCGGGCTCGCGCTTCATTTGCTTCTCCTTCTCTTCAACTTGTTGGATTCCCAACTCGACCAAATAGCAGCAAAAATCCCTTCTTTTTTTCTTTCTTTCTTTCTTTGGCGTTTCTTGCCTTCCCGCCATGGGTTCGGTGCTTCCCGCCTCTTCGCCACCGGCGGCGGGCCGGAAGTGGTGTCCGCCTCGGCCTCCCGCGCCCGCGCCCGCCGTCCTATCGGAAGTGATCACGTCGGACGTGGTGCACAGTTTTCTGTACGGGCGCTGGAGGCGCGTGCACGGCGAGCAGCAGGTGACGCACGAGGCCGCCGTCGCGGTGGCGGGTGCGGGCCCCAGAACCGCCTTCACCGCGGAGGTGCTGGCGCAATCCTTCTCCGGAGGTCGGTCCACCTGATGATGATGATGATGATGATGATGATGATGATGAGGTCAACGTTTAGTTTCCTTCCATCTTCTGTTTCCATCGAGACATAAAAAAAAAACAAAAAAACACGCATTAGCAAGTTTTTGAATAATTGTCAATGGAAATGAACGTCGTTATGAAAAAGCGAATTTGATATCATTTGAGGAGTCTTTTGAATAACCTTTGAAATCTTTCTTTCTTTTCCAAATGTTTTGATCCATCTTGAAATGTTTGCATGAACATTTCAAACTTGATGATGACAGGAAAATTCATCTTTAAAAATTCAAATTCATCTTATACTTTAACGCAATTAATGCTCCCTGAAATTTGTATTATTATTTTTTGATCATGACATTTGGAACCTTGCTAATGTTGGCCTTTGTGAAATATTGCACCAAAACATCTTTTGCGCATTTTTTAAACGATCATTTAATAATGTTTTAATTTATGCAAATGTCATTTCATTTGCATTTCGTTGGTTTGAAAATGCGGTGGTGTTTATGATCATTTCTTTTCCAAGAATTCATTTTTTTTAGGGCCAAAAACCCGCGCGGCCTTTTGGCGCCTCGTTGTAACAAAAGTCTGTCAAATCTACAGAAAAAAAGGACAGCATTTTCTTGTTTTTTAATTTTACAGTATTTAACTGTACACAGCAATGCATTGTGGGTAAAACAAAGTGCAATCATTTGCTGTATAATGAGCGCTCAAAGAATATATATTTTAAAGCAAGTAGGTTTTGCATGACAGGTAAATACTGTCAAGATTGTTGGATTTTGGCGCCAATCTCTCACGGAGCAAATAACGGAAGCTGTTTTGTCACCGGAGCGAAGACAAGAAGAAGCTTTTGACAAAGAATTTCTCCGATAAACATGCGGAGAGCTCATTTGATTTGACGTCAAGGCCGGCACGGAGGTTGACTGCTTCGCACGTCCCTGAGGGCGTGAGTTCGAATCCCGGCTTTGGCCTTGCGTGCTGCGTGGCTTTTCTCCGGGTCTTCCGGTCTCCTCCCACATTCCGAAGACGTCCTTGGCCGCTTCATTGAACGCTCCAAATTGTCCACCGGTGTGATTGCCAGCTGGGATAGGCTCCAGCGAGCCTTTTGAGGAATAAGCGGTTAAGAAAATGGATGCATGCATTTGACAACATTATGTAAATTGCCGGTAAATTCCGCTTGCAAATTAGATTAGAGGGAATTGCTGTCAAAGTAAGTAACTGTAATTTATATACAGTAAATACTTAAAAAATAATAATAACAAATGCAGTCATGTACTGAGATTTTGCAACTTTTTTTTGCCAGTCATTGCCTGTAAATTCTACAGACAATTCGTCACAGCGCTTGATTGCCGGCACACGCACTTTTTTTTAATTGTCTTTTTTCGTCTCTTTTTGAAAATGAGATTTCCGTGTGAAATTGTTTTGTTTTCATTTGTTTTCTTTCCATGCGAGCGACTTGAAACGAGATTACGTTTCCTTCCTTTTCGTTTTCTTTTTCCCGTCGGAGGCGAATTGCGAGACTGGAATTTTCACTTTGGAAATTTCCTTTCCATCCTTCGTCTACTTGAAATTGAAGGTGCACAACGATTCAAATTAAAAAGTGTGTGTCTGTGTGTGTGTGTGTGTGTGCGCGCGCGCAGAGGTTCAGAAGTTGTCCAGCTTGGTTCTCCCCAGCGAGGTGATCATCGCGCAAAGTTCTGTTCCAGGTAAAAAAAAAACTGTTTCCCTGCACGCATTCCCACCAAATCTTTATTTGTCTTCTTTTGTACGTGGAATGATCGAAATTCGCAAGATGAAGATTTAAAAGAAAGGAATGCAATCAAAATACATTAGTGCACGTGCGTGGAAGGCTGCCGCGGTTGCACGTGCACGCGCCGTCAAGATCAAACCAATTAAGCTTTTTTAACAAAACAGCAAAAAGCCTCAGCAAAAGTCAATCGAACAAAAACTGAGGACATTTTTGAATTATTATTATTGCCGCTTTGAATTATTTATTTAAAAAAAAGATTAAACAGAAGTGTGTTTTGGGGGGCTCATATTATCTTTGAACATTTGCACAAAATTGCAACAACAAAAAAACAACGACGTTTTTACAAGAGGTTTGGAGGCAGGAAGAATTCTTCACAACCAAAACTCGTCCTTCCATTTGGCCAGCAAGAAAACACTCCAAAATGTCACCATTTATAACTTTGAGAGAGAAAAAAAGGTACAAGACAAAAGGAGAATTGAAATAATTTTTTGCATCAGCATTTTGAAGGTTGGCGGCTGCCCTCAAATACGAAAAAAACTAAAAAGTTGCACGTCAAAGTTAGTCAAGAAATATTGGATAAAAGTTGCCAAGTGAAAATGAAGGCGAACGCGAAAGTGAAAAAGTTGAAAGCAAGACAAGTTGCAAAGTGAACAAAAAAAAAAGCTGTCATTTGATTGACCTTGAATTTAAAAAAAATCTTCAGCGCGGGGTTGTTGACCCCCCCCCCCCATCCACACACACACACACATCGAACTTGTTTCCATTGAATAAAATCTTCAATCAGAAATTGGAGTAACGCAATTATAGGAAAAAAATACATCATTTTCTATATTTTTTAATTTAATTGTGGTTTCATGAAAAACGCCCCCCCCCCCCCCCTCACCGCATCCCAAATAAATAAATAAATGCATGTTGAAAGGGAGATTGGGAAAAACTGTTCGTAATCTTGTAAAATTCTAATTTGTTTGGAATATTCTCTTTTTTTTCTGGACTATTAAAAGCGTGTGTGTGTGTGCGTGTGTGTGTGTGTGTGTGTGTGTGTGTGTTTGCGCGCGTATGTGTGTGCGCGCGTGCGTGCGCAGGAGAAGGTCTGGGAATCTTCTCGAAGACTTGGATCAAGGCGGGAACCGAGATGGGTCCGTTCACGGGTCGTCTGGTTTCGCCGCAGCACGTCGACTTTGACAAGAACAACAACCTCATGTGGGAGGTATACACGCACGCACGCACGCACGCACGCACGCACGCATGAATTGTAATGAGTAGATTAAGACCTTATCATAAGCCAATAGTTTTCAGACTGGATTCAGGTTCCAATATCCGGCGTCTGTCTGCGGATGTGACGTCATGTGACAGTCACGTGAAGGCGGGAGTGTGTACGATGCAGGTTGGCGCGGGTTCGCTTCCCCGCCTGGGCGGCCATGTTTGTTTGTATGTGCAAAAAGAAAAAGAAGAAAGAAAAATGCAGTTTGTTTCCTGTCCCTGAAAAGGCATGCGCGTGCGTGATGGCTTGTTAGAAGGTTAGCAAGCGGCGCGAGCGCCACCTTGAAATGACGCTGGCGTGTGCGCGCGCGCGTGCGTGCGTCAGGTGTTCAACGGCGACGGCGGCGTACGCTTCTTCGTGGACGCCAGTCAGGAGGAGCAACGCAGCTGGATGACGTACATCAAATGCGCGCGCAACGAACACGAGCAGAACCTGGAAGTGGTGCAGCTCGGAACCGCCATCTTCTACAAGGCGCTGCAGGTAAAGGCCGTCGACGTCAGGATTGGCTCCGCCCCTTCCCAACTCAGCCCACCTTTCCTTGCTCCGGATGTAGACCATCCCCCCGGACCAGGAGCTGCTGGTCTGGTACGGAAATTCTCACAACACCTTCTTGGGAATTCCTGGAATTCCAGGAGGCGACGACGACCAAGCAAAGAAAAGCAAGAGCGGTAAGCTAGGACTAGCATAGCATTAGCATTAGAGAAAAAAAAACCTTTATTAGCATTAGCCTAGCGGTCTGACGAAGCTGCTAGCATAATAGCGTTAGCGTCGAAAGAGAAATAAGGGATATCACAATTTCTATGACGTCCATCGATGCTCACAAAATGCTCAAGTTGTGATGCTAACCTTAAAAAATGAGCGCCATTATTTGATTTGCAATTAGCATGTGTTTCATATTCAAATTATTGCTTGACTTAGACGCTAACGGGAGCCGCTCTGGTGACTTGACTGCGCGACAATTGTGGCTCGTATGCTAGCATTAGCAGAAAAGGAAAAGAGGGAAATGAGCAGACTTATCACCATTATTACCTTAAAATGAATGAATGCTCACAAAAGTTGTGCTGCTAACCTCAACAACATTAGCGTGACTATTTTGTGTTGCAATATCATAGTGTTTTTAGCATATCAGTATTACAAATTAGTGACTCTTTAACGGTATATATTTTCATAGCTAAGTAAATTTGCTAAACAGAAACATGTAGCGGCTAGCTTGACGTGAGCGTGCCAGAATTGTGGCTAATATCGTTTGCTAGCATTTGCAGAAAAGGGGTGAAAAAAGGGATGCTAGCAGCACAGCACACTTGCGACTTCTCGCTGATATTGCGTTCAAATGAAAGAATGCTCACAAAATGTGCTGCTAACCTCAACAACATTAGCGTGTTTATTGGCATGATTATGTTAGCACTAGCATGATCGCATTGGCATGTTTGCCACAGAGCCATTGAAAGAGAGTTTGGCCAACTGGGTTTCAGCGGGCTGACAAGATGGCGTCCATATGTCATGTGACCAGCCGTTGAGCAATCTTTAACTGCTGGTCACATGACATATGGACGCCATCTTGTCAGCCCGCTGAAACTCTCTCTTTCAATGGCTCTGGTTAGCCGAGCATGCTAGTTTGTCTGCTAGCATGACTCAAACACTTGGGAATGGCGTCTAATGTCCCACGCGTGCGTTTTGTTGTCTACCTGTTGCCCTTTAGACGATTTCCACGGCTGCGAAGGCTCGACGTCGTCCTCGGGGTCGTCGGGCTCGTCGGGCTCGGGGGGCTCGGGGGGCCCGGGGGGCCCGGGCCGCATGCGCTGCGTCATCTGCCACCGCGGCTTCAACTCTCGCAGCAACCTGCGCTCGCACATGCGCATCCACACGCTGGACAAGCCCTTCGTGTGCCGCTTCTGCAACCGGCGCTTCAGCCAGTCGTCCACGCTGCGCAACCACGTGCGTCTGCACACGGGCGAGCGGCCCTACAAGTGCCACGTGTGCCAGTCGGCGTACTCGCAGCTGGCCGGTCTGCGCGCCCACCAGAAGAGCGCCAGGCACCGCCCGGCCGCGGGCGCCGGAGCCGTCGGAGCCGCCGGAGCCGCCGGAGCCGCCGGTCCCGGAAGGGCGCTGCTGCTGGTGCGCGAGCAGCATTCCCCTCCGCCGCATCCCGCTTCCCTGCTCCACCACATTCCCACCATGGTGCTGTAGACGGCACGTTAGCGCGCCAAAGTCAGCAAAAGCCTTGTGTCCAAGCACACGCAGGAAGTTGGCCTTTGCGGCCTCAAGTGTTAGCGTAGCAGCGGCTCTGTGCGTTAGCCTAGCATGCTAATGTTCTATTTTGTTTTTTTCACCATGTAGCTTGAGACAGGACAGGTCGGCTCCTTTCCTCCGCTAGCGCGCTGTCTCTATTAGCGTTTGTACGGCAGCCGTGAAAAAGTTAGCACCAGTTAGCATGCTAATCTTTTCACATTGCTGCATGCTCATAACAAATCTCTTTTGGGATTTTATGTACCAGTATTCTCAATGTGTCATGTATGCTAAATATCATCTATAGACTAATAAAGTGGGTTCAACTCCACCTTCTGCTGCTCCCTGCATGTCAAAAAGTTAGCGCCATGATATCAGCATGCCCACTAACTTCTTATGCTAACATTTTTTTAACATTCATAACAACTTCTGATGGCAGTTTGTATAGCAAAAAGCTAGCATGCCAGAGTTAACAATCACTCTAGCTTGTTGTCATAACATGCTAACATGCTAATACAATAGACTGAGTTTCTGTTGGACAAAAGAGAGCACACGAGTGTTAGCAAGCCTGCTAGCTTGTTGTAATAACCTGGAAAATTTCCAAGCGCAGGCAGGCCACATTCTGAAGCAGCGCTCGTCAACATGGTGGCCCGGAGGACCCAACAAACGAGGTCGCTCGCCTGCGGGCCGCTTCTAAAAATAGCTCCGCTGTGATTGGACACCGTCGGCGCTTCGGCGGGATCCTCACAAACCGGGACAGCGCCCGGAAAAACACGGTTGACATTTTGAAATATTTTCTCTTCATTTAACAAACGTGTCAAAACGCAAATGTTGACATGTTTGGGAGGGCGGGGCCGGGAGGCGTCCCCTTGACTTGCTCAAACGTTACGCTCGCAAAGTCGAGTCCAACACGTACGCAAACGAGAACTGCTTGCGAGTGACACAAAAGGTTTACGCTGGCGAGGACAATTTTGGTCAACTTTGGCCTGACGGCTGCTTTTCTCTCATTTTTGGCTGCGATCTCCATTTTTCTTTGCCATGAACTATTTTCTTGTCAAAAAATAGACATAGCGATACCAAGTACTTTTATAAAATATCATGACATTTTTCAATCATTTTTCCTATTAAATAACATGTTTTTTTTTATTGTTTGTTTGTTTTTGGCAAATTAAACTTGCTTGTTGGCATCTTAAATGTGCTATCATGTGATATCCTTGACGGAAATAGTGACAATGTCGTCATCATCTTCAAAAGTTGCTGTCACTTTTCTGCTCTCAAAGCAACATCAGCCACCAGGGGGCACTTCAGGGCCACCGTAGCGGCCCCTTCAAGTCCACTTCTTGCACAATGCTAAAGATGCCTAAAGACGGCTAAAGACTGCTTAAGAAAACTAAAGACTGCTAAAGACATTCAATACATGTTGGAAAAGCTCAAATGAAGCATAATTGCGCCAGGGACGAGAAACCAAAAGAAATAAATACATGCACAGGATTCGATATTAGCTCTTTGGTATCGATTTTAGCACTTTAGCACTTGGCAGCCCTGAAAATCAATGTATGGGTCATATTAGGCTTTTCAGCACAATCGCATCATTTGCTACCATTTCAGGTGTTCCGTGTCACCGACGGGCCAAATTGGGATGGACCCCAAAGCCCGATTTGCCCCCCCGCCGACGTTTGATGCCCGCTCGCGCCTTCGACTTTGGCCTCTGCTGCTCTCTGTATGACAAGCAGCTAGCATGCTAATGTTAGCGAGTTCACAATCAATAAGTTGCGCAAAATGAGTCCAAAATCAACAAGTGGGCCAAGTCACCTTTGGACACACAACAAGAAGTGCACACACACACACACAGGAAGTTCCAGTGTGTGTGCGTAGGCGCGCTGTTAAAAGTCCAGCGCGTCAATCAAGCGGCTCAATTTTGACTTTTGTGTCGTCGACGACGACTCAAAAGACTTTGGAGGATATTTTGTGTGCGTGTGCGTGTGCAGCATGAAGGCGTGTGTGCTGCTTTTGTTTGTGTGTTGCGTGTGTAGGACGACGACGAGCGCTCAGCAGGCCACAACGTGAGTTCATTTCATTTCTAAAACTTGAATGCACTTTGAAATCGTTTTCATGTTTAAATTTGGTTTTGTCATGTTTGTTTTTGTCGAAGAAAAAGGCTTTTGTCGAATACATTTTGTCGAAGAAAAAGGCGTGTGTGCGCGCGCAACTCAGGTTAGGCTAGCGACGCTCGCAAATGGCGGCAAAGTGCCAAATGCAAAAACAACGTCAAATTAAAAAACACAAAAACAAATAACTCAACAAAAAACAAGAAGGTCATCACAAATACAAGTTTAAAAAGACAAAACAAAAAAATGAAGCAAAAAAATTAAATCAACACAAAAGCAAAAAACAAAACAAAAATAGCAAATCACAAATGATGAACTTTCTGTTTTTTGAATGACCTTTTTGTTCAGTTATTTTGTGTTTTTGTTTCATCTTCTTTTTTGTTGTTGCATTTTGCACTTGAGGGCCACCGTAGCAGCCCATTCAAATTCACTTCTAGCATAATGCTAAAGACAGCTAAAGTCGCTAAAGACTGCTAAGGATGGCTAAAGACAGCTGAAGACGGCTAAAGATTGCTAAAGACGGCTGAAGACTGCTAAAGACGGCGAAAGACAGCTAAAGACGGCGAAAGATTGCTAAGGACAGCTGAAGACGGCTAAAGATGGCTAAAGACGGCTGAAGATTGCTAAAGACGGCTGAAGACTGCTAAAGACGGTTAAAGACAGCTAAAGACGGTTAAAGACAGCTAAAGACGGCGAAAGATGGCTAAAGACGGCGAAAGATGGCTAAAGACGGCTGAAGATTGCTAAAGACGGCTGAAGACTGCTAAAGACGGTTAAAGACAGCTAAAGACGGCGAAAGATTGCTAAGGACAGCTGAAGACGGCTAAAGATGGCTAAAGACGGCTGAAGATTGCTAAAGACGGCTGAAGACTGCTAAAGACGGTTAAAGACAGCTAAAGACGGTTAAAGACAGCTAAAGACGGCGAAAGATGGCTAAAGACGGCGAAAGATGGCTAAAGACGGCTGAAGATTGCTAAAGACGGCTGAAGACTGCTAAAGACGGTTAAAGACAGCTAAAGACGGCGAAAGATTGCTAAGGACAGCTGAAGACGGCTAAAGATGGCTAAAGACGGCTGAAGATTGCTAAAGACGGCTGAAGACTGCTAAAGACGGTTAAAGACAGCTAAAGACGGTTAAAGACAGCTAAAGACGGCGAAAGATGGCTAAAGACGGCGAAAGATGGCTAAAGACGGCTGAAGATTGCTAAAGACGGCTGAAGACTGCTAAAGACGGTTAAAGACAGCTAAAGACGGCGAAAGATTGCTAAGGACAGCTGAAGACGGCTAAAGATGGCTAAAGACGGCTGAAGATTGCTAAAGACGGCTGAAGACTGCTAAAGACGGTTAAAGACAGCTAAAGACGGCGAAAGATGGCTAAGGACGGCTGAAGACGGCTAAAGACGGCTAAGGTCAGCTTCAGGTCAAGCGTCTGACTTGCGCACCTGCAAACGACGAGTCCCTTCTTGCAACTCAAGCGCTCTTGTCTTGTTTTCTTGTGTGTGTGTGTTAGCCTAGCACGCTAATCTTTTCACATTGTTTCATGCTTGTGACAGGAAATACAAGATCAAATCTTTTTGGATTTGATGTATTATTCTCAGTGTGTCGTGCACGCTAAGATGCAAATTGCAATCATGCTAACAGTTGCTTTGCTAACATGTTGCTTCGCTTCCTGTTGATGTTGTGGAAAGAACGTTCGTTATCAGAGTGTAAAGTGGCTTGTTTTGTCACAATGCACACCTGCCGATGACATCACCAGGCCATGAGCCAATGAGAGCTGAGCCCTGTCTAGTCTCTGCCCCTTTCCCTCAGGTATCTGGTGAGCGCCCCCAAGCTGTTGCACGTGGACGCGCTGGAGACGGTCCTGGTGCAGATGTTTGGCTTGACGGAAGAAGTCCGGGTCTACGTCTTCATCAAGACCTCCATGGCGCCGGACCACCAGGTTCCTTCGCTCACTGGTTCTCACCTTTGCTCACTAATTTCCGCTGGTGGGCAAAGTTGCGCGCTCACTCGCTCAATTGACTTTACGTTTGTCTTGCAGGTTTTGTCCCGTCAGCTGGTGACCCTCAACGGCGAAAACCAGCATCAGGCCGCGGCCTCCGTGAAGGTGAGCGAGGTCTGCTCACGGAGCGCCAAAACGCCGCCACGCAAGTTCTTGCACTTGCTTGAGATTGTTGACTCGGTGGCCAAACGGGACCGCAAGTGAACGAGTGACAAAATGGAAGCTCCCAATGGATTCGTTGGGAATCGTCGGGAATCGTCGGGAATCGTCGGGAATCGTCGGGAATCGTCGGGAAACGTCGTTCCCGAGCGCCCAAACTTCTTCTTGTCTGCAGATCTCGTCAGGCCAGCTGGACAAGAGTCGGACTCACGTGATCCTTCACGTCCAATCGGCGCAGATCAACCGGCACGTGTCGCTACCGGTCAGCCGGCAAAACGGCTTCCTGTTCATCCAGACCGACAAACCTCTGTACACGCCCACGCAGAGCGGTGAGCCGCTGCGCCCCGGGACAGGAAGCCGGCAGCTACTTCCTGTCCCGTGACATCACTTCCTGTGTGTGTCTTTGCAGTGAAAGTGCGCGCGTTTTCGCTGAACCAGGAACTTCATCCGGCCAATCGCAGCGTCTTCCTCACCTTTAAGGTGGGCGTGGCCTTCTCAC
This sequence comes from Vanacampus margaritifer, assembly GCF_051991255.1. Classification (NCBI taxonomy): domain Eukaryota; kingdom Metazoa; phylum Chordata; class Actinopteri; order Syngnathiformes; family Syngnathidae; genus Vanacampus; species Vanacampus margaritifer. The sequence continues at coordinate 288,971 of NC_135434.1, forward strand.
AAATTGACTTCAACACGTTCACTCGCGTTTTCATCCATTCACTCTTCATCCCATCCTATACATTCACTTTGCTCTCACTCATCTCACTCATTCATCCATTCTTTTGCTCCCTCCTCCATTCACACCTTCACTCACTAAGCCATTCATGCACTCTTTCCTCACCCTCTCACTCATTCTCCAGCTCCTTCACTCCTTCACTCAGCGAGCGACTTGGAAAGTCTTGTTGTTGTTGTTTTTGGTCGTCCACCAGGATCCCGATCATCAGACTGTGGACGTGCAGGAGATCCTGGACTTAAACAACGGGATCCCGTCCATGAGGGACCCCTTCAAGATCCCCATCAGGCCAAAGTACTGACCCGTCCAGCAGAACCAAGATCTTTCCAGGGCTTCTCAGGTCCGATCTTCTGATGCCGTTCCAGGTTGGGAATCTGGTCCATCGAAGCCTCGTATTCGGACCACTTCAGCACCAAAGCCGCAACACATTTTGAGATTCGAGAATATGGTGAGATAAGGTCTGGCCCATGGACTATGGTCCTGATGCAGGTTAAGGACGAGGTCTATGGTCCTGGTCCCCGGCATGAGTCCAGGTCTATGGCCCAGTTTGAGGTCCAGGACATAGTCTTTGGTGTCTGGTCCCGGTCCTTGCTCTGGTCCAGGTTCTGCTGCATGTTAAGGTCCTGGTCCAGGTCTTTCCTGATGTTTGTCTTGTCAGTTCTTCCCAGTTTTTCCATTGTGGTCCAGCCTCAAGTCAACTACATCAGCTTTGGGAACTTTCAGCGTTTCTGCTTCAAAGTGGAGGCCAGGTAAGGAAAGCCCCCCCCCCCCAAGCCCCCCCCCCCCCCCCCCCCATCCTCAGGCCCACCTTGACCCTGTGCTCCTTCCTGGTCTTGCTGTCAGGTACCTTCACGGCGCTCCGGTGTCTTTGGCGGAACTCCTCGTGCGCTTCGGCTACGTCAGCCAGAAGGAACTTCCCGTCATCATCCCAAACTTCGTGACCAGAGAGACGGTCGGATCTGCAACTTCTGCAACTTCTGCAACTTCTGCAACTTCTGCAACTTCTTCTTGGAGTTGCTCTCGCGGCTCTCGCGGTTGAGTTTTGGTTGTGAACGTGTTCATGTGTTCAGTTGTCGTCATCGGGCGAGGCGGACGTGTGCGTGAACATGGCCGAGGTTTTGTCCAAGCATGATGGACCCAAAGATCTTCACGCTCTGGTTGGGAACTTCTTGTACATTGCTGTGCTGCTCCAGGAGCAAAATGGTACAGCGAAATACACGCACACGCACGCGCACGCGCACGCGCACGCACAGACACACGCACACACACGCACACACACACGCACACACACACGCACACACTTGTCTTTGTATCATCGTGGGGACATGTCATTGACGTGATGCATTCTCGAGCCCCTCCGAAGACTCCGAAAACGGTCTCCGTGATGTGATATAAACCCGCGCGCACACACTCACTTCCTGCTCCCCCCTCCCCCCTCCCCCCAAGGTGGCATCAGCCAGGAGGCGGAGTTTTCAGCTGTGAAGTTCGTCATATCGCCTTACACTTTGACTCTGGTGTCCACGCCCCCTTTCATCAAACCGGGACTTCCGTACAACGTCCAGGTGATGCCCACCTCACTCACTCATTCACTCACTTGCAAACTCACTCGCTTATTTATTCTTTCACGCATTCATTCAATTCTTCACTCTCATCCACTCACTTATTTACTCCTTTATTCACTCACACTAATTGACTTACTCATTCACTTCTTTGCCGTCTCACTTGCTCACTTGTTTAATTCCTCACTCACTAGTTATTCACAAATTCGCTCACTACCTCTATTTATTTTCATTCATTCACTCACTCAGTGTCATATTATTGACTCACTCGTTCAATTTGTCACTGACTCAAACTATTCATAAAATCACTGCCTTCATTCATTATTTTTTTCATTCATTTACTTATTCACTCACTCACTGTCACACTTATGGATGCATTTATTCAATTTACCACTCACTCACTCACTCACTCACTCACTCACTCACTCACTCACTCAGTTCTTTGCAACTTACTCTAACTCACTTGTTTAATTGATTTTAATAATTAGTTTAATTCTTGCAAATTATTCACAAATTTATAAATTCATTCATTTTTCATTCATTCACTTATTCACTCACTCTGTGTCATACTTACTGACTCACTCGTTCAATTTGTCACTCACTCACTCACTCAAATTATTCACAAATTCACTGATTGCCTTCATTCATTAATGTTTTCATTCATTCATTCACTCACTCACTGTCATACTTATGGACTCACTCACTCACTCAGCATCCAGTTGGCATGGGAGCGCCTGTCGTTCCCCAAAGGCACAATTTCACTGTCTCACCTTGTTCCCCCGTGGGCGTGTACGCGTGTGCGCGTGTGCGGCGGCGGCGGCGGCGGCGGCGGCAGGTTCTGGTGACGGACCACCTGGAGAAGGCGGTGAGCCAGGTTGCGATGCGCGTGTCCCAGCAGCAGGTGTGGAGCGCTAACGGCGAACTGGACATCAAAGTGTGCCCCGAGCACACCCGCAGCCAATCGGAAGGCGTGGCCATCTTTGTCTGCAACACGCCCGGCACGGCCACCAAAGCCTCGCTCACGGTAACGTACGCGCTGACCGTCAACATGCTGCTAACGTGCTAGCAACCGCTCATCGCTCATCAACAATTTGAGCTGTTGTTAATCACGCGTTTTTGTCCGAGCGCTCGCTCATGCTAACGTGCACGCTAACGTATTCTACCATCAAGCCATTATTAACACGCTAATAAACAGTTATTAATATGTTATTAACCGGCAATTAACATTGACCTACTTTCAATCTAGAAAGTCCACTTTGTAAGTCTGTGGATATTTTAGTCATTCATCGTCAACTTGTTCTTAAGTTCTTTCAAGACTTGCGCGTGTCCAAAAGAAGACGCTGAGGACGTTTAGCGGCTGTAATGTACATGCCAAGTCTGCAGGGGCGCTGCAGCGCAGCCACAGGGAGTTCACGGAAAGCGGAGAAGAAGAATCAGCCAAGAAGACCGACACTTTTTTTTCTCTAACTTTATTGCAATCTACAGAAAAGACGGTTGGTATCAAAACAACATGAAGACGACAAACACGGCAGAAGCGGCAATGGCGGCTGATTCACGTTCAACGCCGCTTGTTGAACGTGAGAGGAAAGAAGCAAAATACTTTGCTGCAAAAGCAGACGCAAGCTAAGGAGGGCAAGCAAAACAATTACGACGCGGCGATCCGCCATTGTTGTTGACAGACTGACGGTTCACGCGCAGTCAATTCAATCTGCAACGATGCGTCGTCATCGAGTTGTGTCCCGCGTTTGGAAATCGGTCCACTCTGGAGCCCGCTTTCAAAAGTTGCAAGCTCCGAAACGGCGCCATCATGTGGACAAACGGCCTGAACGCTAAAAAAGTGAAACGGACTTTGGTGTGGGCGGGGCCTGAGTCTGTGGTGTTTGTCCACTCTGTGTGGGTCCATTGTCATTGCCAGGTTTTGTCCCCCCCGACCTCGGCCTCCCCACAAGTTAAGCCAACCGTGACACAATACAGCCGATTCTGTTATTCACGTGAATTCAAGTTCTGACGCTGCTCGTTTCCGGCTCCAAATGTGCTTTGAAGCCGTTTTTTTCCTTCTGTCCCAGTTGGAGACGTCGGACCCGTCCCTCCCGGCCGCAAGTCAGGCTCGTCTAGTTCTCGCGGCGGTGGCGTACGCGTCTCCAAACCGCCGCTACCTGTACATCGACCCGCCGCTGTCCGGCCAGGCGCTCCAGGTGGGCCGCGTCGCCAACATCAAGGTGTACTCGTCCACGCCCGCCGACATGCTCAACTTCCTGGTGAGAAGGCCCCGCCCCTCCGTCCGCATCTCGCTTTGGCGCTAACCCGCGTCGCGTCTCAGGTGTTGTCCAAAGGTAAGGTGGTCCACTTCGGCAGCCGCCATTTTGCCGGCAGCACCAACCACCAGCATCAGCTGAGCTTCCCGGTGACGGACGCCACGGTGCCGTCCGTGCGCGTGCTGGTTTACTACATCCTGCATGGCGAGGGCGCGTCCGAGCTGGTGGCCGACTCGCTGCGGCTTAAAGTCACCGGTGCCTGCGTCAACGGACTCCAGGTGGGACGCCGGGCACGCGCACGCACACGCACCAACGATTTTTGGCCAGGAGTGTGCATGTGTTTTGTGCCTGTTGCAGGGTTGCCAAATTCGGGTTCAGAAAGTAAAAAGCCGCCCACACTTTGGCTTGAGCTCCTCGTGCTAGCTAAAGCTAAAGCTAAAGCCACACTGTGGCAGGGTTTTTACTTTCTGGACCCGAATTTGGCACCTCTCGTCTGTTGCAAGTGTTTTTATGTGTGTTTGCAGACTGAGCTGTCACATAAGAGGCGGGACTACAAGCCAAAGGAAAAGTTCCAGCTGGACGTCACAACCAATCATAAGAGTGGAAAGGTCATTTGTGAAAATGTGAACAAATTGTGTTTTTGCAATCGGGCAGTTTACAATTATGCTCAAACTACAATTTGTAGAACAGCGCATGGGGGCGTGGCCAGTTGATTTTCGGACAAGAAACGCAGGCAGGCGAGGCCAGCGTTTTGGTACGAGGCTTGTCAACGTGTGAACGGACTCGCTATTTCACCATCATCTACGTAACAGACGTGGTTACAACAAACCTCCGCCGCTGATGTTGTGACCGGGATCGAATGAAGGGCGTTTCCAGAGGAACGTCTCCGTCCGCTGGGTTCCAGCGTGTACGATTACGATTTACGCCAAAAAGGACCCCCAAATGTGCTCTCTACATTTCGTGGGTGGAAATGGGCCGGCAGCTGAAAACCCAGAACCAATCGATTGCGGGTATGTTTAGCGTTTAGCGTTAGCCTCGCTAGCTGCCTGCTACAACATGCTAGCGTCGCTAAGATGTGAGCGGTCGCTGTGTCACGCCACTTTAACAAAAGTAACCACAGAAGAGCCCGAAGGTAGGCTGAAAATCTTGAATGAAAATCGTGACTTTAATGTGTTTAATGAAACACGATATTAGCAGTCATCTCGATCGCACCCGAGTGGCAGCAACCATCATACCATAAATCTGACCTTCCTCCGAAAACGGCTTTCTTCCACCCACTTTGAGGTCTCGGCACGTCAGCCAGCGTTGAAGCTGCTCCAAAGTGCGTTTGTCGATTGAAACGTGTTGAAATTTGGCACCTGGGACGTCCTTCGCTTCCAAAATGGCGCGCACGCGTGCGTCCTACGCTTATTTTGTCAAAGCGACGTCATTTGAGATCAACCCTGTTTGGCGTTGTGATGGGCGTGGCCAGAAGATGTTCCAAAACCAGCGCACTCGAGTTGGGCCACAAAACTCGCACCAAATCCTTCAACGACAACAACACCCAAAAAACAAACCATTTTTTGCCGCAGATTCGAAGTCCATAAGCCAAAGAAAGAAAAAATGTGTGCTGGCCTTGAAAGGAACGTCGGACCGTTCGCTGAAAATGGATTCATTCAAGTCCAATCTTCATTGCGTTGTTTGAAAACCCTTTTGCTGACTTCCGTCTGTGCCGGCTCAGGGGCTGGTGGCGTTCTCCGCCGTGGACTCGGCCCTCCGCCACCTGTACCCCAACCATCGAGACCCCGTCACCATGGTAACCGGCAGGCAGCTCACCGGGAAGGCGCGCTGGCGATGTCGCTAACGGGATGTCTTCAGGTGCTGCGTCACATCGAGCGAAGCGACCTCGGCTGCGGAGGGGGCGGCGGCAAAGACGCGGCCGACGTCTTCGGATTGGCCGGCCTCACCTTCATCACCAACGCCAACGCGCAGCCGCCACCTGCCGGTCAGTCAACGGCGCCGGCGAGTTCCAAAGCGGACAGCAAGTAGAGAGGAGTGGCTTGTGTGCGTGTGCGTGTGCGTGTGCGTGTGCAGGCGCGGCGTGCACGGCCGCCGTGCGAGGCAAACGGGCGCTGACGGAGCAGATGAAGCGAGACAAAGGTAAAGACGCGCCGACCAGGTCCGAGTGGCGGCGCTTCTTGTTGCTGAGCGCCGTCCGTGTGCGCGTGCAGCCGCCACCTTCGGACGTCTGAAGCCGTGTTGCGAGCACGGCATGAAGTACGTCCCCACCAGCGTCAGCTGCCAGCAGTTCGCCGAGCAGAGCTTCCGCCGGATGCTGGATCGCCGGCAATGTCGCCAGGCCTTCAGCGACTGCTGCCGCTTCGCCCAGCGGCACCTGGACCACGACCGGAACCTCATCCTGGCCCGCCGCGGTCAGTAGCCTCGCTCGACCTCGGCTGTCGCTTTTCCGTGCCGGCTGGCGCCAATCAAAAGGATTTGATTTGATTTGAAGTGTGGCGCCAGTTTGGCGCTGAGAATCGCAAGCTTCACTATTTCAGCTATTCGCTTTCCGCCGCTCATTAACGAAGCAGGAAATACAATTTCCAAAGGCGTTGGGAATTTCAATGCTCTGAATATCCAACATGAAACACTCATGCCATCTAGGGGAAGAACATTCCCACAACTCAAATGGATGACTCGATCGTTCGGCTGGGGGGGAGGGGGGGGCGGCGTCAGCTGATGATTGGAAATCTTTTGTAACTCGCTGATTGGTGATCGTGATTGGCCCCAAAAATCCTGATTGTGTGAAGCCGAATGAGGATTCAAAGTGAAAAACGCTTTGAGGGCCTTGAAAGCTGCAAAAGCGCCAAAGACGTCAAGTTGCATTTCACGACACCCAAAAACACAGCAGACAGACCAGGCGTGTGTGCGTGTGTGTGCGTGTGTGTGCGTGTGCGTGCGTGTGTGTTTTAGGCTTGGGAGCGGACTTTGATGCAGCGCCGTCTCTCGTCAGGACCTTCTTCCCCGAGAGTTGGCTGTGGGAGACCAAGCCCATCACGTAAAATGGATTGACAACAACAAAAATCTTCTTTGACTTTGCTAACATTTTTGTTGTGTTTTCAGTGGAAGTGAGATTTCCATCAGCAGGACACTTCCCGACTCGCTCACCACGTGGGAATTGAAGGCCATCGGAATGTTCAGGGACGGTGAGGATCCTTCCTTCCTTCCCGCTTTCCTTCCTTCCTTCCTTCCTGCTTTCCTTCCTTCCTTCCTGCTTTCCTTCCTTCCTTCCTGCTTTCCTTCCTTCCTTCCTGCTTTCCTTCCTGCTTTCCTTCCTTCCTTCCTGCTTTCCTTCCTTCCTTCCTGCTTTCCTTCCTTCCTTCCTGCTTTCCTTCCTTCCTTCCTTCCTTCCTGCTTTCCTTCCTTCCTTCCTGCTTTCCTTCCTTCCTTCCTGCTTTCCTTCCTTCCTTCCTGCTTTCCTTCCTTCCTTCCTGCTTTCCTTCCTTCCTTCCTGCTTTCCTTCCTTCCTTTCTCCCCCCCCTCCCTATCTTCTCTCGCACGCAGGTATGTGCGTGTCGGATACTGCGCGCGTGTCGGTGCGGCTGCCGCTCAGCGTGGACGTGCCGCTTCCCTACCAGGTGATCCGCGGCGAGCAGCTGGAGCTGAGCGGTTCCGTGTACAACCAGCAGGCGGATAGCGTGACGGTAAGGCGCGCTCCCGCTCCCGTTCCCGTCAGAGGCGCTCCCGCTCCCGTTCCCGTCACAGGCGCGCTCCCGCTCCCGTTCCCGTCACAGGCGCACTCCCGCTCCCGTTCCCGTCAGAGGCGCGCTCCCGCTCCCGTTCCCGCTCCCGTTCCCGTCCGAGGCGCGCTCCCGCTCCCGTTCCCGTTCCCGTCAGCCCCCGCGCCGCTGAAATCAGCGCCGTTTGTTCCCCAGTTCTGCGTGACGCTGACGGCCGGGCCGCAGGTGTGTCTGCTGAAGTCGGAGCCTGCGGGGGCGGGGCTTCGTTCCAGCGTCTGCCAATGGAGCCTGCTGCCGGCGAAGGGTGCGGCCAAGGTGACCTTCACCCTGATGGGGCTGGAGGCCGGCGAACATAAGCTGACCTTCACCCTGAAGACGGACAGTCGGGGAACGCAGGACGTCCTGGAGAAAAATCTGCGAGTGGTGGTAGGCAGCGGCCACACGCCGGCGTCCAAGGTCAAAGGTGACTGTGTGACTAACGGCTGATTGGTCGTCGGCAGCCCGAAGGAGTGAGGATGGAAGATTCTTCCGGAGGCATTTTGGACCCGCAGGGACTCTACGGTAGCGACCTTTTCACCTTGACCTCATGCCGACTTGCGGGTGCTTCTCGGTCCGTCGCCTTAAAGATCCCGTTCATTGACGTCACGGGATCGAGAGTCGCACCCACACGTCGGTGGCTTAACTTTCCAGCCCGCTCAGACGAATGTTCTTTTCTTATTGACGATTGTCAACTCAGCTTCGTCCAACGTTACTCGCGTAAAGACGCATGCGGAAGATTTAGCGTAACGCGTTGAACACGCGTCGATGTCGCACGATGTCGGACGATCGCGCACGAGCTCGATCCCAAAACGTGGACGTTCTTGCCTCTTCTGTACTTTCGTCTTTTATTGGTCGCTATGTGCGTTTATCATTTGTGAATTCGATGTGAATCATTATTAAAGCAAGTTAGCTCGTTTCCACGACCGCGCTAGCTACAAGCGCTAGCCCAAAAACAACCACAACATATTTCATTCATCGCTTATTCTCGGACTTTTGGGCTGCTGGGGAATGAAAATAGAGACCTTAAGGAGGGGATTTGGAGGGATGTCAAAATCTTGACCACCAGATCTATTTTTAGCCTGAGCGAGCCACGACTCGCGAGGCACACGTCACAATTGCATTACGCTAAAAGCAGCTTTACCGTCTTACGATAACACTTACCTTCATCAAAATGGTCGATTTTGGTTTTTGAAATTCTTTGTCCGTTCCCGTTCGACATTCTATGAACCCGTGAATATATTTATATTTAAAAATAAAAAAACAATTCCGATTTTCCCGCATTTCATGATCCTGCCTCATTCCAACATGGACGCAATGTGAACGTTTTGTGAACATTTTGTGAACGTTTTGTGAACATTTTGTGAACGTTTTGTGAACGTTTTGTGAACGTTTTGCTTCTTTCTGTCAGCACAAACTCCAAACGACGTCACGTACTTTTCAAAGTATCCTCTAGCGTCCAAGCGTGAAAAGCGAGCGCAGTGTTGCGATTGGCTGATGACGTGCCGGCATCTCGGTTGCAGGTTCCGAGAAGATGACGGTGGTGCTGAAAAACCGTCCGCCCGCCAACGTGGTTCCCAACACCGATGTGGAAAGAATGCTGACCATCCACGGTGAGATCTTTTCACTTGCGGCTCCCGCTTGGAAAGTCCACACTTCGCTTCCCGACCTCTTCTAGTTCCAATTGGGACGTAGCGAGGCATTCCCCGGTCGGTCCCAAGTAGTCCCTGCGACCAGGGTCGGGGAATCCGGCAGGTCCAGAAAGTCCAAAGCCTGCCACAGTTTGACATTCGCCGCAGGTGCTAATAATACTCAAATGGCAGGTAAAGGAGCACCAAAGTCTTTCAGGGTTTGGACTTTCTGGACCCGGATTCCCCAACCTTGACCCGGTACGGCCCGCATTTTGTTTCTCTGCCGTCAAAAGTCTCAAGTTTGAGGGTTGTTGCCAAGCAGCCGTGAATGTGGGTCCCATGCAGGTGAAGTTCTGGGAGATTTCCTGGCGGTGGTCCTGGACCCCGAAGGCCTCCGACAGCTGCTCAACCTTCCCAGTGGCTCGCTGGAGGCCGAGCTGGGCCGGGTCCTCCCCCTGGCCTTGGTGTACCAGTTCTTGGAGGCCACCAGGACCTGGGATTCCCTGGACGGAGACATGCGGAAGAACTCGGCCCACATAAGACAGAAAATCAAAGAAGGTTGTCTTTGTCAGCGCATTCCGTCACGTTTGTTTGCATGAGGAATGAAAAACGTGGTCTTTGGTGCCCGTCCAGGACTGGTCAGCATCTCGTCCTTCCGACGCGGCGATTCCGGTTACAGCATGTGGACCAGGAGGGAAGGCAGCACCTGGTCAGAACACGCGCGCGCACGCACACGCACACACACAGGTGACTTGAACATGCCGCCATCAGGCTGACGGCGGCGGCGGTCGGGACCTTGGCTTCCGTGGACCCCGTGTGCCAGGTTGACCGCCAAGTTCTGGCCCAATCTGTGTCCTGGCTGATCCGGAACGCTCAGAACGCCGATGGCTCCTTCTCAGACTCGTCCGCCTTCAGAGGCAGCAAATTCATGGCAAGTCTTGAGCACGACACGCCTGATTCCGTGCCTTGCAAATCAGTGGGGGAAGAAAAAGAAGAGGAAAACAAATCTGCCTTTTGGTGTGATTGGCTGCAGGCCGAGGGGGCGGAGCCAATGGAGCGCTCGCTGTACCTGACGTCGCTGGTCCTCATCGCGCTGCGTCGGGCAAGCGGCATCAGAGAACGCATCCTGCAACTGAAGGTGACGCCTCCTTTTTTTTTTTGTTGTCCTCTTCCTGCTCTCGACGGCCAATGACGGCTCCGGCGCCGCGCTCCGGTTTCTCCCTTCAGTTCCACGACGACAGCATGAGGTCCGCCGCCAACTACATTTCCCAGCATGCCAAGAGCGTGAAGAGCGTGTACGTGCGGGCGCTGGCCACGTACGCCCTGACGCTTTACGATCCCAACCACGCCATCAGCGTGGCGCTCTTCAACAGCCTGGAGACGCTGGCCAGGCAGCAAGGTGCGAGTGCGCATGCCTGCTTACCTGTGCAAGTGCGCATGCCTGCTTACCTGTGCAAGTGCGCTCACGTGCGCGCGTGCGTGCGTGTAGGACAACCGGTCGTGCTCAGGTACTGGGAGGAGTCCGACACGGCATCGGATCGGCTCCGACCCGACCAATCCGCCGGCCTGGCGCTGGAGACGACGGCGTACGTGCTGCTCAGCGCGCTGCTGAAGGTGCCGCTCTCTGATTGGCTGTCTCTGCTTTGGCTGCGACGATGCTGACCGACTTCCTGTTTGAAGGGTCGGATCCCGTACGCCAAACCCATCGTGTCCTGGCTGACCCAAGATCAGCACTACGGACGAGGATTCCACTCGGTGCAGGTAGCGCAACGTCATCTGGAGGCGACCTTTAGTCTGCTTCCTGTTTGACCTTTTCTACTTCCTGTCAATCAGGCCACGGTTTTGACTCTGGAAGCTTTGACCGAGTACGGCCGGAGGGTCCCGCGTGCCGCGCTCCACCTGGACATCAACGTGGGCTACGTGCACAAAGAGACGCTGGCTCGGGTCCAGCTTGGGCCCAGGCGGCCAGTGGCCACGCCCATCCAGGTGAGGGGGAGGTGCTTGGGCTGACCATCATCAGTAACAAGCCTATTGATTCACTTGGAGACGAGAAATTCAGTGGCAACGCGAGACCCTCCAAAGACGTCACAAGAGGGACGGAATCATAAACCAGACCTTGCGGACCCGATCCCGGCGGGAAAGTTGAGAGATCACATGCCAATGTGCAGATTGGAGAGGAGCTCGACAGTCGTAACTCATTCACTGCCATTGACGGCTAAAGACGTCAAACTGCTTTTTTTCCTGTGCCGCCATTTTGGCCGCCAACCACAGGAAGAAAGCAAACGTACGGTTCTCGTGTTTTGTAAGTTGTTGTCTTTGCTGTCAGATCATGAAGAACGATGACGTCACCGTTTCCACGGGCTACGGGACGGGCGTGTCAAGTGTCAAGGTGGGCGTGGCTTCACCAAATCAACCCACAATGCACTTGGATGCTGACATTTTGTTTGCCAGATGAAGACGGCTTACTACCAGACCACGCCGTCCTCCCGTAATTGTAACTTCGAGCTTAGCATCAAGATGGCCGGCGCAGACGGCGAGGACAGTAAGACAAACAAAATGGCCGCCCTTCTGCCTGCGGGTTCGCCCTTAATGTTGCCTCTTCTTCTTCATTCCTCCTCAGGTGCCCTCATGCGTGAACGGCACCTCACCACGTGTGCCAAGTAAGCCAAATGAGCTGCTAGCTTCTGTGCTAACAAATACGCATGCTAAAGATGCCGTTTGGAATTTTGACACTAAGTCTCGCTTTTAGTCTCGTTTGAATTACGCAGCGTTGGCCAAAACCTTTTCCCACCTGCAGGTACAAGCCTCCTCCCAACGAGCTGGCGACCGAGTCCACCACGACGGTGATGAAGATCCAGCTGCCAACCGGCGTGGAGGCACACCTGGAAGACCTGCGACAGGTGAGTCCCGCCCCTCGTCAGGCGTTAGCTCGCCATCAGAAGAAAGGACAAGATGCTGACGTGTTGCAGTTCCGAGACGCCATGGAGCCCGTCATCTCGCACTACGAGCTGCAGGGCACCGCGGTCGTCATCCAGATGGACTCGGTGAGGACCTGACCCGACCCCCCCCCCCAGGAAAACGCGCACAACCCCTGATGACTTCTTGTCTGGCGTTCAGGTTCCGTCGGACGTGTTTTTGTGCCTCGGCTTTCGCATCCGCACTGCATTCAAGGTGGGCGGAGCCACCGACTTCCTGCTGACGCTTTATGAGCCTCAGGACAAAGGTGAGAGCAAAAGTCCACCTGGCGGAGGCTCGAAGTTGTAGACCAGGACGTCCTGGCTGGCCTTGTTTTGTGCTCTGTTGAGGCGGCGTGTCGTTGTGATGTTCGGAGTTCTCCTCCTAGCTTGCTGCGATGCAAACGAACGTGCTCAAGTTACGCGGCCGTCAACGCGTGCGCGTTCTTCTTCTTGTACAGGAAGTTTGTGTAGCAAAACCTTCTCGGACAAGGAGCAGAAGCTGCAGCGCCTCTGTGTGGCTGACCAGTGCCAGTGCATGACAGGTGACGCGACGTCTGGTTGCTTGCCCGTCCGTCCGCCGGCTGTTGTTTCATCCGGCACGTTTTTGGGTTGTGTTTTTTCAAGCTGCGTGTGCGACCGTCAGAACCAACGCTGACTTGAGCTTGACTCCCGCCAAACGCCTCCAGGAAACGTGTCAGCCTCACATCAAATACGGTGAGAAGGCGCCAATGTCCGATTGTCCGCGGCGCCACCTCAACGCGCCGCCGCTTGGCCTTTGCAGCTTACAAACTGCAAGTCAAGTCTTGGCGAGCAGAAGGAGACTTTGAGACCTTCACAGTCAGCCTGCGGGAAGTTCTGAAGAACGCGGACCCAGGTAATCCGACCCAGAGACTCGATGGCAACACAAGAGACAATCAAATGAAAACCTCAATAAAATGAGAGCTTAGAGATCCAAACAATTAGTAAAGCCGCAAAAAGTGATCTCATTGAGTCAATGATAATTCCACTGGAAGATCATCCTATGGCGGCCATGTTGTTGTGTGTGCGCTTCACGTGCCGTTTTTTAGCTTTTGCGGCGTTGGCTCCCGGCTCGGAGGTGGAGCTCATCAAGAAGGTGACGTGCACCCGGGTCCACGTGGAGCTGGACCAGCAGTACCTGCTGATGGGATCCAGCGGGTCCCAGGTGCGAGTAGGCCACGCCTCCAGGTGAGTGCGCCGCCCCTCTCAGCTCCCGGCCGCCCGCCTCGGTTCCCAGGCGCCCGCCTCGGCTCCCGGCCGCCCGCCTCGGCTCCCGGGCGTCCGCCTCTCACCGTGCCGTCGTGCCCCTCAGGTTCCGCCTCCCCCTGGACGCCGACGCCACCTTGGAGCCTTGGCCCGCCCGTTGTGGAGATCCCAGCTGCTCAGCGCAAAGCGCCAGCATGGACGAGTACGCGTTGGACCTGCAGCTCGACGGCTGTGCCGAGGCCTGACGTGATGTCGCCGTCGGGTCAGCACGTCAACGGCCGTATCGTGACATCACCTTGACGTGATTATGATCTCACGGATACGACACAGTGAGATCAAGAAATCAGCATGAGATGATTATCATGAAATCAACAGGACGTCGTCACGACGACGTGGTGAGACGATGACGTTGCCGTGGCTTCATCATGATTTCTTGACAATCACGACGCCATCAAATCAACACGGATGACACATTTGTCACATGAAATGACATCGTAACATTAGCCTGACACCACAAATCATGTCGAGCCGTAATGATGACATCACACATCCACAAACACAAACGCTGTGAAATCATCCGACGTCATGATGACGGCGTGACAAAATCGGGACTTCATGAATGACATCTTGGCTAAATCACGACATGGCTGACGACATGATGATGAAATCACTTTCACTGAATAAAAACATCGACAACATACAGGAAATGACATGATTGGCATTGAATTATTATTTTATGTCTTTTTAACAGCACGCATTGCGTGATCATAATTGTATGACGCCATGCTTGAAACAAACAAAAGAAAAAAGAAAAGAAAAGCCACCAACAAGTAGCACGTGCGCAGAAGCTTAAGGGCGCGGAAAGCTAGCGAGTGTGCGCTAATGCCGTCCTCCGTGGCAACTACACGGAGAAGAACGTTGACTAGCGAAGGTTCGATTCGCTGCAAATATTCAGTTGGAGAAGACGAAGAGCCACGTGATTCGCCAAAGCTCTTCTGCTAAAAACAACTTTCACATGCTCACAATTTGGACCTTGACTCAGCAGACAGCAGAGGAAATTCTTTATTCAATCCGGTGTTGTGAAGAGAAATGTTTAGTTGTAAATAGTTGGATTTATAGATCTTCATATTTAGAAAGGATCTACAGCATATAAAAGGAAATAATTAGCAGCAAACGTCATATTTAGTATACGCTGCTCACCGCTTAAAAATGGATGGTGGGCCACAAATGCCCCCCCGGTCCATAGATTTGGCACCCCTGCCTAGCAGTGTGTGAAAGAATCACTCACTGACCAACAACACTTTACTTCCATTTAACTTTTAAGTCCAACACAATTCTTAACAATTGTCATTTATGTCAATTAGGTTTTCATTTACGCACAGTTATTTTTTTTTTATCTCCATTAGTGAGACCCAATTTTCCTGTGTGGGACTTTTCAGCATAAAATCGTCGGGCCAGTCTATACGATGCGAAGCTGTTATTGTGAAGAGCTTGTGAGGAAATGAAAGCATTTGGAAAGGAAGTATGCGCGGGAGAAGCTGTGTCGTCAACTAAGCTAAGCTAAGCTAAGCTAACTAGCCGACCATGTGTGCCGTGGACTCCAAAGTCGTGTCAAAAAAGAACAAGTGAAAATGTTCTTGAAGGATTGAAGGAGCGCCGAAGCTGGCGAACAAGCACAGGTTGGCAAGTCAAGCGTGTTAAACGTCAACTTTAAACACGGCAACTGCCTGAAGCGTCAACTTCTCTGCGTGTGTTTCTTACTCAGTTCAACATGAAACAAGATGAGACGAGTTGCGCTCGTCTTCTTTTATTCTTCGCGTTCTTAAACTTAGGGAGCAAAACAAAGCTGCGAAAATTCGCTTTTCAGTCTTTACAAGAAGCAGACGTAACACGTGGTGGCGCTCTTTCACGGCCGACAAGCCGGACAAAAGTCAACAAGATGCAAAAATACGTACATTTAAAAATCCATTAACAGAAGAGTTTTTGTTGAGGAGTATGATCGCCATTTTGACATGGAATTGTCAATAAAACACAAAATATTCTTCGCTAAGTGGGGAGAAAGCATCCAGAACGCGTCTGGGTCCAATTGGGTCTCCAAAAGAAAATCGTGTCATGAATTGTATGCGCTCAACTTTCCCCGTTGATGTGAAATGAAATCCTCTTTGGCTGCTGCTGCTGATGATGATGATGATGATGGTGATGAAGAAGAGCGTCCATCTTGAGTGCGAGGAGATGCTCGACAGGGACGCTCGCCTTGATGACTTCCTGTCCCGCGTCGCCGCGGAGACGCGAGAGATCCAAGAGTTGGAGCAGCAGCTGACAGACGGTGAGCGCAAGCGTCGACCGGTTGCTCACCTTCTCCTCGTCCTCATCCCCGTCCTTGTCCTCGTCCTCTTCCTCCTCCTTGTCTTTGTCCTCTTCTTCATCCGCGTCCTTGTCCTCCTCCTCTTCCTCCTCCTTGTCTTTGTCCTCTTCTTCATCCGCGTCCTTGTCCTTGTCCTCATCCTCTTCCTAGTCCTCGTCTTCGTCTTCGTCCTCATCCACGTCCTCGTCCTCCTCCTCATCCGCGTCCTTGTCCTCTTCCTAGTCCTCGTCCTCGTCCACGTCCTCGCCCTCTTCCTCGTCCTCCTCGTCCTCATTCTCGTCCGCGTCTTCCTCCTCGTCCTCCTTCTCGTCCTCGTTATCGTCCTCGTCCGCGTCCTCCTTCTCATCCTCGTCCTACTCCTCGTCCTCGTCCTCTCCTGCGCACCTTCTCCTTGTCCTCGTCCTCATCCGCGTCCTTGTCCTCGTCCTCTTCCTAGTCCTCGTCTTCGTCCTCATCCTCGTCCTCGTCCTCCTCCTCTTCCTCCTCCTTGTCTTTGTCCTCTTCTTCATCCGCGTCCTTGTCCTCCTCCTCTTCCTCCTCCTTGTCTTTGTCCTCTTCTTCATCCGCGTCCTTGTCCTTGTCCTCATCCTCTTCCTAGTCCTCGTCTTCGTCTTCGTCCTCATCCACGTCCTCGTCCTCCTCCTCATCCGCGTCCTTGTCCTCTTCCTAGTCCTCGTCCACGTCCTCGCCCTCTTCCTCGTCCTCCTCGTCCTCGTTCTCGTCCGCGTCTTCCTCCTCGTCCTCCTTCTCGTCCTCGTTATCGTCCTCGTCCGCGTCCTCCTTCTCATCCTCGTCCTACTCCTCGTCCTCGTCCTCTCCTGCGCACCTTCTCCTTGTCCTCGTCCTCATCCGCGTCCTTGTCCTCGTCCTCTTCCTAGTCCTCGTCTTCGTCCTCATCCTCGTCCTCGTCCTCCTCCTCTTCCTCCTCCTTGTCTTTGTCCTCTTCTTCATCCGCGTCCTTGTCCTTGTCCTCATCCTCTTCCTAGTCTTCGTCTTCGTCCTCATCCACGTCCTCGTCCTCCTCCTCATCCGCGTCCTTGTCCTCTTCCTAGTCCTCGTCCTCGTCCACGTCCTCGCCCTCTTCCTCGTCCTCCTCGTCCTCGTTCTCGTCCGCGTCTTCCTCCTCGTCCTCCTTCTCGTCCTCGTTATCGTCCTCGTCCGCGTCCTCCTTCTCATCCTCGTCCTACTCCTCGTCCTCGTCCTCGTCCTCTCCTGCTCACCTTCTCCTTGTCCTCGTCCTCATCCGCGTCCTTGTCCTCGTCCTCTTCCTAGTCCTCGTCTTCGTCCTCATCCTCGTCCTCGTCCTCATCCGCGTCCTTGTCCTCGTCCTCTTCCTAGTCCTCGTCTTCGTCCTCATCCACGTCCTCGTCCTCTTCCTCCTCCTTGTCCTTGTCCTCTTCTTCATCCGCGTCCTTGTCCTTGTCCTCATCCTCTTCCTAGTCCTCGTCTTCGTCCTCATCCACGTCCTCGTCCTCCTCCTCATCCGCGTCCTTGTCCTCTTCCTAGTCCTCGTCCACGTCCTCGCCCTCTTCCTCGTCCTCCTCGTCCTCCTCGTCCTCGCCCGCTCACCTTCTCCTCCTTGTCCTCGTCCTTGTCCTCGTCCTCGTTCTCGTTCTCGTTCTCGTTCTCGTTCTCGTTCTCCTCCTCCTCCTCTTCCTCATTCTCGTTCTTGTCCTCGTCTTCGTCCTCCTCCTCGTTCTTGTCATCGGCCTCTTCCTCGTTCTTGTCCTCGTCCTCCTTCTCGTCCTCGTTATCGTCCTCGTCCGCATCCTCCTTCTCGTCCTCCTCCTCGTCCTCCTCCTCGTCCTCCTCCTCGTCCTCCTCGTCCTCGCCCGCTCACCTTCTCCTCCTTGTCCTCGTCCTTGTCCTCGTCCTCGTTCTCGTCCTCGTCCTCGTCCTCGTTCTCGTTCTCGTTCTCTTCCTCGTCTTCGTCCTCCTCCTCGTCCTTGTTCTCGTTCTCGTTCTCCTCCTCTTCCTCATTCTCGTTCTTGTCCTCGTCCTCGTCTTCGTCCTCCTCCTCGTTCTTGTCATCGGCCTCTTCCTCGTTCTTGTCCTCGTCCTCCTTCTCGTCCTCGTTATCGTCCTCGTCCGCGTCCTCCTTCTCGTCCTCCTCCTCGTCCTCCTCGTCCTCGCCCGCTCACCTTCTCCTCCTCGTCCTCGTCCTTGTCCTCATCCTCGTCCTCGTTCTCGTTCTCGTCCTCTTCCTCGTCTTCGTCCCCCTCCTCGTCCTTGTCCTCGTCCTTGTTCTCGTTCTCGTCCTCGTCCTTGTCCTTGTTCTAGTCCTCATTCTCGTTCTCCTCCTCTTCCTCATTCTCGTTCTTGTCCTTGTCCTCGTCTTCGTCCTCCTCCTCATCCTCCTCGTCCTCGCCCGCTCACCTTCACGTCCTCGTCCTCGTCCTTGTCCTCGTCCTCATCCTCGTCCTCATCCTCGTCCTCGTTCTCGTTCTCGTCCTCTTCCTCGTCTTCGTCCCCCTCCTCGCCCTCGTTCTCGTTCTCCTCCTCTTCCTCGTTCTCGTTCTTGTCCTCCTCCTCCTTCTCGTCCTCGTTATCGTCCTCGTCCGCGTCCTCCTTCTCGTCCTCGTTCTCGTTCTCCTCCTCGTCCTCTTCCTCTTCTTCGTCCTCGTCTTCGTCCTCCTCCTCGTTCTCATCCTCGACTCCTCCTCTTCCTCGTCCTCGTTCTTGCCCTCGTCCTCGTCTGCGTCCTCCTCATTCTCGTCCTCGTTCTTTTCCTCGTCCTCGTCCACGTTCTCGTCCTCGTCCTCGTCTTCGTCCTCCTCCTCGTCCTCGTCCTTGTCCTCGTTCACGTTCTCCTCCTCTTCCTCGTTCTTGTCATCGTCATCGGCCTCTTCCTCATTCTCGTCCTCGTCCTCGTTCTCCTCCTCGTTCTTGTCCTCGTCCTCATCCTCGTTATCATCCTCGTTATCGTCCTCTTCCTCTTCCTCTTCCTCGTCCTCCTCTTCGTCCTCGTCCTCGTTCTCGTCCATGTTCTCATCCTCGTTCTTGTTCTCCTCCTCTTCCTCGTTCTTGTCCTCGTTCTTGTCCTCGTCATCGGCCTCTTCCTCGTTCTCGTTCTTGTCCTCGTCCTCATCCTCGTTATCGTCCTCGTCCTTTTCGTCCTTATCCTCCTCATGAGCACGTCTCTTCTCGTGTGGCCTTCAGGGCAGATTTTGGCCAAGGATCTCCTGCAGAAGGACTTGGCGGGAATCCTCGCTGGACTTGAGGAGTATCTTGGAGGACTTTGTCTCAAGGTGCCACTTCCCCAAACTCCAAAATGGCAAATGCGGGCGGGCAGGGCTCAGGGACCGAAGCAGGCTACCAATTTGCACAAATTGCTTGCTTGCTTCAAACCGGCTTGTCATGCTCATCTGCATTTGAGCGTTAAACTGTCACAGAAGACATTTCAACAGTCGATATTTCAAAGGCAGCGTGTTGATGCAAAGCACACGTTCGCTAGCTTAATGCTAACAAAAAAAAGGCGCTAGCGTCATTAGCATGTCGTCACGTTCCGCTCGCTCTCCCTTCAGGTGGCCCACCTGCAGGCTGAGAATGAAAGTCTTCAGCGCCACCTGGAGGACGCTGAGAGACACCGCAGGAGGCTGGAGGACGAGGCCCGCGCTCACGCTCAGGTGACCTTTGACCCCACCTACCTAATTTACGCAATTGTTTTCATGTTTGACGGCACACGTTCGTTAGGAGGCGGCGCTCCGGCAGGCGGCGCTTCGGACGGAGGCCCGGCTGCTGAAAAGCCAGAAGGCGGGGCTGGAGGCGGAGCTGAGGGAGCTGAGGGAGGAGCTGGCACCGAGACGGGTGAGAGCGCATGGAAAGGCCAGCGTGTCACTTCCTGTGTGTTGATGAGGTCACATGATGTCAAACCCAGCGGAGCAGAAGCGGCGTGGAGCAAAACCCGCAGCAGCTGGACCGCCACCGGCGAGCCCAACTGGAGGATGGCGTGAGCTCATACCGCCGACTTGGACAAAAATCTGCCAAGGACCGCCAGCGTGTAACGCAACTGGAGGAAGACGTGAACCGATACCGCCAACGTGAAGGTGACGGCAAGCGCGCCGTCCAGACGGAATCTCAGGCCGCGGCGCTCGCCCTCAGTGGTGGGACGTCTGCAGGGGGCGGGGCTCGCTGTCCGTCGCGGGGCGCCAGCGGCAAAGCGCCACACCGCGCCAACGGGTAACACATACACAAACGTATGCAAGCATGTGTGTGTGTAAGTCTGTGTGTGTATTTGTGTGTGTGTGTGTGTAGGAGTGTGTTGCATTTGTGTGCGGAGGTGGCGTGCGTGGAGCGAACCCTCCACAAGAGACGAGCGGAACTTCGCGAGGCCGACCGGCGATTGATGCACGCGCGCCAGTGTTTCCATAGCAACCAGGTGAACACGCAGGACAGGACAGGACAGGACAGGACAGGACAAGTCAAAGTCTTGTTTGTCTTTCAGGCCGCGTCCCAACACAGCGCCACCAACCTCAAGCGGATGGAAGTGCGCCTCAGGTCAATAAATGCAAGCTTTCTTTTCTTTTTACAACAAACAACACATTTCTTTACTTTCAACACAAGCATTTTTAACACTATTTGACACGAGGGCTGAACAATATCGCAACAAAAAATACATCAATATCATCAAATATTTTTGACACTATTGTCATCACTGTTTTCATTCTTATTTGTTAACAATATGTTACAGCTTATTAAGCATGTTTGAAAAAATATTAACAGCCTTTAAATGTGATTTTAAAAAAAATTTCAGGACCTTATTTCAGACTTTTTTGTGTGTCTTCATTTTCAACCCTTTCAAACACATCAGAGTCCTGCAGGATGAGGAGGCGGAGCTTGGAAAGAGGACAAGGGTGGAGCATCAGCGGCTGAGGCCAGTGGAGGCGGTGCTAAGGGGGAGAGAGGCGGAGTCCCGAGAACTCGGCGCCACTGGTCACATGGCTGCGCACGAGTGTCAATCAGTGGACAAATTTTGGCACCACAAAATGGCAGCCACAACAACAAAACAAAGTCAAAGTGGTTAAGAAGCGGATGAATTTCTTAACGTAAATCTGTGGAGGGAACGAAAGGTCAGCCTGATGAAAAACAAGAACTCATCGCTAAAGATGGATGGGAAAAAATAATAAAAAAAGATGGATGGGAAAAAATAAAAATAAAAGATGGATGGGAAAAGATATCAGTCTTGTTCAAATGTATATGTAAGCTGAGAAATCTCTTTTTTCCCACAGTGAACATCTTCTGGAAGACACATTGCTGTTTTGAATCGGTTATAAACTGGAAATTAGAGGGGGGGAATAAACAATTGGCTTTTATTTTGAAAATGTGAAAAAATAAAAAGGTAGTTGCAGCGATGAGCACTTTCAAGTTGGAATTGCTCAAAAAAGTGTGAAAATGAGAGAAAAAAGCAAACCACATCAAATGTGGGCTTTTATTTTGAAATCAATTGTGGTAGTGCTGAGTAGTTTAAAGTTGGAAAAGTTTGAAAATGGAGAGAAAAAAAATAATTTGAAATTCGGAATAAAAAAATTGTGCTGACCAAAATTTCGAGTCGGAAGAAATACTCGAGTCATTTTCAGCAGGAATAAGCAGAGGCGGGCATTCCATCAATGTCGGTGAAAGTCCATCAGCCCGTCACTGACGGACGGCCATTTTGCTGACGATTGACAGGAAACTTCAAAAAACGGGCAAACTGACAGAAGGGAGGGGGGGGGGGGTCATCTGTCGACGGACACGCCCACTTCTGTTGTGTCTCCCAGCAGAATCGGAAATAACAGCGTTAACGGCACCGCAATCATCTTATGAATAAACAGGCTGCAATTAATCACGCCATTAGAATACGATGACTTTAGCCAGACTCGCCGAACGATTATCTTCCACATCATGATGAGCGAGGAACACGGGTGCGAGCTCCTTGTTGCTTGTGCGCTCCACAGTCCTGCTTGCCTTCAGACACAATCTTGCTCAAAACGCTGGATTGAAAATGACATCATCAGGTCACGGCCAATCACGGCTCAGCTTGTGAACGTCACATGGAAAATAAGTCAAGCGAGGCAAAATCAGAACTTATTTTGCTGAAAATGTCAAAATAAATCAAGTGGACTTGTTTGAAGGCGTCACAAAAAAAAATTGTTTTATTTTGAAACAAGACGAGCTGAAGAGTTTCAAGATGGAACAATTTGAATCCCACTTTTGTGTTCTTTTTTGGAAGCTTTGTCTGAACTTTTTGCCGCTCTTTTTCTGCTTTTCTTCTTCTGTGTTGCCGCTCGGACGGCAGCCAGATGTCAGGACGGCGGCGGCGGCGCTGACAAGGAAGCGGCCGGCGCTCAACGCAAACTTGCCCTTTTGACTGCCACATCATGACAAACTTATTTCGAAAGTGGCAAGAAGAGACGGAAGTGCACGCTGTCGTCATGACAACGGCTCATGTCCAATGGGATGGGCTCTTGTCGGTCGCCGTGGTTACTGTTGCTAGCAAACTCGCAACTTCGGGAGCGCAACAGCTCGCGTCCACCTGCTCAAGCGCATGCTGACACACGCACACACACGCACGCACGCACACACACACACACTAATGTTAGTATCACGTGATACACGCACTCACCTGTTGTGTCAAATTAAAAACGCACACGTCCAAACACACATTACTTCTGTGCTTTAAAACACACACTAAAAAATGGTGTAGCAATAGACACACAATTTTGTGTAGAGCTAAACACACACACGTGTTGTGTCGTTATGCACTCACAAGTTGTGTCAAATGAAACACGCACACACATGAATCCTAAGCAAAGACAGACAGACATGCGGCGGCGCCACCTGCAGGCGGTGGTGGGCGGCAGCGTCCAGCAGGCCGAGGCAGCGCGCGACCCGGCGGCTCAGCTGGCGGGCGACGTCGGGGCGGGGGCGTGGCTCGGACCACACGTCCACCAGCAGGCGCAGCAGGCACGCCAGCCACATGCTAACGCTATATGCTAACCTGCAACAGATGCGGCCATTTCCCGCCTTCAGTCACCAGCAGCAAAACAGCAACACTCACTTTTGTTTTCCTTTTTCTTTTTGAGCACTTGAAAGCATTATTTGTTGGTATTTTTATTGAAGACATTTGAAAGCAACATCCTTTTTTTTTCTTTTTTAAATTTTAAAAGACTTTTGAAGCATCCTTCCTGTTACCAATGTCCAACATGAAACACTAATGTCGACTAGTGGCAGAAAATGACCACAACAAAAATCGGATTCAATGTTTCACGCGCCTTTGAGTGACATTTGACAACTTTACAGGAGGAAACTTGTATATATTTTTTTATTAAAGAATTTAAACTGAAATTCAACAAAATGTGCCAAATCTAATATTGGGGTCTATGGAACTGAGCGAAAAAAGAAAAGCAGCACGTTGCGTCCACTTCCGTTTATCACATGATTTTATTTTTATTTTTTTACTTGTTAAAAAACCATTCCGGCACAAAGCGCCCGAACACGAAGTGCCTCCGAGCTGCAAATGTCTGGTCTGTCCGCATCCCGCATAGTTTATGCTGCAGTCTGCTGGCGAGATGGGAGGAGCAAGATGGCCGCCCGACGGCTTCAACGACGCGTGCGTGCGTGGGCCGTCCTGTCTTCTATTCAGATCGCCGCTCATAAGCATTTGGAAGGAACTTTGGTTGAATGTAAATCCATGCTCACATTTTCAAAACTTTTTTTTGTAGTCTTCGCTTTTTGACCGAGCATGTCCTCATTTTGTGTCATTTTCTTTGAACTTTAAGTTTTATTGCTTGACTGATTTTGATTCCATATACAGAACTTTGTACGCAACGATGGTTGTGCTTTATAAATAAAGTTGAGTTCAACATTTTAAGCCACTGACAGCTCGAATATAGAAGCAGTATTATGCATATGTAATAGTGCCTAATATATATGTATATGCACGACGTGGACATGAAATGAAGTCGCATGAACGAAAAGAACCTGAAATGAGATTTGCGGAAAGCGGCCGAAACGTGAGCGACGTGCGTGCACGAGACGACGACGTTACCGTGGCCACGCCCCCGTCAACATTTGCTGCAGGGCTTGCAGCGTCCACATCCTGGTCAACTCTTCGGGGGCGTCGCTGACCTCCAGGTAGGCGGGAACAACGCGACTCAGACCAGCAAGGTGGCGACACGCGCGCACGCCCATCCTCAACGCACACACGGCGGGAAAGCGCACATGTTGACATCAGCTGCTTTTTTTTTTTTAACGCAAAGTCCTGATTGTGTAACACGCACGCACCTTTGCAGGTAAGCCGGCAGCGCCTGCGCGTAGACTCTCCTGAGCGCCACCTTGTGTTCAGCCTCCATGCGGACGAGGAGCAGACGCAGCACGTCGTCGTGACGACGCGGGACCGGGAAAGGCGCGGCCGCCGGTGGGGGCGCGGCCGCCGGTGGGGGCGTGGCCGCCGAGGGGGGGCTTTCCAAAACGGCCAGCAGGTCCAACATGCAAGCCAACGCCAGCTACGGCGCAGCCGGCGTATCGGTCAGGCGCGTTGCCGTGGCAACGTTGCCGTGGCAACGTCGGCGTGCGTCTTACCTGGATGACGTCGGCGTCGGAGTGGTGCAGACGTTTGGACAGCCCCTCGTACATCACCTCGGCCCGCCTCAACGCACGCAACTCGCTGGCAGCCTAAACGCACGCACACACAAAATGAAAGCACGTCATGTTTGCGTGTGTGTCACGCGTGTGTGTGCGTCCTACGCGCTGACCGTGTTGTTGACAATGTGATGCAGGCATCGAATTCCCAGCATGCACTTGTGCGCCTCGTGGTGGTCGCAGAGGAGGAGGGCGGGGCCCAGGAGGCGGGGCAACAAAGGGGCCAGGAAGGGGCGCCGCACCTGCGCCGCAATCACATCACTCAGGTGACCCGCAGCCCACAACCGGCGCGTCTCGCTCCGCGTCGCACCTGCAGGAGCGTCCACGAGAAGGCCGAGTCCGCCTGCTCCGCCTGCTCCGCCTGCTCGCACCGCTGCCGCGCCTCCCTAAAAGGCGCGCGCACACACGCACGGCAGAAAGGCTTTGTCGGAGGTCCGAGGCGAGGTCGGGCGGGCGCGCTCACCTGCCGAGTCCGGGCCGCAGGACGTCCAGGACCGCCTCCAGGATGCCCGGCTGGTCCTCGGGCCCGCCTCCCGTCAGCATGTGGGCGGAGTCTCGCCAGCCTCCCGCCGCCAGCAACTGCGACC
Organism: Vanacampus margaritifer; assembly: GCF_051991255.1. NCBI lineage: Eukaryota > Metazoa > Chordata > Actinopteri > Syngnathiformes > Syngnathidae > Vanacampus > Vanacampus margaritifer. Next base: position 313,977 of record NC_135434.1, read on the forward strand.
GCAGACCGCCGGACGCTTGCGTCCACGCCGGGCTCGTACCTGCGCCCTCCTGCAAGGGAGGCGTTATTGAATGGATGAATTTGAATTTTTATTTTATTTTTTTTACGTGTGTTTTTATGGCTTTTTTTGACTATTTGTGTGCAGACATGTCAATTTTCCGTGTGTGTTTGCGCTCACCTGCGTGTGCGTGACGGCGAACACGCACACATGCGGTGCCACGGCCAGCGTCAGGGCCCCGGCGCCCCGCTCCGGGCCCGCCGCCTGCAGTTTGGCCAGCAGGGCTCGCAGGGCGGCGGCCACGTCGGCCACCGAGCGTTCGCGCGGCGGAAGAGCGGCGCGACCAATCAGAGCGCAGACCACCGAGACGTAGGCCGCCTCCTGCCGGGAGCCCAGCAGCCAATGCGGGTGGGCCGCTCGGAAGAGCCGGCCCACCCGCTCCGCCGGGAGGATCGGGTCCGGGGCTCGGGCCAGCAGGCGGCGCCGCAGCTCGGGCAGAAGCGCCGCTACAGGCGGCCAGGACAGAGAGGGGAGGGGCTGCTCGTCATCGTCGTCCAGCTGGAGCTCGTCAAGGAAGTGTGAAATGTCCGTCATGGCCGCCTGGCACAGAAACGACACTTTGGTTTGACTTGAACATCCTTTTGGATTTTCCTTACTTGGTGTCTGTTTCCCACAGATTTAAATAAGCCTTTAATTGTGATTAATCAATATTCCAAAATTCATTTGACAGCTCTAACAATAATCTACTAATTTAATATTATTATTAATATCTAACGATCAAATTTTTAAAACAATATAGAATATATATTTTTTTTAAATATCATTTTACAAATCAATTGACAAATCAGACTTAAAAAAAAAATCCCAGCCCTGCTACTTGGGTGGTCCGCCCAAGTATTAACATGATGTGGGAAACACTTGTGTGTATATAAATATGAGAGAGAGAGAGAGAGAGAGATTTAGTATTTACTGTGGAGTGGAGTAGATATTAAAACACTTAATGGCCAAACTGAATTCGACATCTTTTTATTCTATCATTATAAGTACGAACGTAAGAAAAGAAAAAAAACACGTTTTTCACATCATAAACAAAGCACAGAAATAAAAGTTGCTTTTAAAATGTGCCTCTTTGAGCACACCAGGTCGTCATCAAACGCGTGCCGGTGACGTACATTTGTGTCCTGCTTACCTTTTTACATGATGATGGAGGAGGTCATCGTTTTTTGATGAAGGGGAGAAAAGAAAAGAAGTCACAAAAGAGAAGTGCGGACACTTCCGCTTTGGGTTCGTTCGTCTGCCTAAGATTCCCCCCCGGAAACAAAAACATATCCGTCACAAATGTTCCGAGGACCAAAGTAGCGTCTTTTGGGAATCCTTTCAAATTCGGAAAACTGCTCCGCCGTGTGTTTTCAAATGAAGCTCAAGTGCTTTTGACAAACATGGGCACCGATTTCATGACTTTTATTAAGATACAAGACGACGGACGGACAGATGGATAGATAATAGATTCATCTTCAGATCGGCAAACACTGTGATAATACAAATAAAACGGGAATTTAAAAAAGAAAAGAAAAAAAGGATGACGTTGAATGCATGATCATATCCGGGCTGTGGTCTGCATTCAATACATTCGTGACATGTAATCAATAAAAAGACTCGAAATTCAACTGGAATTTCGAGTCTCAAAGTAGCTGGATGGAGGATGAGAATCGAGAGCGACGCGCTCGTCGCCGCCTTTTTCTTCTTCTTGGCTGTGAAAAGTTGAATCCAAGTCATGCGAGGTTTGCAAACGATCTCGTCACTTGCAACTGACACAATCGGACAAAGTTGCTTGTGACCTTTGCACTTTGAGTGGCCGCAGCGAGCAGGAAGACAAAAACGAGGCCGCGCAGCTTCCGGCGAGATGAAGAAGTTCACGTCAACACGTGACGAGGAATTTCGTGACCTTGTCCACTTTCTACATGTTGAGCATCTTGCGTCTTCAAATCTGTGCAAATGTTCAAACTGACTGGCAGCCTGAAAGAGTTTTTGTCTTGAAAAGTGAACCCCGACTGTCAGGACAAGTTGGCTCGATATTATTTATTTACTTGACGCCAACTAAACAATGAGATTCATTTTTCAAACATCATTTCCAGTTGAATACATTTTGTAGAAACTTTATTTGGAGCTATGCCGCCATTGTTATTTACTTTTTTGAATTGCTTTATTTAACTAATTGAAATCAAAAGCCAAACATGGCAAACATCAAGCAAACGTGAATCATCATCACAGTATGCAACAAAGTCACAATAACAGTAAAGGAAAAGAAGAAAAAAAATGCCAGGGGTGTTAAACTAAGAAATATTAAAAGCATTCAAATGACAACACAAAAAGAAAGTCTTGATAGCCTTCTTATTTTTGGAAGTAAAGATGGACTGTAAATACGCATTCATCTCTTTCAAAAACAGAAAAAAATAGGTTTCGACTTTACACATTTAAAACTTAGCAAGAGAAATGAAAAGATGAATCAAATCATATTCTTTTTCAAAACAAATTGTCATAGTTCAAAAAGCCCCCCAAAAACATTCGGTAAGGAAAACTCAAAAGGACAAAAGTTATTGTCCAAAAGAAATTTGCAAAAGTCTTGCAAACATAACATTTCCAAAGCAGATGCACAAGACTTGCCATCGTTATTTCCGAGTGCGTAGCGACGCGGAACGGCGGCTGGCTTTTTGCCGAGCCGTGTGAAACCAATAGAAAGAAAGAAAGTTCCGCTTTTGTAGCGTTCCTAAACTCGATCAACGACGACAGCACGTCACGGCTTTTTTCGTCTTTTTTTCCTTCCACGCCATTTTTGGAGGATTTTTGCACATCATCATCATCATCATCATCATCATCATCATCACATTCACTTCTGACGTTTGTTCACATCACAAATAGAAGTTTGAATCGCGCTTTCTGCTTGGCAAATAAATGCACAAACACATTTTCAACAATTTATTGATCGGATAAGACAATGGATATTGATACGTGGATCAATATTCTGGAACATTCCCACAAGGTTTCAATTTCTGGTGTAATGCCGCTTGTGAGGAATAAAAAAGTGGTTGAGAAAATGGATGGATGGATTGCTCGTGATTATTGATGATGTCACACGCAATCAATCGTCAAGAGCACAAAAACATTTTGTTGTCCTGTTTGGCAATTTGGCTGCAAACAAACAAACAAAAACAAACAAGTTGAGCTCCACTTGAATGCAACAACAAGTTTGCAATCTTTGGAAATTGTTTTTTCAAATTCAATTGACCAAGCAATGACATGCGTGTGTGTGCGCGCGCGCGCGTCAGTGTTCGTGCGCGTGTGTTTGTATGGTGAGTTGTTTGTCCAAAGCCTCAAACACACACTGAGAGTCCTGATCGGCATCCACGTGCACGCCATCTGGAAACACACACTACACACGCGCACGTGCCAGCGTCATGTCACGATTGAACACATCGATCCATCACTCGCGCGCGTGCGCGTACCTGCAGGCCAGCGGTGTGCGTCCTGTACACACCGAGCGCGTGCGCCACAGCGCGCATGTTGTCGTCGCACTCGCGGAGGTCGCCGGGCACCGCCGCCTGCACGCTGAACAGGAAGTGACGTCACATGAGCACGCAGACAACAAAATCCGACGCCGTGGAGGAAGTGATTATTATTATTAACAAATCCGCAACAATCAGCAGCACGTGCAGAACGAGCTCACATTCCACAAAAGGGCGCCAATCTGCAAGAGTTGCACAGGCCTGAAACCATTCATGACGTCATCATCATTATTCTGAGTCGACTTGATGCCGATCTGTTGTGTCGGGATGTCAGGTGACACGTGACAAGCGTTGCGCTCATGTGACGATATTGAAAGCAACACGTGAGTTGAAAAGGGCAGGCTGGAATGCGTTTGTGCAGTTGCAGCGCCCTCTGCTGGTCACTTTAGTCGTGCACTTGAATTTTCATTCGACAAAGATATGAAAAGTTCCTCCATAAATGTCGCCAGGGCTGCTGGCTATCGATTCTAATTTCCTCAATTGATTCCAGCCATTTGGATTTTATTCCCCGTTCGATCCGATTCACTTTAACTGAATCCGATATTGATTATGATCCACAGCAATTCTTCTTAAATGTCAAGGACAAAACGCCACAAACATTAAATTCGAAATTGCATTTTGCAGAAGCAGAAACTGCTTAAATGATTTAGTGTAAAGCAAACCTTGACATCGCCGTCTTAAAGTGCAATAAGTCCATATTTGGCATTTGCCAAATATGGGCATGAGCCTTTTTACGAATCCGATAAAAGCTGCTTTGAATTCACTGAGTGGCGAACGCTTGCTCATGTAGCGAATTTGGGATTTTCATCAGGATTCGTAAAATGTTCAGACACTTTTTACTGGTGGCAAAACATTTCAAACTATTTTTCACCGTCTGTGAAGATCTTTTGACAGCTTTTACGAACGAACCCTGACCGAAACCCAAATGAGCAAAATTCGCATGCGATTGTGAGACGCAGACAACTTTTCATTTCGGGGTCCGTTTACATTTGCACTTGATTGGCGTGTGAACTGACCTGGGATCAGCCAGGCTGTGCTTCATCGCGCTTCTTTGCAGACAAACGTCGTCCGTCAACTCCAAGAAGAAAACCCTGCCGCGGAAGAGCAAAAAGAGCGTGCGTGCGTGCGTGCGTGCGTGCGGGGGTGCGTGCAGGGGCGCAACTAGCTCCTTTCTGAGGGCTATGCAGACACATGCCATACTTGCCACACCCCCCTCCCCCCCCCCTTTTGTGCCACTGTGCGTGCGTGCGCAACCTGTTGGGCGCGTTGAGAGAGTTGGCGAGATGTTTGGCGTGCTGGAGGTCGCACGGCAGGTGGTGCAGGATCCAACCTCGCTGGCTGCAGTCGGCGCGGTCCAGACGCTCTTCAAAGACTTTCAAGGTCACACTCTCTGGAACTGCGCACACGCACACCTTGTTGACGCTTGCGCGTGTCGTCGTCTTGTCATTGGCGCGACGTCTAAACGCGTTTCCTTTCGCCGCTCTGCGACGTTTCGCATGATTCGTTAGCATCGAGCTAGGAAACGTTCAGTTGGCGAAGGAAATGTTGCGTCTGGCGTGAAGCCGACGTGCGACCCGCCGACGGAACCCAAAAGCCGACGTCGGCCCACGCTGACGTGAGCAAGCTCCGCCCACCTGTCCGATTGTGCTGCAGGTACGTTCGCACTTCTTCTCCCACCGAAGACGGGTCGGCTTCGGCCCAACAGAGGAGGTCACTGCAACACACTAACACGCCGACAAGACATGACAGCGCGAGTGTGCGTGTTTGTGCGCGCGTGCATGCGTACCGTCCACCATCTTGTATTTGTCTGCCAGCATCTTGGCTTGAAGTCTCTTGCCTGAGCCTGGCGGACCCAACAGGAGAACTCGAGGAGTTCGGGAACAACGGCAAGTCCGCAAGAACGCCACCGCTAACAACAAAAAACAAACACACACACACGTGCTGGGTTTACATTTGCAGTGGGGACATCCCATTGACATCATGCATTTCCGAGACCCCAACCAAAAGGCAGCTCAAACCTGAAAGTTTGGACCCTCAAAAAGAGGTTTGGACTGATGGGGACCACCAAAACGTCCCCACAAGCCTGCACGGAAGTGGTTAGCGACGGAAGTGGTTAGCGACGGAAGTGGTTAGCGACGGAAGTGGTTAGCGACGGAAGAGGTTAGCGACGGAAGAGGTTAGCGACGGAAGTGGTTAGCGACGGAAGTGGTTAGCGACGGAAGTGGTTAGCGACGGAAGAGGTTAGCGACGGAAGAGGTTAGCGACGGAAGTGGTTAGCGGCGGAAGTGGTTAGCGACGGAAGTGGTTAGCGACGGAAGAGGTTAGCGACGGAAGTGGCGCTCTCGGAGCCTTTGGATCCACGTTGACTGATAAACGGTGCGAGACCCCTCGGCCGCGTCTGTTTACGATGTGTTATTTCTGAACTTTATCTGAAGACATCCAATTTGTCAAATGTGTTGTTTTAACGACGTGTGCTGTTGACCTTTGGCCAGCTCGCCTTGCAAAAGACATCTTGATCGCATTGGCTTTTCATTTGGTTCAATAAAGTTACTGACTAAAAATAGATTTGCGAAACGTCCGGAACGCAAATCCAACCTTGCTGGTAGACGTCGCTCGGCGGCTGGTCGGCGTCCACCGTCTTGAGGATGTGTCGGTAGGCAGAGGTCATCCCCGTGACCTTGCAGCGGTAACGCTGCAGGTCGGCCCTCAGAGCGGCGTCGCCGGCGGCGGTGGAGGCAGAGGGCCGCTTGTCGGCGCAGCGCGCCGCCACCGCCTCCTCGCAGGGCCGCGCGAACGTCTCGTGGTACACGTCTGAGCGCAGGAAGCCGCGTCAGCTTTTTGCAGCGGGCGGTGCTCGCTGGTGGCGCTCGCTGGCGGCGCTCGCCGGCGTCTGCCGTACCTCCGGTGAGCGGGTCCAGCAGCCTGCCGCGGTGGCGCTCCAGGAGAACGTCTTCGCCGGCGTCCAGCAGAACTGACGGACGGACAGACGGGCAGGCAAGCGAGCGCCGCGTCACTCGTGCAAAAGTGCCGGCAAAAACGAGCGTACAAACGTACCCACGTGCTTGGGGATGACGCCGCCCTGCTGGAGGCTGCGAGCCTGCAGCCGAGTTTGGGGGAGGCCGTCCAGAACCCAACCCTCGAACCCACAAAAAACAATTGGCAACATTCATCAAGAGCTGAAATCCGTCCTCAAGCCTGGCGAGATTTTTTCATTTGTCAAAAGATTTCATTCTTGAAGACGGCGACCAAATAAGAGTCAAATTGGCTGCAGCTGACGTGACGTGCACTCAAATGAAACACACACGCACACACATATATATATATAAACATGCACGGTTTCTTAAATGTGACAAACACACGTTTGGCTTCGACTTTTCCAGAAAATGCACCATTAAAAGTGCAAAATGCAAACGGATACAAATGCAAAAATGTCCTTTGATTTTGTCTTTGCCAAAGAATTTAAAAGGATTTTTTTTAAAAGACCAAATAAAAAAGGAAATGAAATTCCAATGGACTCACGTGAACAAATTGACAATAAAGGGAAAAAAAGTGAATTGAAAACAAAATGGAATGAAAAGGTTCGGAAGCGCTTCCTGCGTGTGCGTTCACGCGTGTTCACGCGTGCGTGCGTACCGTGTTGAAGCAGTCGGAGCGCTTGAGCCTCCCTTGAATGAAATCCACCAGAAGATGGTCGGGCACCTCCTGAGCAAGCAGACAAACTGGGCAGTTGGCGCGCGTTGGCAGGTGGCGCCTGCGCGGGCACGCATACCTGTTGCTCCCGCGCCAGGCGGCGCGCCTGCTCGCCCAGCGCCGATTGCTCGTCCAGGAGCGTTTCCATGGTGACGTGAACGGCTCCCAGCTCGGCGCACAGCCTGCCGGCCTGAAACGCGCCGGAGGTCACGTCAGGTCACCGGACGGACGGATGGACGGGTGCGAGCGAGCGACTCACCAGCGTGGTTTTGCCCACGGCAGGAGGACCCATCAGGACCACCCTGGGAACTGACGCACACGCACAGGAAGGAAGGAAGGAAGGAAGGAAGGAAGGAAGGCAGGAAGGAAGGAAGGAAGGAAGGCAGGAAGGACGGAAGGAAGGAAGGAAGGAAGGAAGGCAGGAAGGAACGAAGGAAGGAAGGAAGGCAGGAAGGAAGGCAGGCAGGCAGGCAGGAAGGAAGGAAGGAAGGAAGGCAGGCAGGAAGGAAGGAAGGAAGGAAGGAAGGAAGGAAGGCAGGAAGGAAGGAAGGAAGGAAGGAAGGAAGGAAGGAAGGAAGGAAGGCAGGAAGGAAGGAAGGAAGGAAGGAAGGAAGGAAGGAAGGAAGGAAGGACGAAAGGCAGGAAGGAAGGAAGGAAGGAAGGAAGGAAGGAAGGAAGGAAGGAAGGAAGGATGGAAGGAAGGATGGAAGGCAGGAAGGAAGGAAGGAAGGAAGGAAGGAAGGAAGGCAGGAAGGCAGGAAGGAAGGTGTCATCTGCTGCTGAAACGTGCGTGCGTGCTTCGAGGAGACCGACCGTGCACGCTGCTGTCCTGCAGCAGAAGCAGAAGGTACGAGATGGGGTCTTGGGGCTGGTCCACCGCCAGGCTGGACACCATACTCTGAAACATTTCAACACCTGCTCATGCTGAAACTGTTGCCCGGTGTGCTCGGGCGTTCCACTGGGTTCCATTTTAGGGCCCCTGCTCTTTTCATTGACGTGCATGTTAGTGTTGATTTTGGTAACCAAAACTACAAAAGAATTGTTCACCCAACCAAAACTGGACTAGACTAAAGAAGCCCTCATTCATAAACAACAACTGGAAGTAAATGAGTTTGCATTTTTGTGGGCTAATCAAGACGAGACAAAAATGTACTTCACGCTGAAAAGTAAAAAAAACATCATATCTTTTTTTAAAGTCAATTATGGTTAGAAGGTAGCATGAATCCAACGGCTAGAACGCGCCAACAATAATGTTAATCTGCAAAAAGTGGATCTCAGTGCGGTCTGACGAGCACACATTTGGAGCGTCTCACCTGCACCAGGTGTATAATGTTGTGCTGGTCGGCATAGATGGACATCTGAGGCGGAACCCGCAGCGGCTGAACGCTCTCCTCCGTCATCACCTTCACCTTGTTCATCATCACCACCAGGAAGAGGAGCAGCAAGAAGCTCCGGAGGACGTCACTCGTCTGAACAAAAGTTGCATTCCTTTGATTGATTGATTGATCGATTGATTGATTGATTGATTGATTGATTGATTGATTGATGGTCAACTTGCGTATGGACAGGTTGCGACTTGCAAGGTGTATTGCATTTATACGAATAGATAGAAAGAAAGAAAAAGCCTCCTGTCATTATGGAGCATTTTGGGGAAGGCCTTGTTTTGTTTGTTTGTTTTCTTGTTGACATTTTTAACATTTATATATATTTTTAAAAAATCGAATTTGTGGAAAAAATTGTTTTTCTATTTTTCTCTTTGTTTTAAAAAAAGTCATATAAATATTCAAAACAAGAACAAAAATTCAATTAAAACTGAAAAAATATCATTATAAACAACCAATTAATATAGATATATGTATTTACAATTTAATTCAAAATTACAATTTAAAATGTTTCATTTCTTGCAGTCCATTCTCGCCAAAATAAAAAAATAAAAATGAGAAATTACTGTAGAGAATGGGCTACAAAACGACCCAATGAAATGAAACCTTTTCCAAGATTTTTTTCATAATTTGTTTTCATTTTGAGGTTGTTTTTCATTGTCTCGGTGAGCGTAAAAGTACCAATAAAGTTAGTTGCACGCGCACACGCACACGCACACGCACACGCACACTTTCCGTGTCCCGCGCTAGCTGCGTCTGCTAGCTTGATTCTTCTGCTAGCTTGATTCTTCTGCTAGCTTGATTCTTCTGCGTCTGCTAGCTTGATTCTTCTGCGTTAGTCCGCTTTCTTTCTTTCGTTCGTTCTTGGGAATTTGCCCGCCTAGACTGTCAGAGAACTGATCTTTTTATAGTCGTAACGTGATACAAAATGAGACATTTGGTCGACGTCATTGACAAAAATAAAACTAAAATGACTCGAGTGGCGGCGAAGCTTTAAGTTGCTTCAGCTTGGCCAGCTAACAGCAGCCGTTCGTCCAAAGTACTGAAGACGCCAAACAAACTGGAAACAAATTCGTCAAATGTGAATTTTGGATTTGACCTGCTAACAAAAGTCCTCTTGCGCTTTTTGCAGTTGTGGGACGCCGTCCTCGTTGTCCCGGCAACGCCGTCATGACGTCACTATCAGACGTGCTCACACCAAGTTGACGACAAAGTTTGCGGGAAAAGAGAATGATTGAATCGTATCCTATATCTTACACGTCATACATCCACTGTGGAACTGAGTGACGAGGTCGTTGCGGCGAAGTGACGGCAGTTGACGGCATTACAACGTGTAATGCCCACATGTATACATACATATACCTATATATATATACACACACACATAAACAATAATTTATAATATATATAACAATAAGAACAAATCCATATAATCCCTTTTTTATTTTCTGGTGTTCACATTGTGAAGAATGAAAAGGGGCGTGGCCACAGCACGCATCACATGTGCGGCGTGGCATCATCGTAGTCCATGATGCTCAGCTGACGCCGTCTTTGGCGGACGGCCAGCAAATTGTTGTCGTCGCCGCCAGGGGGCGGGGCCCACATCTGGGGACTTCCTGCTGGCAGGGCGCTGTCCTGGCTTCCTTTCTGGACCTGCTCATCATCATCATCATCATCATCATCATCATCATCATCATCATCTGGCTCATCTTGGCTCTCCGGCTGCTCCGCCTCCTCTGGACTATGACCGGGCGGCCTGAAGAGCTGCCACGCCCTCTGCTCTAGGAAAGAGCCAATGGCCAGCGGGGACTCGATGGGGGACGAGGAGGATGCGGCGGCGGGGAGGAGGAGGGGGGAAGTGGACGAGCGGGACGCGCCGGCGCCGTTCACCGCGTCGGCGGAAGCTGACGGCCGGTGGTCGGGCTCGTCAGCGGCCGGCCTGAGTGTGAAAAATGACGTTACTGTGGCGACGTCAGCGTCGTGGTCACGTGACGGCAACGTGACGGCAACGTGACGGCAACGTGACGGCAACGTGACGGCAACGTGACGACAACGTGACGGCAACGTGACGGCAACGTGACGGCAACGTGACGGCAACGTGACGGCAACGCTGTTATGGACGACCAAACGTGCTCAAAGGAAAAATAAATCAAAGTGAACATGAAAAATACAATTCAAAAGTAAAAAATAAAATATAGGTATTAATTAGTAGGGCTGGGCAATAAATGGAATTAATTCGATACATCGTCATTTTAAAAATCGAATGGTGGAAAATTTGCTGAAATCGAAGTTTGTCTTCCGGATGATTAAAATCCGTTGTTCTTCTGTTCTGTTCCGTTCCAATGTTTTTTTGTCGTTCTGCACAAGAGGCAGAACGACGGACGAGTGGTTTTACGAGACGTTTTCGAGAACTACTTCAATGTAGCATTTAAGAACAAACTAGGAACGTTACATTTGTTTTAAAACTCATTTTGAATTAGTTAACATTTTTGTTGTCTGAACATTTTTGCACAGGAATTATTTTGGAATCAATGAAAGCTTTTAAATAAATGTTTGTTGGGTTTATTCAATTCAAATCGCTTAAAATCGTAATCGTCCTGAATGACTGATTTGATTTTTTGCCCAACCTTACGTATTCGGGTTGTCATGTCAGACCATTAAAAATGTTGATCGCAATTAATCATATGAGTTCAATAATTAATCACACATTTTATATCTGTGCTAAATGTACACAAAAATATTTGTTTCACATTTTTATACTCTTGTTAACAAAAGTGGGGGGGGGGGGGATTGTTAAACTATTAGAAATATGGCTGCATTTTATGTCATTGATCCAGTAATTTCATAATAATTCATAAAATTGAGTTACAATTAAAAAGATGTACAGTACTGTAAAAAAGGAGTGTGATATTGATTTGGGTTGAGGTCCTTTTTCTGCCACTAGATGGCACAATTGCATTTATAAGACATTGGTGACAGCTCAGTGCATTTTTTCATTTCATATTAGGAGCCATCTCATCTTTAACATTGTCACTTTCTTAAAAATTGTAAAACACAACTTGACCCGTCAACAGAAAAAATAAATAAAAATTATACTTATATATATTTTGTTGTGGTTGTTATATTTCCCTTTTTTTTTTCTTTCTTTTGGCATTTTTGGTCTTCCATAGCTGTGAAGTCGTCTTCACGTTACGGCGCCAGTGGCATGACGACGTCGCTTAAAGATGACATCATCACGTCGTGTGCGTGCGCAACCTGCTGAGCGCGTCGACGGCGCTGTAGAGGTGAAGCATCTCGCTCTGCAGGGTCTGCACCGTCGTGCGCAGCGCCGCGCTCTGGGCCTCGCATGCGGAAAGCTCGCCCCTGACACAGACACGGTGTGAGAACACGCAAGCGCTCGCCGCACGCACGCACGCACGCACGCACCAACCTGCTGCGCCTCTTGTGCTGCTCCAGCAGTTGCTTGTGTCGTTCCACCAACGCGTCCTTTTGGGCCAGCTGTTTGTCCAGCTCGGCCGCTCTGTGATTGGCCGCTTCCAGTTTCTGCCTGTGCTCTTGCTCCGCCTCCTTGGCGCACCGGAACTCTCGGCCCGCGGCGGCGCCCTGGATGGACGCTTCCTGCGCGGCAAAATGCCACAAACGTCTTCTTCAAAGTGTGAAAGTGAGACATCCGCGTGCATGCGTGCGTGCCAGAGAGAATTTGAGAGCCCCCCCCAACGTGGTGCTCGCGGTCCCCCCCCCCCCAACGTGGTGCTCGCGGTCGCGCCCCCCCCCCCCCCCCCCCAACGTGGTGCTCGCGGTCGCCCCTCAAGGACCGACCACTTGAGAGGCCCGCAGACTAAAAAACTGCTCCCCAGCCATGGGACATTGTGATTTCCTAGGGATGCTTTACAAGTTCTTTCAAAATGTGAGAAGGATAAAAAAAAAAAAAAGTTGTGACAAATCCCAATGATGAATATTATTAACGATGAATTGTTCAAGATCGCATTCATGAAGGCAATTTGAGCCAACGCGTCCTTCCGCAAGTCCTTCAAATTGATCAAGAAGAAGTTCTCACCTCCAGAAAGGACGAGAAACAGAAAAATGAAAAGAGAAAGAAGAAAAACAAAGAGAGAGAGAATGGGCGGCAGTGAGACAGATGTGTGTGCGTGCGACACACACACACTCTTTCTTGTCATCCGCCCATCAGCCTCCTTCTCTCTCTCTACTCGTAACGCTTTGTTATCCTTTTGTTTATTATTGATCTTATTCTTGATTCAATCTGAGATGTTCTTAAACTCTGGTCTGCTATTTTCTTGATGCTTTTTCACGTCCGATCCTTTCATTCTTTTTTTTCATGTTCTCATCTTTTATGACATTTGTTTGAAATTGAAAATCCGCTGTTTTGTTTTCCGCTCTTACGTGAATGTCGTGATTTGCATCGTTATGATTACGGATTCATGATCTCTCAATAGAGATCAAAATGTTTTTTTGGGGGTGTGGCTTGTTGCCGTCCTTTTTCTTTCCTGTTAACTCAACTTGCGAGGAATCTTACAAACTCTCGTTTACACACAATTGTGCAAGGCTGAAAAAAATGGAGGAAAAAAATGGAGGAAAAAAATTGAAAAAACTGAAAAACTAATTGGAAAAAAAAGAGGAAAAAGTGTGTGCGTGTACTGACGGTGTCGCTGCACGTCTGCTGCGCGTCCAGGCGGCGCGTGAGACTTTTGTTGGTTTCGCTGAGCACAATCAAATGTTGGTTGAGCAGGAAGGCGTGATGGCGGAACGTGTCGCTGCTCCGCAACTGAAACCGGACCACGTCGTCGTCATCATCGTCGTCGTCATCATCATCATCATCGTCATCAGCTCTCTCGGCCCCCCCCACGCACCTTGACTGACAGCTGGCTCAGATGGCGCTCGGCAGTGGACACCTTGTGATTGGCCTTCTGAAGCTCCGCCTCCAAATCCCTTCTTCCGCTACGACACTCCTCAAGCTCGCTCTGGAAACAGCCAATCACAGGTCAGTGGGCAGAGCGCGTGCGTGCGCCGGCACGCGCACACGCGGCCTGACCTGCAGCGCCAGGAGTTGCGCGTTGTGTTCCTGTTGCTGCGTCAGCAGTTGCTGCACGTGCGCCTGCAGCTGCTGCGTGTGCGCGCCGGCGTCCCGCTGCAGGTCAGCGCAACGCCGGCGCTCCGCCTCCAGGCTGCCCGTCAGCGCCCTCGTCTCCTCGTCCCGCAACGCCAGCTGAGCGCGCTGCAGCAACGACGCCGCCGCCGCCGCCGGGCACAGAAAGAAATGGACGCAAAGAAAGAGAGAGAGAGAAAATGAGGAAGAGCGGAAAAAAGAGAACGAAATGGAGAAAAAGGAGATCGGAAGAGAAAAAGAAAAAGAGAGAAATAAGGAGATATAGAAACAGAAGAAACGAGAGCGCGAGAGCTCAGGATGCTCCCACAGGTCATGAAGTAGCGACAGGCATGGATATGGCACCGATACCGGCCGCCGATACTCCCATTGAATGTCTTTGCTCCCTTCGCAAGCGCGGCCTGTACGTTACCATGGCGACCGTCTGCTCCTCCAGCGCGGCGGCGCTGACCACGCGGCGCAGCAGGCGGCGGTTCCTGATGGCGTGCTGCTGCCGCTTGAAGCGCTCGTACTGCAGCTGCGCCTGCGCCAGCTGCAGGCCCTGGCGCAGCGCCTCCGCCTCCTCCGCCCACGCGCAGCCTGACAACACGCACGCACGGGGCAAGGTTAGTGGCGCCCGTGCCAAATTCGGGTGCCGGCGTAGGAACGGAATTCCGCCACAACTCAAGGACTCCCCATACACACACATATATATATATATATATATATTCTAAATAAAACCAACATCAAATAAATGTGGGGATTTCATACAAAGATAAATAAAGAAATGTGAATTCAATATCAATCAATAAGGACCGCCCCCTCATTTGAATAACATTTCAGACTCTGCAGCACGAAATAAGCCTTTTTTTTTTATTTCATTTTGTAATTGATAGTAATAATTATTTTCATTTATTGACTATATGGATGTTTGTTGTTTTTATTTCCATTTATATTATTTTTGAATGATATTTCTTGACATCTTCTTTCCACAGCTGACGGCCACAACTCGCACCCTTTCCACAAGCGTGGAACTGAAAATTTGGAGTAAACATTTTTGTAATTAAGTCGACGCTGTTTGTCATCTTTATTAAGTATTGTTATGTGTGTTTGTTTGTTTTTACCCACAATGCTGCAGGGTCTGCGCAAGCGCCACTTTCTCGCATTTTGCCAGTCGCAAATGTCGACGCCACATCAGCCGTTCAACAAACTTCCGAACAAAATTCAAAAACTCAACCAAAAAAACGAAATCAAGTTCCCGCGCGTGAACGCGAGCGCTGCGCAACGTTGCTATTCGAGCAGCTTTGCTTTTCATGCTCTGCCGTTTACCTCCACAAGGGTTCCGATCCAGCGACTTGCCCGATGCCGAAGACCTGCCAAAAAACAAAAAAGTCGTTCAAAAGACGCAAAGGAGCGCATTGTTGACGGGAGACGCATTTTTTTTTATTCCGCTGTACATGAAAAGCGACGCACAAATCTCTGCTTTCTTTTATCGAGGGACGCCGGCTAGTGCTAATATTAGCACCGTCGCGGGTTTGTTTGGAAATTGAGCCACACATAAAATTTCTGCGTGTGGATCAGGGCTGCCCCCGCTACCATTTTCAGGCCCACCACCGATCTTTTAGAAAGTCTGACCCGCCGATCCCGATTTTTGCCGATTACAAGCAACATCCAGCTTCCGTGTTCCAATCTTGTTGAAATGCTACAAATGGTTTGTTTTAACGGCACATGAAGTCGTTCTGTCAAATAAAAAAGAAAATCCTGTTGGTCATCTCAGCAGAACAGAACAATGGCGGACTTTTTCACACCTCTGAGGAAGGAGATGAGAGGGTGGAAAAGTTGCGTTTTTTTGGAAGGGATCGGCCGATCACCGATTTTGCAAAACGAAGGAAATCGGCAACCCGATCGAGTGCCGATGCGTTGAGATGTCAACAACAAGCGACGTCAAGGCCTCCCGTTAGCTGGAATGCTAATTCTCCACCAACGGCCTTTGACATTCTGGGCTAGCCTTAAGCTAGCGATTTACGTCAGGCAAAGCTAAAACAAATGTGGATGAACGACGCAGACTTGCCGTCACCAGCTTCCCGCCGTCACCAGCTTCCCGCCGCTCACTTTTTGTCTCCAACACACACGCTCGCTACACACTGAAAAATGGGGAGTGATATTTACTCGCTAACGAGCTAACACACTCACCTCCTGCTGACGCTAGCGTGCGTGTCGTGTCCGTGGGCGATGAGGCGGTCCAGCAAATGCAGAGGCGACGCGGCGCTCACGTCTTCGTCCTCATCACTGTCGCATTTCTCGCGCGCCGCCATCTTGCGTCGCGCCTCCTGCGGGGCAAAAACGGCGCCGACGTCACCGAGGCGACCGTCGGCGGGGGTTGAGGTCGGTTACCTGCGTCTTGCTCTTCACAAACAACATGGCGGCGCGGGGAAGCGCAAGCTCAAACAGGAAGTCGTAAGAGGGGGCGGGGCCTGGGTGTGGAGGAGGGGCCAAGTCAAACATGGGCGGGGTTTGTTGGCGGGCGGGCGTGGCGGTGAGGAGGAGGGAAGGCAGGGAGGACGAGGAGGAGGAGGACTTGTCAGCTGGAGACAAAAGAAAAAAGGGGAGGGGCCACATGGAGCAGTGGGTGGAGCTTCAGCAGCAGGTTCCATCGAAAGAAGGAACCCAAAACAACCAAGGATATTTTAGTTCACCCAAACTAAAGCATAACATTTGGCTTTTCGTTAGCAAAAGCGTTTTTGTTTGTATTTCATTTTGTTATTGAAAACGTTTTGTTTTCGATAAGGAAAATGTGTGGCGTTTACGTGCGGTGGGTGGAGCTCGACGAGCATCCCATCCAAATTTGTGGGTGTGGCTTCAACTGGCATTTGACCACGAGCTCACCTTCAACAGCGATGACATCGTCGTGCGCCGGCTCAACTCGCTCCTTCCTGATTGGCTGCTGCCTGACCTGTGGGCAGCGACAGAGGCTCTTCCTTCTGCGCCTTCAAAATAAGAGCTGATAATAGTCCAGAGCGCGCCAGTCACCTGCGAGTCATGCGCAGGCCGGACGCCATCTGGACTGTCGCCTGTGGGCGGGGCCGACGGGATGCATTTCACACCTGCACGCACGCACGCACACGATGCAAATTCAAAGTCTTTCACGACGATGACGATTTGAATCCAATAAACCCAACAAATGTTTATTTAAAGGTTTCATTGATTCAAAACGAATTCCTGTGCAAAATATTCAGACAACAATAACGTATCCTGATTGGAAATCAGCTTGAACATAAACTTAACATTCATACGACGAGTTGCTTTATTAACAACAGCTTTTAATAATGCAGAAGGTCAAATTCCATTTAACACATTTTACACGATTCCATTTTGAAAATTGCCAGTCATTAAATGAATTCAATGTATTATTGCACAGCCCTAATTTAATTAAAAAATAAATAAAAAATTGCACTATAAGCTCAAATATATTTTGCCAGGCCTGCTAAAGTTGAGAGCCTCAAATTGTGTGTTTTCTTGTTGCCACGGCAACAACATTTCACAAAACCTAAGCATGCGTTTTCACACGATGTGGATCTGCGTAAGCACATCCGAGATGAAAACATGAATTGAAAAAGAAGCATCAAATGTGTGAAATTGTGATTTCCTAGGTCAAGTTACAGCAGCAAAAAAGGTGAAATCGAACAAGAAAATCTTGCCGTGTGTCACCTGAGAGCGAGTTGTTTCTACTCAGGGGGGGGGCGGGGCTCACAGACGCCATTTCCGGAGGCGGGGTCGACAAACCGCATCGGGACGAGGGGCTCCACGTCACATCCATCTGGACGCGACATGTCACGTCATCAAGGCAGCCGATGGAAAGTGTCGGATGCGTCACATCCAGGGGTGCCAAATCCGGGTTCACAAAGGAAAAATCCTGCCGCAGCCTCAAGCGCTACTTAGCTAGCTAGCAGCAATAGTGCTGGTTTAGCTGCTAGCTAAAATTGCGGCGGGGCTTTGACTTCCTGGACCTGGATTTGCCACCTGCGGTCACATCCGACACCCGCGCGCTCGTACCTGTTCATCCAGGTGCGCCATGTTGAGCGCACTTGCTGACAAGCAGGACGTGCGCGTCCACGTGGCGTCCCTGCTGCTGCACGCTGGTCAAAAAACAGGAAGTTGCAGGCAGGAAAAGGAGACAGCAAGCGGCGGCGTGACTGACCGGCGCGGGGGCAGGCCAGGTCCGAGTGCGTGATTGCGGGCGTGCGCTCATCCTCGCAGGACGACTCCAGGGGGTCCAGGGAGACTCGGGAGCACTCCATGATGATGTCGTGGACCTCGTAGCGACGCCACCTGAAAGGCCGCATTTCAAAATCAAAGTCTCAGGCCGCCGGCCGGACCACGTTGGGGGGCGGACTGACCTGGAAGGGTCCACTTCGGAGTCCTGAGTCCCGCTCACCAGCTCAGGATGAACACGCACTTGCTCCAACATGGGCTGATCCACAAACAAAAACAAAAACGCACGCGAGGGATTGACCGATAATCGGCACAAATATCGGCACGGAGCTCACACTTGACAAGTCGAGGGAGCGGAAACATTGTCAACGTAGCACGCTAAGCATCACTTGACAAGAAAGTTGACCAAATACGCCAATGCATTGACGGCAAAGGCTTTTATTTTGAAGTTGGCCCCGTCGTGGCGTGATGGCCGACTTCCTTTTCGACGTTTCTCGCAATCCCGAACTCAGCTTCAATCGCTAATTATTAGCGCCGTCCTTTTATGCGTCGGAAGTGGCTAGCGGCTAGCGGTTAGCATGACCAGCGAGTCCAGCGTCGGACGAGACCATCGAAAGATGATTTCGAGAGCGCCGGCGGCGTCGACAGCTCAAATCTGGCGGCTTCTTTGTCATTCGTTGCTTATGTTTAAAGGAAGCGAATGTGCCTTCAATTGCACGTTTCATTATTTAAAAACAAACACTTTGTCTTCATTTCTTTTATGAAACACTTTTGCCCATAAAAAAGAACAACTTGCTGTTGAGAAGATAGAAACGCAAAATTAAGCCATTAACAGCTTGTGATTTTCCACATGAAGCGTCAGAAGAAGAAGAAGAAGAAGAAGAAGGAGAAGAAGAAGAAGGTTCTCATATTGCACTTCAAAGTTGTCTTCCGAAATCCAAAACGGCTAAAGTAGACATTTTGAATTATTTTTTTTTTTTTTTTATGGAAAAAACGCTTAACAAAATAAATGAAGACAAAGTACTATTTCGCTTTTCTTTTTGCCGATCCGACAAACGATCCAATCTGTGACTCAAATCTGTGATCCGATTCGAACCCTTGCAACACTATTGACTACTAATAATCAGTATCGGCCTTGAAAAAAACATATCGGTCGGTCACTAACACTTTAAGTGGCGGTCGTGTCCTTGGGCAAGGCACACGACGCACACTGGTGTATGGAAGGTGCGAATGTTTGGTGGTGGTGGGAGGAGCCGTAGGCGCCCACCGGCAGCTTAAGTAGCTTCCCGCCGCCGCAGCGCCAAAGTGCGAGCGCACCAATCATGTATTTGTGCCGTTGTAAAGCGTCTTTG
Source organism: Vanacampus margaritifer (assembly GCF_051991255.1). Classification (NCBI taxonomy): domain Eukaryota; kingdom Metazoa; phylum Chordata; class Actinopteri; order Syngnathiformes; family Syngnathidae; genus Vanacampus; species Vanacampus margaritifer. The sequence goes on from NC_135434.1 coordinate 333,274, forward strand.
AGCGTCTACAAAAGCATTTTATAAATCTCATACATTATTATTATTATTATTATTATTATTAGAACACCCACGCTGAACTCGCACATGACAGAATCTGCGCTGACCATTTACACACACACACCAAAGTCCCTTTCAACACGCACACACGCGTCACCTTGACCATGTGGTGGAAGGTGTCCATGTTTTCCTTCATGTTGTAGTGCAGGCGCAGGTACGACAGGAAGTTGCAGGGGAACATCCCGTACAGGCGGTGGAACAAGGCATACACTGCGGCGTGAAGGTGAAGCAGGTGGGACCCGGACACGCGCCCTGCGGAGCGCACGTCACTTACGTCACTTACGTTCAACGCCGACCAATAGCAATCGCACGCGAAATAAGGAGGCCGCTGGTTGCCGTTGCTGCGCTAACTGCTAATCGGCGTGCGTGCGTGCGTGCGTGCGTGCGTGCGTGCGTCACCGGGGTTTCTGAGGCTCCACGACGCCAAGCGTCCAAAGACGTCAAAGAAGTCGTAGATGTGCTGCTTGGCGGCCTGCGGGATCATCGGCAGCAGCGTCACCAGCACCAGAACTCCCGGGACCAGCACCAGCACGTCCGCCTCGCTCTAAAGGGGGAAAAAAAAGCAAAGCAAGGCGGCGAGATTGCGGTCATGACACGAAAAAAAAAAAAGAAAAAAAAGGGGAGTGCTGCTCACGTGTGTGTAATTGATTGATTTTAATTCGGGCTGTCAGGCAATTACATTTTTAATCATAATTAATCGCATGGCTTCAATAGTTAACTCTTGATTCATCACCAATTTTATATCTGTTCTAAATGTACACTCAAATATTTTTTCCTCAAGTTTTCATATTCTTGTTAGCAAAAAAGTGTACAAAAATGTGAAATGAAAAGAAATATGGCTGCAACTTTTAGTCATTCAAAATAATTCATAAAAAGGAATTAAAATATGTACTGAACGGGAGGAAAAAATGAGTGTGATCTGGATTTGTGTGCGTCATATTTCTGCCACTAGATGGCATCATTGCATTTGTAAGTGGCTGGTGATTTTTCTTTTCGTATCAAAGTAACTTTTCTGCACATTTTCCAAATCTTGACCTCGTGTCCGCAAACATATATGCAATATTAATACTCTTCAATTTGGACATGGACGCGTCCGCTGCGTTTGGTTCACATCCTCCTTTTGGAACTCAAAGTGGGTCCCTGCTTAGCAACGGACGTGCCTGGAGCTATGCTAAGCTACGTTTAGCATGCTTGCAAATGAGTTTCCATTTCCGACGGTCACGCAAGACTTTGCAACGACAACATGAAGGAAGCAACGCTGAGAAATGAACGCCACGTTGCTTTTCCTCCGAGTTGGGCAATGCAGCGGATTCGGACACAAACATCGAAGTGCGACTTCCGACACATTTCATTTGTCGCTGCGCTTTTTCAGCGAAAGAAGAAGAAAAAGAATTGATCTTCCATCAATAGATGCAGATTAATCGATTCTGGAATGAAGTGACTTCAAAATCGATTCTTGTGACTCGATTCCGGATGTTCGTATCGATGCCCGCCCCAGTGTGTGTTTGAAGTGCATTTGAGTTGAGAGTGCCATAAATCGTCAATTGGGTCAAAAATGGACTTTTTGCCGCCATTTTCTACAAAATCCTCCAATTGCTGAAAGTTGAGCCAAGTCGTGGTCGGTCTGTTTTTCAACCAAGCTGTCGTGCGTGCGTGCGCTCGACCTTGAGGCATCGCAGCAGCGAGGTGAGCAGAGGCGAGCGGCTGACGTGATGAATCCACGGCGGTTGCTGGCTGATCATGTGACCCAGCAGCGTGACGGCGGCCAATCGGCTGGCTGGCTTGGACAGCGCCTCGTTCAGTTTGTCCAGCAGGGCCTGCCAGAGCAAAGTTGGGGATTTCATTTGCTTTGCGTCACTTCATGGACACAAAAAAAGCGCCGCGCGTCCTCAAGTGGACGCGTGTCAAAACAAAGTCGCAAAATCGATGACGCCATTCGCCGGTTCCCTCATGAATGTCCACATTTTTGAAAATTATCATTAGCATTTTTTGGTGGTTAGCGAGTTGAATTGAGTGCATATTATTTATTATCTTCTGTACCAAGACAATTAGCTTGGCTAAAAAGTTAGCAATCGCCATTTAAGGTAAACCAACCGTAACCAGCGTTGAGTTCACACAATACTGAGAAACAAAAACAAAACTTCCTGCCCACTGTGCGCGCCTGCAAAAAAGTCCGTGTAGAAACAAACGCGGTTCCGGTGGAGCTTGGAGGCGGACATTTTGAAAGTCAACTAATCCCTTGACGGGGTCGACTTTTTTAGCTAGCCCTAGTGGCAATATTTGGAATAGCACGTGCTAAAACGTTGCCTGCCTATGAAGTGAAAAGCATCCATAAAAACCCAAATATTGCCACGCCCCTTCCAATATTTGCAACATAGTGTCTGATTTGCGCATCAATGTTGCTGAGGATGGATGACGATTCCTTTTTCAAAAGTCAAGAATAACACATTCTTGTCATTTACTTGATTTAAAGGACATTTGAAAAAGTGTGTGCGTGTGTGCGTGCGTGCGTGCGTGCGTGCACGCGTGACCTTGTGTAGAGGTTCTCTGATGGAGGAGAGCAGCGTCAGAGCCAAGGCACAAGAAGAAGAAGAGTTCAAGTAGAAATCCAGCAGGCTGCACAGCACAGCGCCTCCTCTGTCTGCCACCACACATTGCAGTCAACACTCAAGGCCAGCAAGCACGTGCGCACACAAAGGGGGCGGGGCTAGTGTCTGATGAAGGAGCGCACCTGAATTCAACTGCTGGCTGATTGCTGCTCGGCCTTGCTCCACCTCCTGCAGGTCCGAACTGTCCAATGAGAGCAGGAGCTCGCCCACGCTCACCTGTTCCTTGGACATCCTGCGCACACGTCATTGATTATCAAATGACTTGATAATTATTTTTGATCATGGATTGAATCCATGATCAAAAATAATTAAAAAAAAAATTCATTTAAAATTGTTAGCAGTGAACATTCTCACATTTCTCAAATCCTCCAAAGAAGCAGACTGATGATGTGATCTTTGGTTTGAATCCAAAGGACAATTTGGAACACTTTTGCCTATTTTCTGACATAATACGGCCTAAATCAATAACCGAGTCCATTTTCAATAATGTCCTAGTTTTTTATAAAATGATGAAAACTGAGACATGTTTAAAAAAAAAAATTAATTCATCGACAGTCATCTATAAAAAGAGTAATTAATTGCAGTCTGAAATGAAACGAAAACACACACACAGTTTGAGTGATGCAATAAAGGCTACAACCAATACAAATCGAGGATATAAGAAGAAGAATATAAAAATCATATAAACACAATCAGTCCGCTTTCATGGAGGAAAATCGGAGAATTATTTAAATTTGGAGACTGAAATTCAAAATCAGCAATCCAATTGACATAAGAATAAGCTAAAGGAAATCAAATCAAAGCAGATAATAAATCATATACAGTCATTCACAGTTTAGCTGAATGAAACGCCATCTTATTATTCGTTATTAAATCAACAGACGTGAAATAAATATCAAAACAATTGAAACCACGCAGTTGAATTTAGAAATGTGCACTTATGAATGAGAACCTTTCCAGAACAAAACGTACAAATTAAAAAATGGGATACAAGATTTCATCACTACATTCCAATTCAGTCAAGTTGGCCACTTTGTGACGTCACGAGCCAACCTCCATCGCTCAGTCACGTGCCCCGCGCTGCGTGCCACTACTCGGCTAGCTTTGAGCTGCTAACCTGCTGACAGCTGTCACGCCACGAAACGCGCGTCGGCAAAAGTGGCTCCGGTCCACATGAGCTAACGGGCTCAACGATCGGCTCTCTCGCGGTGACGTCATGTGAGCGCGGTGACGTCAGGTTTAACCATGTCAAAGTTGTAACTTGTTTGTTTTGTTTTTTTACCTTCAGACGACGCGTTGAGCAGAGCAGGCCGCCGCCATGTTAAACACAGAAGGTCCCGCCCACAGAGAGAAACCCGACACCTGCGCCTATCAATACCACGAGAGGCGTTCAAGTCACGGGGAATAAGTTGGGAATAGTTAATAACCCTTCGTTTCAGCTTCAAAAGAAGAAGAAACAAAAGAAACGAGATGATTAAACAAAAATGAATTCTTTTCTTTGCTGCTGAACTCGACAACTATGTTCTTATTCCTTCAAAGTTGAACATTTTCATCATTTCAGATAACTATTTTCAAGTTGATCAGTGCGTTTCATCTGACTTTAAACGATCCACTGAACTTCTGTCATTATTAAAAAAAAAAAAAAAAAAAGAGTTATTTCCAAAAACCCGATGAATGTCACTCAGTAATAATTCAAAGTCAAGAAGTTTCCACTTTGCTGTTACTTGGCATATTTTAAAAAGTACAACTTTTTCCGTTCTCTGAACTCATTCGACGATTGCGGTCAGACGACACGTGACAACTGTCACATCTGATGTCACATCCGCTGTTTTCATCAAACGTCACAGCTGATTGCTATGGAAACACTTTCAAAACTGTTTTTTAAAGTCGTTTTCTTTTTAACGGTGAAAGAGCCCGTTTCCGCCAAAGACAAAAAGTGTCCGAGCATCTTCACGCACGAAACGTTGAATGAACTTTGGCCGTCACGTGTCAGTCAGCACGTGGAAAAGTTTCCACTTGAAATGTGCAAGTGTTCAACTTTGGAGGGATGAAGAAAAACACCAGAAATGTGTTGACCAGTCACAACACTTGCTTTTCACAGAATTAACCAACGTTGGCGATACAATGTGTTCTGAAAGCAGATAACAATATTGGGGCGCATCCAAAGGAATTGTGTGTGCGCGCGTATAATGATTGACCAAAGATTGTTTGCCCGTCGAGATAAAAGTCTGCCAGCATCTGCGTTCGTTCTCACGTCCTTGTGCTAAAAGTCACATCCTGTTGCTTCAGCAGACTTCAAATAGTAATCGTCATCAGAATGCGTGACATCAATGAAGTAGCTTTTGATCGAAGAGCACGTTCTATGCTAACGTGAACGCAGCGTTCTGATGAGGATTCGCTTGTGGAATATGAATGAAGCAGCAAAATGCGGCGGCCATTTTGCCACTTGCTGCCGACTGACAATGACATCACAGTTGCTCGGGCAACGACCAATCACGGCTCACCTGTTTCCTGAATCCGAGCCATGATTGGTCGTTACCCGCGCAACTGTGATGTCATTGGCAGTCGGCAGCAAGTGGCAAAATGGCCGCCGCTTGAAATGGATCAAAACGGGTGCGAAATGTGATACGTTTTTAACGTTGGGCTTGCATTTTATTGAGACAAAAAACTCTGTCATTCAACTTAGCTTGACAAAAAATGACTAATACTATTCATGAATCATTTTTATGACCATTTATCATTTTGTTTCAAATGTGCATTTCCTTAACAATGCATACACGCTTTTGTAAATACATGGAAAATAATCTTCAGCTGGCGGGTCGGCAAACTTTCCTGTCTTGAGACCAAATAAATCCGCAAAATTGTGTCTTCAGATTGTGACGAAGGAAAGCGTGCGTTCGTGTCAGTCTAAAGTGTTGACGGTCCGAATTAGAAATGCAGCGCAACAAAAAGATGGCGGCAGCATCCGACACGTAAACATTCATTTGCTTCCGCCGTTCCGCTTCCCTTTTGGTGGGACTTTTTTCCATACGTTGTTTTTCAGACATTTTCTGCCGACATTTTTGGCAATTTGATGCGCATTTGGTCATTTTCTTCCTTTTTTGGGACATTTTATGACTTTTTTGCTATCAATTTGTCAACATTTTCTTTTCTGTCCTTTTTTTTTCAATTCTCTGATATTTGTTTTGCAAATTTTCTGAATATTTTTAGGTAAAACATTTTCATCTACTTTTCGTCTCTCTTTCTGACAACTTACATATTTGGACTCTCACATTATCTCTATATAAATATTTCAGTTATTTTCGTTTCTTGAGAGATCCACAGGAGAGGGACCCCAAAGTGTCTCCAGAGCCGCAGGCTGCACACCAGTGCATCTATGTGCGCGCACGCGTGCACGTGGCTTGTTGGGCCATAAAAGGCAGCGGCCGAGCGGACCTGAAGTGGAAGACAAAGATGAAGATGAGGATGAGGATGAGGACGGCACTGCTGATGACGCTGATGAGCATCTCGATCACGTCGGTCTCGTCGGCAAAGGTCCGAAAAGTCTTGGAAAGTTGCAAATCTTTTCCGAGTTCAGTGTGTCACGACGTGCGTGCGTGCGTGCGTGCGTGCGTGCGTGCGTGCGTGTAGCTGCGTGTGGTGCAGACGGAGGGCGGTCAGGTTCAAGGGACCAACAAAGACACGGGACTGTTCACATCTGTGGACGTCTTCAAGGGGATCCCCTTCGCCGACACCCCTGGACTGTGGGAGAAACCGAAACCTCATCCGGGATGGGACGGTAGGTGACGGATTTTTACCAACTTTGACTTCCGTCAACATTTCAAGTCCAAATGCACCAATTGAAAGAAGAGATGCTCTTCTTTCAATTGTGTTGATTTTTGGGGACACATTCGTGAAAACTAACAAACTTGCCTCTTGAAACTAACGAACCCAAAAACGTATGAATGCGTTCTATTTTAAATATGAACTTAACTTAAAGTAGCAACGTTTTTTTTCTCAGAATATTGTTGTCCCCGCCCTCTAAAAAAATATTTATACGCCGCCGTAAAAGTCCCCTCGCTGGTGAGTTATTTTGAGAACAAACCCGTGGGCTGCTCATGTTGTCCTTGGGGCTAACTAGTACTGGCTGGCACCACCATGTTTTCTTTGTTTTGTCTATGCGTACCCTGACACTGACCTGCAAGCAGTGGGTCAGTCGTTGTGTTGTTTGTGTGTGCGCAGGCGTGATGAAGGCCACCAAATACGCCGAGCGCTGCCTGCAGGTGACGCTGTTGCAGACCCAAACTCGGGGCAGCCTGGACTGCCTCTACCTCAACATTTTTGTGCCTCAGGGACTCAAACGTACGCGCATCCCGTATCGGCGCCAGATGCGCTTTCTGACATCACACTCATTTGCCAACCCGACACGTGCACGCGCACGTGCACGCGCACGCGCCAGAGAAAGTTGATGGGCAATGCTGAGCATGTTGCGTGTGTGCGTGTGTCAGTGTCGTCCAACCTGCCCGTCATGGTGTACCTGTTCGGGGGGGCCTTCCTGCTGGGGGCGTCCGACGACCTGACCGTCCTGGGGGAGTCGCTGTACGACGGCAAAGAAATGGCCGAGCGGGGGAACGTCATCGTGGTGTCGGCCAACTACCGCGTGGGAACGTTGGGCTTCCTCAGCAGCGGCGACGCTCGCATGCCAGGTGCGCGAACGCCGGCGATGACAGACCAAGCAAGCGGCCAGCAAATTCCAGAGGAATTTCATATATGATGTCGCCACTGCCAACATGGCCGCCGCGCCAACGCGTGTCTTTAGTCGACGGGAAACGCGTGGTTCGTTCGCTGTCTGCCGGTTGCGAATTGGACTTGATTTCTTGCCCTCAAAACCCTCCTGAGATGTCTTGAAAGGAAATTTAGATGAGCACCAAAAAGCTTTCTTTGTGCCCACGTATGACCCGCGCCCTTGATTTGCATATCCAGGAATTGAAGTCGTACGCGCAACCATTTGATGCATTTGGATTTCTCGTGTTTGGACGCGTTTTTGTGCCACAGCTCGTTCCACTGCCAGCGCAAAGCGGCTAACGGTTAGCCGCTGACTAGCCGGCCTGCTCTACGCTCTCATTCGACGACTCCCATGTCACTCACCAGGCCAGGCTCCGCCTTTTAAAGCCACACACATTCAAGGTGGACAAAAACAATAGCTGCATTTCACATGCATCTTTTGTCATGCTATTTTGCACACGGTAAATAGCTCAATTAAAATCGGGGTGCTGATTATTATTTTTATTTTTTTAATCTGCCGCAGAGGTTCCGAATCGTTATCCCAAGTGATAAATTCATTTTTAGATGCGGTTTTTAAAGACAGGAAAGCGTCTGCTTGCAAACAAACATTTGCATTCAAATATTTGATGTTGGTCAGATTTGAGTTTTGGCACGTTTGCGTGGCGCTCGCTAACGTGCGCGTGCACTTCAGGGAACTACGGCCTGTGGGACCAGCACGCCGCCATCTCGTGGGTGCGAAGGAACATCGCCGCCTTCGGAGGGAACCCCGACAACATCACCTTATTTGGACAGTCGGCAGGAGCCGCCAGCGTCAGCTTCCAGGTCACCTCACTAACGCTTTGACCGACGTCGAAAAGACAGATGCTAACGTTAGCCACCATGCTAAGTGACCGCGGTGGTGCGTGCGTGTAGATGCTGTCCCCACACAGTAAAGGTTTGTTCCGGCGCGCCATCACTCAGTCCGGCGTGGCCTTGAGTCCTTGGGCCATCCAGAGGGAACCCATGGCAGTCACCAAGAAGGTAGCCAACGCATCGCTTCCTCCTTGCGTCACACTTCCTGTTGGCGCGTCGTCTCACTTCCTGTTGGCTGCAGATCGCCCGTAAGGTCGGCTGTTACCGTAGCGACGAGGACCTCATGTTGACGTGCCTTAAGATGACCGACCCGGTGGGCCTCACCATGGCGGGAAAAGTTGACATCATGCAAATGCTGGGCAAAGGTGAGGACGGGGATGGGCGTGGCCCGCGGCCAGTGGGCGGGCGCGGCGTGCGCGGCGTGCGACCCGGCGTCATCTGCGGTCTTCGCAAGGCGTGGTGATGGACCTCCTGGAACACGCCCCCGTGGTGGACGGCGACTTCCTGCCTGACGAGCCCGCTGGCCTCTTCCACAACGCCGCCCGTGTGGACTACATGGGCGGCGCCAACTCCATGGACGGCCACATCTTTGCGGGCGTCGACGTGCCCTCCGTCAACCAGAAGAAGGCAAACACCACCGTGTGAGAATCGCAACCGCGGCACATCCAAAGTCACAGACGGGGTTGGGGAAGTCCAGAAAGTCCAAACCCCGCCTCCAACAGGCGCTTCTACTCAGCTGGCAAGTAAACGAGCTCGTCTCCACCTGTTGAGTAGAAGCACCTGCGGCTGAAGCCAAACGGTGGCAGGGTTTGCCACTTTCAGGACCGGGATTTGCCACGTGTGCATACGCTTCGTTTACACACTGTAAGTCCGAGTAAGATGGCCGCCGATGATTGCCCTTCAAACATCGACCAATTGGGCCAAATATTTCCCCCCTAAAATGTTATAATCGAAGAAAAGCGAAGTTTCCGACACTGTGAAAGTACCCTGAAAGCACCATTTTGTTTGCGTAGCATTAGCAACTTCTCTTGCCTCAAGTGTCCTTTAAGCTGTTTAATGCCGTCCCAGTTGGCGTTAACGATCAAACCAAACACACGTGTTAAGAATAACATCTTCTGTATATTTAAATACAAAACATGCTTGGTTTTTAAAACATGGCTAGCCTAGCGTTAATGCTAAAAGTGACAAATGCTAACAGGAAGTTGTCATCCATTTAAATAAGGAATATTCACACAGAAATGCTGTGGGAACACAATTTTATGCATTAAGTATATATTTTTAAATAATCAGTATATTTTTCTGCCCAAAATTGGTCTGGGCAAAAAATGGCATATTGGTCGGGCCCTTCTTTCCGCTTCCAAAAGTGATGGACGCCGTTCCGACCAAAACGCTCCGAAACTTGTGCGGATCCACCGAAGCGTGTTTTGGTGTGCACCAAATGCCGCAAGTGTTGTCGCGCCGGCTGCCGGAAGTCAAACCTGGGCCGTCCTTGCCAGGGAGGACGTGCGGGGTCTCCTGACGGGCCTGACCAAAGAAAAAGGTACGGCGGCGGTGGGCTCGGCCTTGGGCGTGTACTCGGCACATTGGGGCTCGGCCCCGGATCCGGCGGCGGTGAAGAAGACGGTGGCCGACATCGAGACCGACTTCCTGTTCCTGGTGCCGACCCAGCTGGCGCTGCAGCTCCACGCCAACCACAGCAGGTGTCTCCGTCTTGCCTTCGCCGGCGCGCGGGCTGGTGGGCTCACTTTGGCTTGCGGCCATTTTGTCCCTCAGCGGCGGCCGCACCTTCTCCTACCTGTTCAACATGAAGACTCGCATCCCAGGCTTCCCCAGCTGGGTGGAGGCGGAGCATAGCGAGGAACTGCAGTACGTCTTCGGCAAGCCTTTTTCTATGCCGCTGCTCTACTTCCCGCGACACCGCGAGCTGTCCCAAAACATGATCTCATACTGGACCAACTTCGCCAAGACCGGGTACCGTCCCCGCTTTCGGGTGTGCTGATGTCTTCCCTGGCGGGTGTCTTCATGTCCCCGTTTTTGTGTCTCCCAGCGATCCCAGTCAAGGAGACAGCAAGGTTCCGGTCCCGTGGCCGGCCTACGGCAAAAGCCGTCGTCCCTTCCTGATCATCAACCACAAGATGAGCAAGACGTCGTCCGTCGGGTCTCTGCTCGCCCGCCGTCTACGTCCCGCTCGCTGACGCTAACAGCGCTAACAGGCTACTTGTCCCTCCCCCAGCTACGACCTGAGACACAACTACGTCGCCTACTGGACGCAGACGTACGCCGACCTGCCGTCGGCTCGGCCCCAGCGACGCGAGTGACGCCAGCGCACCCGTGGCCACCCGCGGCGGCTCGCTCGTCATCTGGCTTCAACTAGCAGTTTGCCGGCTAACGAGATTAAGAGCTAACCCGCAGTTGGCCAATCACACAATGAAATAAAATCTCTTCACCGACTCACTAAAAAATTGTTTTTAAAAAAAGTTTTCTTTTCATGGATGCTCAGCACACCAATTTCAACGTGCGCTTTGTAACAACTTGCCCCAAAATATCTTTCTATTTGACCATTTATGAGTGAAACATTTTGGAATAACCTAACAGGAACTCCTGCAAGCCTCTGGCCAATCGTTTCAGGTTCCAATTTCCCGCCCTCTGCTGCAGATGTGACGTCATGTGCGCACGTGAAAGGGTGTGTGTGCAGTTTCGCTGTTGGCCACAGGTGGCAGTAGCGAGTTGAAATTCCATTTTCTGCCTTCGGTAGCTTAAACCATCAGAGAGAAAATGAACGTAAATCTTACGGAAGAAATTTGCTCCCTAAAAATGGCAACAAAAGCGAAGCCACGGGTGATAATATAATAATATTTAGTGTGTCCAGCACAGACTTGAAGTCATATTTGACTCCTTGAGCCATTTTCAGCAATAAAAGTTCATATTTTGTCCAGAATGAATTTGATAAGTTCATTATTTATTATGTACAATGAATAGCTTTATTGTTTCCACTTGCTATCGACTGACGATGACATCACCTGCGCTGGGGAAATTGGTAACGAGTCGACCAATCACAGCTCACCTGTTTTCTGTGTTAGCAAATTGAGCTGTCTGAATTGGACCTTTTCACTTGAGGGTGGACTCACTTTTGTTGAACTAGGAATGGCATTTGAGGGTAGAAAACGTTTCAAGTGTCACCGCTTCAATGTACGGCTGCTGCTCCATTATGAAGAAAATATGCATCGCCATTATTTTGGATAATCATTTAAATCACAATCATTTTTGGGTACAAAACAAGAACATGTTTAAATGTGAAAATAAAATACAATTCTTTGAAACACTATCATTAAGCAAGTTCTTTTTGGATGAAACAACATTTATTAAATGTGTTCTTTTGAAATAAAAAGGTGCAATTGTATAAATTCAAACAACTCACAAGTCAAAATTAGTATTAATAATCTTTTTTGACGATGATGCTGATTTTGTAATTGTGGAGTGTCATCATTAAAATTGTAATTGAATTACGATCAGGCAGCACGGTGGCTGACTGGTTAGCACGTCCGCCTCCCAGTGCAGAGGACGTGAGATCGAGTCCGGGCTTCGGCCTTCCTGGGTGGAGTTTGCATGTTCTCCCCGTGCTTGCGTGGGTTTTCACCGGGTACTCCGGTTTCCTCCCACATTCCAAAAAACATGCATGGCAGGTTAATTGAACACTCCAAATTGTCCCTAGGTGTGAATGTGAGTGTGGTTGTTCGTCTCTGTGTGCCCTGCGATTGGCTGGCAACCAGTTCAGGGTGAACCCCGCCTACTGCCCGAAGCCAGCTGGGATAGGCTCCAGCACCCCCGCGACCCTTGTGAGGAAGAGTGGCCAAGAAAATGGATGGATGGATGGGATGGAATTACGATCAATTGCACAGCCCTACTTCAATGATGAAGAAATGTGCAGAAATGGGAGGGGTGTGCTCACTTTTGCAAGATGACTAAGTCAGTCCATGGCTTGTGTCAGCCTCACCCGTGTTTCGCAACAACAAAGCAAATCCAAGACCATCTTGTTTTCCTCCTTTTATTGACAAAACAGCCCAGACGAGAAACGGATGAGAAACGGATGAGGAACGGATGAGGAACGGATGAGGAAACCAGCGGCAAAGCGGTTCCGGCGGATCAGAAGAGCGGCGCCGCCTCCAGAGCTGCCACACGCGCGGCGAACAGCGCCACGCTTTTCTCCACGTGAGCGTTGAGTGCCGCCGGAGTCGCGCTCGGGTTCTCGCGCACAAACTGAGCCACGCTCAGGATGCAATCCCTCTGCGCGCGCACACACACAAACACACATAAAACTTGAGCAACATGGTCAGTAAGCGGAGCAACGTTATTGCGTTATCAACCGATTAATCAGTTCAAAGGACGTAACGCTATTAAAATGGCCACAATATCGTCGTGGTCATATTATTCTACGCAGCGCAAGTGTTTAAAAAGGCCCGGCTGGATTCCATTTGTGCACTTCTAGCACCCTCTGCTGGCTAGTTTATTAGTGCAGTTTCATCGGTCGAGGGATCTAACGATATCCAAACATGACAATACGATATTATCACGATATTGTGGGGAGGTCGGCGATAGAAAAAAAGGCACAATATTGTCAAAAAATTAAGCCGAAGCCAGCTGGGATAGGCTCCAGCACCCCCGCGACCCTTGGATGGATGTATTATTATTTATTATATTAATTATTTATTTTTTATTTGTTTATTTATTCAATATTTATTTATTATTTTTATTATTATGTATTTATCATGTATTTTTCTTTATTATTGATTGATTATATTTCTTTTTATTGTATGTATTCGGTTTTTTGCCGAGTGACGCACGCGCAAATGAGCCGATCGCGCGCCGGCGACGTCACCAGGCCGCTTTTGGCGAGAAGCGGCGGCGGCGGCCGTACCTTGTAGGCGTCCAGCTGCGGGCGCCCCGTCAGGCGAGCCAGCAGCTGATTGGCCACGCGGACGCGGGTGGACGCCGCCAGCAGGGCGCGGTCCTCCGGGCTCTGCGAGCTCAGCCACCTCAGCAGCGCCACCTGCAGGAGAGCAACATGCTTGTTCTGAATAGTCCAAGTGTGTGAGCGTTGGTCTGATGTCACGAGGGTCCCGATTCCAGCAGCACCACAACACAAAATATGACAGCAGCTTCCAACACGTTCATGTGCTTCTGCCTTTCCGCTTCCCTTTTTGGGTTTGTTTTTTGTGGGTAATTTCATACATTTTTAGACTTTCTGTCAAATTTCTGACATTTTTGGCAATTTTCTCTCTTTTTTGGGACATTTGATGTCTATTTTAGACATTTTTTCAAATTTCTGACATTTGGGCAATTTTGTGGACATTTTAATGGTAATTTGGGGGATTTCTTTTTTTAGTTTTTGGGACATTTCATAGTTACTTTTTAAATGTTTTCTGCCCTTTTCAAAATAAATGTTCTGACTTTTTTTGCAGGGGAGGCAATTTTATGTACATTATATGGTATTTTTCTGCTTTTCCTCTTCCTTTTTGAACATTTAATGGTCACTTTTAGGACATCTATAGTTTTTTTTCATCAAATCACGTAATAACAATACATAATAATAACTTGATAAAGTTGAGCGCCAGTTGTCGCACATTAGCTCGTACGTGACACATTTTGAGCGATTTAAAAGAATACAAATGTTTTATTTTAATGTTACAGGAGCACCATGATCTTTAAATCTGGAATGATATCGAAAAGAAATAGACAAACTAAATATTATTGACTAATGACTATCCATGATTTTGATCTCAAAGTCACAGGGAGCCGCGTCAGAAGTATGAAAGGGCCACAAGCGGCTCTGGGGCCGCAGGTTGCAGACCACTGGTCTGAGCTAAGTCATCACATGCGCAGTAGTCTGTTCAACTAATTGTCAAAAACCGTGAACATACGAGAAAAAATCCATTTGATAGATCCATGGCAGCAATTGGCACTGCCAGGTGACATGAGAATGTGGAGGAAAATCTCTGGCCAAGCAGAGAGCAGCGCTGAGGAGGATGAAGAAGATGAAGAAGATGAGGAGGATGAGGATGAAGAAGATGAAGAGGATGAAGAGGATGAGGAGGATGAGGAAGATGAGGAGGATGAGGAGGAGGAGGAGGAGGATGAGGATGAGGAGGATGAAGAAGATGAAGAGGATGAAGAGGATGAGGAGGATGAAGAGGATGAGGAGGATGAGGAGGATGGCCATGAGAAGGAGGCGGACCAAGTGGCCAATCCAATCAAACTGTTTACTTGTGTGAGACTTTGGCTTGACCTTGACGGGTCAAATGCGGAGGTCAACTTCCGTGTACTTCACGTACACGACCACCAAGTGAATGCAAATGAGCCATGAAGGATCTTTGCAAAAGGAATCGAGTTTTGAAGCATGCGTGAAGAGTTTGGGACAGAGATGAGCTTTGCCTATTGACTTATATTGTTGCGCAGAAATGACAAGAAAAAGACTTCGGTTGGTCAAACGATCTTCCAGTTTGAAGAACAGTTTTCGCCGAGGAACTCGAAGAACGCGCAAACTTCTCACAGGACGGCCATTCCTCGCGTTCTCGCACCAAATCAAGGGCAAAACGATTGGGTAAGTGTTACGAGTTAAAGCTTTGCACTGAAAATGAGCAAATCATCATTCGGCATTTTTCGTTGTGAGGCCTGATGCAAAATAAAAGCTTTTTGTTTGTGGGTGGGGGGCGTTGTGACGCCATCGCCCATGCAAATGTCAATTTCCTGCTTACCTGCTGGAATAAATCCAAGTTGCTCATTTGTGCTTCGCCCGTCGACATCTTCCTCGACAAAACGGCGAAAACAAATGTACTGTATCTACAAAAGCTCAACGTGAGTCACGGTGGTCCCCACAATAGCTTTTGTTTACTTTTTCGCCTCTTCCGCCATCTTCTTTTTCGTTGTCGTCTTGTTGGCAGTCATTGGCTGCGCTCTATACCGCTGCTGCCACCCAGTGGCCGCAGAGTCACACTGCCACGATGGCACGCCCCTACCCACCCATATTACGTTGCCACTGTTATTGGCAACTTTTGTTGGGTTTTTGGCCACTGATCTGAATATAGGACTGGATAGCCGATAGCCCAAGACTTTTGAAGCCGTGAGGCCGCCATATTGCTCCTCCCAAGAAACGTTTCTCTGGATACGATCCTATACATTTACAGTATCGAAATTGGAGAACAATTGAGACAGTACTTAGATCAAACATTTGGGTCTAAGGAACTGAGTATTGAAAGAAAAAGGGGGTCTTCGAAGCAGCACATACTGTCCACTTGTAAATTATTTATTGTTAAAAAATAGTGACCACCTCGCCACAAACCCCCCACCGTGGCCTTTTACTAACTGTCTACGACATTATACGTCTAATCTGTGCGTATACGTATAGTTTATACAGTAGTCTGCTCGTGAGATGGGAGGAGCAAAATGGCCGCCCTGTCTCTTCAACAGCTTGCACTGGCGTGTATGAGCTATCGGCTATCCAGTCCTATATTCAGATCAGTGGGGTTTGGCTGAGCATACTGTTGTGATTTACGCCGGATCGCTACATAGCGGTCATGAGAGCCTCTCAAAGAAACAACAAAATGTCAAAATAATGACCATAGTGTAAGCTGATTCGTTTTGACTCCCGCATTTGACGTTTTAACATGATAGTTTTCACCTTACTCATCTGTAACATTACAATGTGAAGTTCAGCATGTTGTAATGTGACTTTGACCGGGTTTTTTTTCTCCTGATGTGGCAGCAACACACTTATGTACATTTGTCACTTTTTATATTATAAATGACTTTGTCTGGCAATAGGCTCATTCAACAAGTGAAACACAAAGAGGTTGTTTTTGAGGTGCAACACGTGTTGTACATGCAAGTTTAGGGTTGACATGTGGCACCTTAACATGTTGTATGATTTACATACTGACATGTATTGCATGTAATTACATGTAGCCTGTATTTACATTTTGTCAACATGTACGTTGTTGTACCATTGTCGCACAATGACATGTATGTACACATACATGGATGATTTTTACACACATTTACAAGATTAAAGGTTTAAATAAATGTTGTAAAAGTTCCCATCACTTATAATCGATATCTAGGACTGCACCGATTAACAGTATTTTTTGGAAAACAAATGTCCTGCTTGTAATTTACATCTTGTTGCTGCAAGCATTGAAGAACCAGAATTTTTTTATTTTTCAAATTATATTAGAATCTGACTGAAAAAAAGAAGAAGCCATATTCGGGCCCTGGTACAGACATCCGGTTTGGGGCGGCGGTCCGTCAAATCCCATACGTAGGCCTGCTTTTGACATGTTGATATATTTCAGCAAAAACGGTGAGCATGCAATTCAAACGAGGCGATGACGCGACGCCCTGGGGTGAAACGTTAACGTCCTGAAACGACACGTGACCGACGGTCGGTCGGTGTTTGTTGGATCAGCTGCGCTCCTTGTTTTTGGAAAAGGTTCCCAACTGTTTGGTGTTGACGTCCTTGAGCTGCTCCAGCTGCCGCTGAGCTCGCCGGTACAAATACTCAATGTGCATCACGTCCGTCTTCTTGATGCCGGCGTTCTCCCGGAACTCGTCTCGGATGCGGGGCAAGAAGCCCGGCTTGTCCCGCCCGGCCCGCAGGAACTGTCGGTACAGCGCCAGGACCTGCTTCTGCAGCTTGCTGTGCCGCGCCATCCCTATCAGATGCACCTCAGCAAACGTCAAGCGGGTCTGAAAGGGCCTGGTGAAATTTCAACTTGGAACGCCTCTTCTGTTGATCCAGGCGAGCTCGGATTGACTGGAGACAGGAAGCACAAAGTACAACTTCAGATGACGAATGCTCACAGGTAGCTCGGTAACCATAGTAACCAAGCCTGTGACATATTTGGACAATATGCAAATCAAACACTTGCTCTTTTTTTACGGTTTCATGACGACACTCCCAAACTGGGACACGCAAAATCAATAAACATGCAATCATTTCCCATAACTTCAGTCAATCATGGATAGACTTATCAATATTTATTTCAGCAACTCTTACACTGAAAATCGTATAATCTACGATAAACTTTTTTTTTTTTTAAACTGCAAAAACAAGGCGCAAAAGCTGAAATGCACCAAATGTCTGACTTTGTGAAGAATCAGTAGATGTCAACGAGAAAACGATTTCTCATTCGTGTTTACAAGATAACAAACATAATATCGGTCAAGACGCAATGTGTGTCGCATAAATCATTATGTATATTGTAATCATAATTGACAAATATCACTATGTTTGTATATGTGAGGCTTGTGAGCGTAAAAATGATTGTGACGAATCAGCCGATGGGAAAGAGAAAACATTGAATGTGAACGAGGTTCACAAGGTTTCAGTAAAAAAAAAAAAAGCCACGACAAGAAAACTTCAAATTAACTTACCGAAAGAAACAAGCAAGACGTCGGGCCAACGAATGGCTTCAACTCAGTCATCAGGTTTTCGTTACTGAGTTCGCCTCGACCCGGCAGACAACCTTCACGTCATTAGCCTAGCCAGTTAGCGCATTACAAGAGAAGTGCAACGACAAGAGCACACATACTTCCGATTTCACACCTCAAAATAAAATGTATCTTGATTTTAATTCTTAAATGCTAGATAAAGACACGAAAGTGCGATGCAATAACGGGTTGTATAACTATAACACAAGATGTGCGTTGTATTTCTTCCACATTTTGACTAATATTTGTCTACGAATCTCCAAGATGAGTCTCAATAAGCATTTATTTTTGTAACACTAAAAGGTGAGAGTAGTTGTACGTCCGGTGACGTCACCTCATCTCAAACGTCGCAGAGCCGATTTCAAGCAGAAAATCAGGTCGGCGGAAGTCTTTTGATTTTCTTTAACTTTCTTACAATTGAATATACTGTAGAACGAAACATTCCTTCACTAAATGATGGTTATGTAATATATGCGATGGGTTTTCGGTTCGCTTACGCTTTACATGGACTTGTGCTTGTAACAATATTAGTGGTGAGTTAACTAGTAATGTTATCATGTTGGTTTTGAAGAACGTGTCTCTTCATTCGGATTCATGATTTAAGCATCATTTTCACATATTTGTGTAGACTTGCAGGCTGCTAGGAAGCAGGAAGGTCATGACATCGGATTGGAAAACAACAACAACAAAACCTCAAAACAATTCACTTGCCGTCGTAAACGTTCCCGTCTGTTGTTTATTTTGCAACAAGTGATCATATTGCGCTTCATTTCAAATTGATTTCGGTTCGGTTCGGTTCTGTGATGCAACGCGAGTGGACTGGACCGCGCGGCCCGTTCTTTGACCCAGATGCCCACCAAACATTCGATTTTGTTTTCCTAACATTTATTGCCCATTATAATCGATTGATTTCATGTTAATGCAATACGAATGTGTAAAATGATCAATTTTACATGCAAACGAATTCAAATAAGTTTAAAAGATACACATTGACAGATTAATTGGTATGTCTTTTTTGTAAAGAAGACCATTTTAAAAGGAAAAATAGAATTAAACAAACTGTCAAATAACATTGACAATCATTTTGAATTGATGCTTTTAAACATTTATTTTATTGCAAATAATGAAAATTTGTAAAACGTAAATTCATGCTTATATTTAGCTCAATTTGTTTTACATATACTTTATGTATAGATGTTCTTAAACACTTTATGAAACATTTTCAAATTCTCCTTTTTTTTAAATAATTGAATAATTACGCCTATATTTATAAGTAATACAATTTAAAAAGGAGAATTAGCATGATTAAAATGACCTGAAAATGATTTTGCTTAGTTTTATTCTGTTGTTGCCTGCGGCATTGCAAAGGACAATCAGTAGTCATTTGCCTTTTCTGGATGAAAACAAACAAACCAAAAAATTGGCCCTGGCACGTCTTTCTTTCCGTTTGAAAAATGCCCCGTGGCACGAAATCTGTCCAGGAGCCCGGCAGCGGACGGCGATGGGCCAATGAGAGGCCAATGAGAGGCCAGTGAGCCTGCGGCTGCGCGCGTGTCATGGAGGTGATGGCGCTGGAGCAGGTGGAGGCGCAGGTGGAGCGTCTGCTGGGCGGCCTCGGGTGCGAGATGACGGCGTGCGACGTCGGCCTGGAGCAGAGCAAGCCGGCGTCGCTGAGGAACAACGTCACGTACATCGTGTGCGCCGTCATTTTCAACGACAAGGTGACGCCCGCCCGCTCGCCCACTCGCTCGCCGTCGCAAAAATTCTGCACACGCTCGCCGTTGTTGCCTAATTGGTTGCGCGTGTGTGAGTCAGGAGGAGGTTCTGATGGTCCAGGAGGCCAAGCAGGACTGTTACAAGAAGTGGTACCTGCCGGCGGGGAGGGTGGAGGTCGGCGAGAGCCTGCAGGAGGCGCTGCTGAGAGAGGCGAGTGCAAATCTTTTCATTTTCCTGAAAACTTGCTGACAAATTTGTTTGGGATGAGAATTGTTTAAAACACACACTATTTCTGTACTTGTATCTTTTGAAGGTGAAGGAGGAGGCGGGCTTTGAGTGTCAGCCAATCACGTTGCTGCTGATCCAGGAGCAGGGACCTCAGTGGATCCGCTTCATCTTCCTGGCCCAGATCACAGGTGAGCGCTGGCACTTCCTTCCCGTTCGGCCTCGCAAGTACGGCAACCGCGGCGCGTTTCACCCTCAGGCGGGAGCATCAAGACGTCATTGTCGGCTGATCAGGACTCGCTGCAGGCCGCCTGGTGGGACCGACGGGCGCCACTCCCACTGAGGGGCCGGGACATCTTGCGTCTCATCGACTTTGGCTCCAAGTAAGACCCGGTTGTGTTTACAAGTTCAATAAGAAGAAGGACAGCCAAATTCAAGCCTGAGGCTCGTCAGAGGAACGTCATGTCCAACGTGGTCTTGTTTCCGGGTCAAACTGCTCTTGGACTAGCGTCTGGGCCAAGGGGGTCTTGGACTGCGCTAGTCTGGGAGTCAGCGTGGTTTTTGGACCAGTCTCAGTGTCCCCCGTGCTGCGTTCAGGTACCGCCATGACGCCTGGCATCCCGTCACGCTGCCGCTGGACATGAGCTGCCGCCGTGTGGTCCAGAGGTTGGTGCTGATCTTCAGCGCACAACAGAACGTCTGGATCCTCTTGCTCAAAGGTACCGGACCCTCAACACTCCACAGATTCTTTGGGGAGGGAAGGGGCGGAGTTTTTCTTACCTCATTTCAAGTCATGTCTTCATTCGTCAACTGTGGCTGTCGCTTTAAGATGGCGCACGTACTCGCACGCCCGCCACGAACGAGCCTGGCACCGATGATGCAGTTCCGCTTTGGGCCAGAGGTGGCAGTCGCGCGTCAAAAAGTCACCAACGGCACAAAGAGCCTTTAAATTGACAGAAATGGGACGTTATTAGTTGTTTTAGTCATATTATGGGAAATGTTTCATCACTTTGTGCTTGTAATTCATTCACTAGATATGATTTTTCCAACTTACGAGGCTCTCAAACCATTTTACATTTGGACTCGTCATTCACCTTCTCGTTAGGGGTTCCGTATCTTGCTCAAGGATACTCCAACATGTTCACAAAGGGGATGGAACCCGCAACCTGAGGGATAGCAAACGAGCACTGAGCCGCGGCCGGCGCCACGGTTGTTTCTAATGAAATGTCTGCTTAGTTGCTAGTGCAGACGTCCCAAAACATCCGCAAGTCCAACACTTTGCTTTGCATATTATTCACCCGTTTCCATGCATCTCATTATATGTCCTTTCAAAATAAATGTTTATACAATGTCAATGAATGTTACCATTTTGGACATGACAGAAGTTGTAGTTATTTTCAATAAAAAGAAGTCAATTACCAAATCATTTATCGTAAAATTACAAATGTTTACGATTTCATTTCTCCCTAATCGTCAATGTTTTCCCCTCAGGGTTTTAAAGTAGTATTTGACATTTCCTTAAATAACAGACAAATAATTGTGAAATGAAGATTCATTTATATTCAAATGTGTTTTGGGGGTAAAAGAACACATTATGTTTTAAGTCATTCACTGGCAGCCATTTTAGAAAATGCCAACATTTTCAACACCCACGCGATGTTATGCTTAATCGTTAGAAATCAAGCGAATGTGCCAAATGACAGAATCGGCGCTCTCCTTTCTGCCTTGTAACGCATGCGTGGTCATTTGCTGACTTCCTGTGCCGCCCCTCCTCAGCCCCCAGGCCGCACCTGCCCACGGCGGCGGCTCTGAAGACTCACGCCGTCACGTGGGCGGCCAACACGGTGGTGCAGGACGCCATGCCGTCGGCGTACTACGAGCACAACGTCAACACTGTGGGCGTGTTCAGCCTGCAGCACCACGGACGGCAGCACGGCAAGACGGACGGCGTGTGCTTCAACACGCTGGTGGCCCTGCAGCCCGACCGCGCCGAGCGGGACCGGGACGGCGCCAGGGTGCCCGCGCCGGACGTCGGCCGCCCGCCGCCCGTGGAGAACCCGCGCTACGTCTGGCACCGGGTCCTCGCTCCCGCCGTCCGAGACAAACTGCTGGAAAGGAGCAGAAAGGCCAACATCCTGCCCATGCACAGCCTCTACTGATGGACGGACGACGGACGACGGACGACATTGCGCTCTCTACGTGAAAGCGCCTCGGCCGGGAACTTTCAGCTTTTAGTGGGGCTGTGTATACATTCGAATTTCCTCAATCCATTTCATTCACAATTTGTTTCTGATTCACGTCAATTCACTTTTGATTAACTATGGAACATCAATTCTTGCTAAATATCGAGGACATGATAAAAAAAAAAATCCAAATTCAATTTTGCAGAGGCAATAACTGGTTAAAGGTGTATTCGAGGATTTTGGGGGAAAAGTAGAGGCCAAACAAACGTCTGTCACGTCTACGTAAGACCATCTTCCGACCTGCATCCAAGCGGACGTAACTGAACGGGGACCCTTCAGCCCACTTGGCGCCGCAATGGAGGTTTTGGCGCCCAACCACAGAGAGGGATCGCTCGGCACAAGAGCGTGCAGACCTTTGGATCAAAGGAAAACAAATCATTGGAAACATCTTACAGAAACACACTTGGCTCAGTGGTAGAGTGGCCATCTCCCAACCCGGGGTTGTGGGTTCGACAACCCTAACCCTGCAGCATCAGTAGGCGAAGCGCTTTGAGGGCTTAAGACCATACGCTTGACTAGACAACTGCAAGTCATTTTCACGATCCTTTTCCGTTCGTGTTCACAAAGCCGTTCTTTCTGCCCCAACAATGCACGCGCATCCCGATGATGTCATTAGGAGCTACCAATAGACAGACGGCCCTCCTACAGTGAACAAAGTTCTGTCCAGCCAGTCATTCTTGCCATTCATGTGTACGGCCCTTGTCATGACAGCTCTCCACTATGTCAGGGGTCCTCAAGTTGGGTCCTCGAGAGCCCCCATCCAGCCTGCTTTTTAAGTTTCCCTCCTGCAGCAAAGCTGAATCTAATGATCGGCTAATCAGCAAGCTTTGTAGAAGCCTGATAACCATTCTGATCATCAATCAGGTGTGTTAGTGGAGAGAAACACGGAAAACAGGCTGGATAGGGGCAGGATTGGAGATATCAGCAACTTCATTTCCAAATATCTGCAATTTTATCCTGCCTAGTCGTGATTCCACTTCAAGATATCGATAATAGCAGAACAAGGCAACAAGTGGATGAAGAAACAGCATGATTTATGTTTTAAATGTTACAACTTCCCTGAAATACATGTATAATATGTTAACGTGATCAGTGCTTTCACACAAATGAATATAAAAATAATCCGAATATAACAATACATTTCAGAAGTGTATATCAACTGGTAGAACGAACCTTCACATTAATCAGTGCCCAGAGTACCTCTTAGCTTCGGAAAGGCTGCTGACCCCCGAATCTATATTTGGAAATAATAAAAGCTTTGATTTTTCAAGCTGCTTTCATAAACGTGCAAGTAACCATAGCAACCAACGAACGGAGGCGGGGAAGCAGGTGGACTCCCCAGTCGTTGGTTTCTCCAGGCCCACCACAATCACCCACACGTCAATTTGACCACAGTCGAGCTCAATGCGATTTCAAATGGAATAATAAGACAGATTTTCAATCGTCACACCGTGTATTGAGGGTGTCCAAACATATGCCTGTTTCAATGTTTGCTCGCGAACAATGTTTGCTCGCCTTATGCCCAATAATGATTAGACCAACGAAAATGATTTGCTCAAAATAAAAAAGTAAATTCATACTGGACATAATATAATAGTAACCCCACTTTTACCTTCAAAGTTTACGATTTTCAAACAGGCGTGCTAGTAAACAGCTTCTCGCGTGGGGGTCCTGTCCATTTTGTAGGCGCTGAACGGAGCTTCACACAAAACAACAACAACACTTGAAAAAAAAAGCGTAGTTTATTTTTACGGTAGATTTTTTTGTTTACATTCGGGCAGACGGGGGAGTGAAAGTAGCAATTTTTAATGGCTTCGACCACCGCTTTGCTCTCGACCGTGGTGGATTACTACAACGACGAAGAAGAGCTCGACAGCGTGGACGACGACGACGAGCGCAGTTTTCGAGGGAGAGACTCAGAAGAAGGTAAAAAAAGGAAAAGAAAGTGACTGACACACTAGGAAGAAGAAAACAAACAACGACGACATGGCCCGTGTCTTCCTAGCCACGATGACATTTTTACTTTACCTGCTGGTCAACTAGTTTGTGTCAACTGGGATTTTTGTTTTTACGTATTGACGAGGTTTGAGATTGTATTGTACGGCGGCGATTACTGTCGTGAGGTACCGCGATTAGCTGGCTAGTGCTAACCGTCTTGTATATACGCACATTATTCCTTTAGTCGTCCAAATACTGTGAGTTTGATAGAAATAGCCTTTGAACATAGTGATATAGTCGATCTGGCTTAGGCTCAAGTGACTAACGCTGCCACACGTCCACAGATCTTGTGTTGGTTCCGTTTTCTTTTTCAATGACACACATATTGGTCATGGAATCTTTAGACGATGGCTCATTTGTCTAATCGGTCACATTAAGTCAGGCTTGAGCGTTTAGCATGAAAACAAACGAGCTGCCAGTCGAGCAGATCGTTGCCCCCTCCTCGTCCGACAACATTCATTCATTCCAAAGAGACGCGACGACATTACGGCGAGAGGCGAAAAAACGAGACGGGACGACGACGACCACAAGCACGCCGATGAGCGCCAACGCAGGTTCGCTCTTCACAACTTGACGCACACTTTGGCTTCGGATGGTTTGCGTCATGTAGCTTGGAACCGCTTCCCGTGGTGCAATTAGATGCCCCCCCCCCCCCCCCCCCAAAAAAAAAACAGCTGACCGAGCTAACTTGAGCTAGCATTCGCTTCGTGCTACCTTCTTGAAATACTACAAATGTCATGAAAAGCAAAAGTTGTTGCCTCGGTTATCGGTTCACCGAATTGACTGCCACCGTTTGCCTTTAGTTTGACTGACGAAGAAAACGGGAAAGAAAAGGCCGTGGCACTGGCCAAGTTTGTTAGCCAGTCTCGGCCGGCCTCTCAGGTTGATTCTGTCCATGCGGCAAAAAAAGACATCAAATAAATGAACTTCTTTGTCACTTGCCGTTTCAAATGACAACCGAAACTGCTACTAATTAACTACACGAGGGTTAAACCTGATGACCCGACCTGGAGACCAAAAGACCACAAGATGTTGACCAAGAAGTGCCTAAGGCTCGTAAAAAATCAAATCAAATAAAAATCACAGATTTCATACACAATGTAACTCAATATGCTTCTCGTCATTAAAAGTACATTGAAAAAATGCAGTTAGAGTTCACAAGAGTCAAAAGGAAAGTAAAGAAATAAAAAGTTGTCTACAGATTACAAGGAATCAGGATTTAAAAAATACTTTGAAAGACAGTTAATTGCTTCCAATTAACCCCCCCCCCCTCCTTTTTAAAAATCCTTCTAGCAGGAGGGGAGGGGTGAGCAGTTGTGCACGGTGGAGGGAGGGATTAAGACGAAATAGACACTGCAAACACGAATGCCTTTTTGCTCTGTTGATTAATGTGCATTGTCCTGAAAAGAAAAGAAAAGATGCCGGCGGGTACTTTTTAGCCCCATGGACAACATGAGTAGTCCACGAGTCGGTTCTAAAAATAGCTCACCAGTGACCCTGTGACCTACTAAGAGGGATGTCCGATCCCACTTATTTTTCTGACTGATACCAGTACGAGTACTCAACTCACCGACATATCCACCGGTACCAATACCACGGCTACTTTTGACGCTCCCAAAAACACTCACATATCATTTTAAAGAAAGACCTTTTGCATTTTCCCTTCAAATGACACCAAATAATGGCAATTTACTGATCATATAATTTCTAATTCCTGATTGTAAAATGGCCACAAGAGGCACGAGTACTGATACGTTGGAATAAGGGCCGATACCGATTGCTGGTATCGGTACTCGCCTGTTCCTACTTAGAAGATTCAAAACAGAAGAAAAATGGGAACACATTGGAACCCATTTCTACCGTAACAAAAATTGTGCAACGCTCATTTTGTGTAAAAATGAATTTGATTATTTTTAACGAAGGGGAAAACAAATGTTTTTATTGAATTTTTCAAGGAATTTCATTTTGGAGCCGTCATTTGAAAACTGTGATATCTTGATTTTTGCATTGCTCACGGTTCTCGTACCGTTAGAACGATGAACTGTGGGCCAACGCCGACTCGTTGTCGAGCCGTATTGCAAACTGGCTTCAATTGATGCTTCTTCTTCTTCTCTTCCTGCTTTTTGACGTCCATCGCAGACACCGAAGACGCCAGCGAAACGGATCTCGCAAAGCACAACGAAGATGACTATGTGGAAATCAAAGAGCAGTACGTCTTGAACCCAAGCTCCTTGCAAGTTGTTTTTGTTGGAACACATCACCTCCAATATGCGTGCGTGTGCGTCTTTTCCAGAATGTACCAGGACAAGCTGGCCTCTCTTAAAAGACAACTGCAGCAATTACAAGAAGGTGCTACTGTGCAATTTCGTCAGGCTAAGGCTGAGCTAAATGCTAACCCAAGCAGACAAAGTCAACTTTTCTTTTCTTTTTTTGCAGGCACGCTGCAAGAGTATCAGAAGCGAATGAAGAAGTTGGATCAGCAATACAAAGAGAGGCTGCGAAATGCAGGTGAGCGACGGATGGTTGAGACCAGGCAGGCCTACTCCACAATTCTTGCTTTGTTTTTAGCGCACGTTACGTCAGCGCCTTCTGAACGCAAAAGAAATGGATTCCACAGCAAAAAAAAATCCACATTTCCACGTTATCAAGAAGAAAATGGTGACAAAAAGGTTCCCTAATTCAGCACTCAATATTTCACCGGGCACAAAATGTGTTTATTCTCATGAGATTAAGAATTTCTTTACTAAATCTTAAAAAAAGAAAAGTTTTGTTTTCAGAAGATTTCAACTTTTTTTTTTTTTTTACAAAAACGGGACATTTTTGTCTCTAAAATACATGAGTTCATTCTCGTAATATTACCGTATGTGTCTTTGGGGAAAAAAATCTATTAAGGGTTTTGAATTTTATAAAACATTTGACTATTTTCTGTCCTTTTCTCCCTCAAAAAACATTGTTGAACATGTTCTTTTTTTTATTACTGAGTCTTTTTTTTCTTCTTACAAATATCCAACTTTACTTTTGTAACATTCTAACAATTTGCATATATAAAGCAGATCAAATAAATGCAAAAGTGAAGGCATGATGATGATGATGATGATGATGATGATGATGATGATGATGATGATGATGTGGTTGTTTGTTATTTGCAGATCTTTTTCTCCAGCTGGAGGTGAGTTAGTCCACCATTAGTCCAACGTCCTGCGACCTTTGCACTTGGTCATGACTTGTACGTCGCTTGCGTGCGTGCAGACGGAGCAGGTGGAGAGGAACTACATCAAAGAGAAGAAGGCGGCGGTGAAGGAGTTTGACGACAAGAAGGTAGAGCTGAAGGAGAACCTCATCGCCGAGCTAGAGGAGAAGAAGAAGATGATCGAGAACGAGAAGTTAACCATGGAGCTCACCGGCGGTGAGACATTTTGGCGAGGATTTTCAGGAGATTTTCTTTTATAAATGTATTTATTTTGTCTTCAGATTCCATGGAGGTCAAGCCCATCATGACCCGCAAGCTGAGGAGAAGACCAAATGACCCCGTGCCCATTCCGGACAAGAGACGAAAGCCCGCGCCTGATATCCTTTACGTCTCGCATGCTGCCTCGTGTGGTCGAGGCGTGCGACTGCAGTTCCAGGCATCCTTTAAGTCGCTTATTAAGTCTAATATCTCGCCATCTATGGAAAGCATTTTTCTTTAACCGGCAAACGTTATGGCAAGCTGCTACGTACGGTGATTGCCGTTGTTGCCGTTTGCGTTTGTCGCTGATTGGTTCATCTTACCTTAACTCTTCATACCGCAGCTCAATTATTTGCTAACGGACGACCAGATCATGGAAGATCTCCGAACGCTAAATAAGGTAATCGAGGGAAAGCCCGAAATCCGTAACAGCCCGTCTGAGCTGTTTTGCGATGAGCTCATTGCCTTGTCGCCATTTTGTTTTGCAGCTCAAGTCGCCGAAACAAGCAGGTAGGCAACGAGGACTCACTTCCGCTTTGGTGCTGGGATGCGTTGGGGAAAATCCAGTCGGCGGTCACCATTTTCAACAAAATAGCCATCTTTTCTTTAATAGCTTAAAGCCCAAATGTGCCACGAGCTACAATAGCGATTGCTTATCCATGCCACAAGATGGCGTCAAAGCACTACATTTACATTAGACAGGGCTATGGCCTGACTAAATGAAGCTCTTTCCCGCACTCCAACATGTTTTTTTGACACCATGATGCTACAAGATTGCACCCAAGCGCTACTTTTTTGTGTCACGTGTGGCCCGCCTCCCGCAGTGTCGCCGTCGTCTCCGGAGCACGTGCCCTCGGCGCCCTTGGAGTACCCGGCGCAGCGCTTCGAGGCTCGCATCGAGGACGGCAAACTCTACTACGACAAAAGATGGTGAGTCTGCTGCGCCGACGCTGCTCGCAAAAAGTTTGGCAAATCCGCCGGCCTCGTGCCGATTGAATTTGGAGCGCGCCGTGCAACCGGCGCCATTTTCCAAAGCCAGCTTATTTTAAGAAAGGAAAAGTAGCAAAATAAATACGATTCAAAAAACATTGGCATTAACGAAACAATCGAATGCTTTTTCATTTGATGTTTACAAAACTAACGTTGGTAATTAATTGCATACTTGAGCTGTCGGAGTTGATCATGAACTGAAATCAACTTTAAATGTGATTTGAAGTATATTTATTTTACCGAATTGATTATTCAAGAGAGACTGTCCTGTATTCAGATCAGATCAGTGGGAGGATCTCAATGTGTGTGTGCATTAGCGTTAGCGTTAGCAAGTAAGTGTGACGCATATAAGTGTTATTAGAGATTGTAGCTTGTTTTTATGCCCTTTGCTTGTTTTATGTGACTTTTTTTTTTTTTTAAAAAGATCGTCAACCTCCCCACAATATCGTAATAATGATCATATCGCATGGTGATGTTTGGTTATTATTGGATCCCGACGCGAAACGTAGTCTGCTTAAAACAACTTTGTTTGCGTGACGGCTGCCTAAAATTGTCCGACCTTTGGCATTTTCCTCCCCCATCATCGACGCAACTGGTCCAAATGGAGCTCGTAATCTCGTCTAAAGCCGCAACGCTGCCGTCTACTGCTTTGTCCTTTACAAGCCTGACTTTCACAGGCAAGCCGTGTGAGAGCCCGCCCACGCCTCCCGTTGACAAATGTGCTCGACCAATCGCTATGTCGGGATTCCTTGTTGATGAATAGAAACGTTCACCGCCGTTTGGTGTATCTTTTTTCTCCCCATCAGGTACCACAAGAGCCAAGCCATCTACCTGGAATCCAAAGACAACACCAAGATCAGTTGTGTCATCAGCTCGGTGGCCACCCACGAGGTCGGACGCCACCTTCTTCTTCTTCTCCTTCTTCTTCTTCTTGTCTTAGGCCGTTTTTGTTGTTGTCGTGGTGCAGATTTGGGTGAGGAAGACGAGCGACAGCACAAAGATGAGGATTTACCTGGCACAGCTGCAGAGGGGAGCCTTCATCATCCGGCGGCGGTCGGCAGCTTGAGACCGTGACCTCGCCGACCCCACAAAACTCTTTGTCTCTGCCGACCCGGTCCTCTTCCCAAATAAATCACGTCTAGTCAAGTGCATCACGGGGATTTTTACACGACACTTTTAGCTCTTTAAGTTTTCTCGGGTTTTGACACTGCCAGCATTATTTTCTGTCCCGGAATCTTAACGGAACAAAACTGACAACATTTGAAAGAAATGAATACAAGTAAAATGGATATAAAAAATATATATAATTCAAAAATTCAATACAAATGGAAAATAAATCTATCCATATATATATAAATATATATATATATATATATATCCCTAAATAAATAAAAGTAAATATAAATACAGAAATAACAAATTAGATTCCAAAAAAGAAAAATCAATCTAAAATCAAATATATAAATAGAATGAAATATCAATCAATCAATGGAAATGCTCTGCTCTCACATTTATTTTATGCTGCAGACGCTCCGCCAGGATGAAATATTATTCAAATGAGGGGGCGGTCCTAGGCGTGTCTTGGGTTGGGCTCCGCTGTTGCAAACTGCCTTTCAATGGTGGCGTGAGCTTGTGGACTTCAAGTCGTGGTGACCGTCGTCCATTGCTGGAGCCGGCGACCCGCTCACTCCACCAATGAAAGTCCAACCCAAGACACACTTAGGAAGGACCGCCCCCTCATTTCAATAACATTTTGTCCTGACACAGCCTTTGCAGCGTGAGCAGAGTGTTTTCATTGATTGATTGCCTTTTCATTCTATTTATATTTTTATTTTGGGAATCTCATTTTTTATTGTTATATTTATTTTCTACATGTGTTTATTTACGGTTGTATGTATTTTCACTTAGATTCCTTTCTTTTCAATGTTGTCAGTTTTGTTTTTCCATACATTTCACTGTTGGCTTGTTTCAAGCTGCTGGTGCAGTTTGGGTTTAGGGCTAACAATAACCCTCAATCTCGATGTCCATCTTGAAATGTGGGTTGCGTTCTGTATCTTCAACAATTCAGAGCTGATTGTGACTTTTTAAGACTTAAGACCACGGAATGGCTCCCCCAGCTAGCTGCACTGTGAAGTCCTTTACGTTCAAACATTGACGTTTCATCTTTTTATTTCCTGACGGCGAAGTGTCCGTTTTTTGAGCGAGATGCGCTTTTTTTGCTCCCCGTCATTGACTGCGCTGACGGGGATGGGAAAATCCCTGGGTGGGAACTTGATCCTCATCCTGCACTTTGTTGTTTTATCTTTTATGTTTTCATCATCTCAATTTTGCTACATCTTCGTGACAATAAAAGTCTGTTCTATTTTATTCATTCTTTGTTGAAGTTGTTTTTGTGCCTTATACACAAGCACACATCCCTTCAACCTCTGAAAATATCAAAACAATATTTTGCATTTTATGGGCACTTTTTCTCACCGTATTCATAAGTTAACAACCAAATTTGCTCGTTACCTCCAGCCCGAGCCACTAGTTAGGTTTCCATCCAATTGTTTCCGATTTTTGAAGTGAATTTACCGCACACGAACATACGACTTGTGCCCGTTTCCATTTGTTCTTCTTTTGCCAATATTGAGAGGGGACTCCGCCGCTGTAGGTGGCGCTATACATCATAGAGATGTGATCCACCAGTCATTTCAAAGAAGAAGAAGACCAGGAAGCGACTGCGTCGTGCCATGACGCGGTATGAGTTTGCTTTTGTAATTCTTGATCAACCGTAGTGTTTCTTTTCTGCTTTCCATCTAAGTGAGTATGAATATTCGCTTTTTTATTGAATTCCAAAAAGATTTCTGTTTGGTCGTCGCCCCAAACAGACCTTACTTCATCGGCCGCCATTGGTTTGGGACCGCAAACGTACGTGTGACGTCATATCCGGTCTTGTTTCCACAGCCAAAGTTCGCATTTACGCTTCAAAATCCATCCCCTTAAGCGTCAAATTTGTTTGCAAATTTTGGGCCCTTTTTCAATTTCTAGCGTTTCCATTCAGTTTTATTTTCGCATTTCTTGAAAAAATGGCGGCTGGATGGAAACCCAACCACTGATATGGCTCAACACGGCGCTGCGGTTGTGCGGGTTGAGCTGGGCAGCAACGTCTTTCAAGTGCAGTTGCAGTGTTGCACCATGTGGAGGCGCTAGAACAACAGCAGTTCACCGGAAAGCAACAACCCAAGAACAAACAGCTTTCTTTTTTTTCTCCGTTTTTAAAACTTGAACTTACCGAGGAAGAAGCACATCATGAAGCAGGCGTTGCACACGCCCACTTCCTGGTTGCGAGGCTGAGGTGGCGCTCCAGACATCGCCAAGCCATAAAAACACACTATCAACAATCAACATAAAAGTGCTGAACTATATTTACAATTCAAATATTTTAATGATTGCAGTTAAAAAAAAGAGGCAAAAATGTAAGGCAACTTTGTATTCATATAATTTCCCATTTCTGGACCCTGATCATAAAATGGCTGCAGGATAGCGGCCGATAATGGTAAAAGTCACCGCCGCCAGTATCGATAGCTTAATATTGGCACCGATACCCAGAGGTGGGCATTTGACATCTTTTTAATGGTCCGTCTTACATCATTCGTCGGGATCTAGCGCCCCCTTCTGTCATGCTCAGCCCGCCATTTTATTCAAACCGAACCGACCTGTCATCGTCGGTCCGCCATTTTATTTGAGCCACCTTCCGTCGTCGCAGCTATTTTACGAGCGCCCTCCAAAGGTGGCCATGACGTCATTTCCGTGTCAGACACTGCAAGTGGACAAAAAGAAGCACCGATACTCCCTTTCTTCAAATGCTGCCCGATAAATGAGATGGTGGATAATATATCAATATAATAGCCTTATTTAAGTTTACACTTATATAAATGATGTATCGCATGAAATGCATTTTTTAAATACCATATTTGGTCCTTCTTCTTCTATTATTAAAGTGAATCAGAATGTTAACCGTAGCGAGCTGCTCGTCACTTCACACAGATTAACATGAGATCACAATTGTATGTATTTTTATACCCAACACTTTACACACAAACAATCAAGGTTTGCGCGGGAAGCGCATACATTCGGACCCGGGTGAGTTTTGTGGTCGCCGGCCGTCTCTCATCTCGTCTCTCGGGTTTTGCCACTTATTGCTTGTGTGCATAAAAGCTCACTTGGGGCGTGGATGACAAATGACAAAAAGCACATCTCCAGCCGCAGCGTCCATTTTGTATTCCCGCCTTCATCTGCCCACGTGCGCACTTCAAATGGCCGCCGCGCAGCTTGTGAGCGATCGGCTTCAAGCATCAAGCAGGCAAACAACTCATCATTCAGCACCACTCGGACCAACTCCGTTCCATGTCCGTGTCCGTGTGTGTGGATAAAAGGTTAGAGGTTGAAGAGGTTAAATATATTTGTCCTCTTTTGCGTGTTCCAAAAATATGAAGACAGATTTTTATTGTAAGAAAAAACACCTTTGCAAAGATGATTTATCAAAACAGAGATCTCCGGACATCGGGACGACCCTGAACATCACGTAGGAGGTGGAATTTTCAGAGTGCCCATTGTGCCCCCTCCCTTGCGGAAGAGGGCTTCTTATAGTATCGAGCTTGGAAAGTGAAACGCCTTTTAAAACACGTTATACAACAGATTTGCAGCTGTGCCGATCTCCAGACAAAATATACTCCCCGGGGACTTTTTCTCAAAACAATATCTCACAAACAAGATGAACTAGATTTAGAGTGGCCGTGAGCGATGGCGCAAACAGAGTGTGTGTGTGTGTTCGAGGCAGATTAATGTGTTTTCGCACACTGAGAAGGAATTTTAGACTAATCAAAGTAAGGTCAAATTGTACTGACTTCAACACTATTTTTACACATCTATAAAACATTTCAACATGGTTCATATATGAAATAAAGAATTCAAATGTTAATAATATTTAACAAGGTGCAAAAAGAAAAGAGTCCAAGTGTTTCAGAGGCGAGGAAGGTGAAAGTCGGTATGGAGGACCAAAAGTCAACATCCAAATGGATATGAAAAAAAACAAAAAACAACATTGGCCATTTAACCACATGCTGCTTCACTTCTGCTCGATTACAGGGCCGAGCACGCATTTGTGCTCAATCGCAGCAAAGGCAACAATTTGCTTGAAAAGACTTGATTGGCTCGCGGTCGGTCTGATTTCGGCCGTGACGTCAACGTCGCCTGTTTCAAACATAAACACGCCAATTCGGACCAATGGCCGTGTGTGTCATGCACGTTGTGCTTGGAGCCACTTGAGTCATCATGCATTGTGTGTGTGCGTGCGTGCGTGCGTGCGTGCGTGCGTGTCTCCAAGACAATGACATGAAATCCAAGGTGACAGCGTTCATATTTCAGTGCACGCAGGAAGAGAAACGTTACGTCGCAATGCGCATTTGCCGGCCATTTCATTAGGTACACTCGCACCATCATAATGGCAGTCCAAAATGGTGGCAAGCTTGCATTAGCGCCTTTGATGCTCACGTTGCTGTATGTTCAGTGACGTCAGTATTGCGGTTTTTTTTTTTTGCTTGCGGGCTCCTCCAACACGCTGCTAGCTTCAGACCAGCGATCATGATTCAAGTTAGCATATTTAGCATGAAAGGATTTGATCCATCCTCAATTGAAAACGTAGCTAATGAAAAATCCTTATTAGTCGGCATTAGCACATTTGGTACTCAAGGTTGCGATCTTGCTAGATGTTAGCATAGCAACTGTTAGCATTCGAACCGTTTGCATTTGCATCTAACTGACCACAGAGAAGTAGGCCACATCCGAGTCAGTCTGCTTCTTCTCAAAAATATTAGCAAAGCAAGTTTTAGCATGTTAGCATGCCACTCCCCCAACACGCGCGCGCACACGCACGCACACACAACAGAGTGAAAAGGTGCTTCCAGGATATCCTGACAAAAGTCAGACGTAAGCGTCCATCTTAATGTGTTAGCCGTGCAAGCGTGAAAGCTTTGTCTTGTCGCCGCCGGGCACAAATGGAGGTTGCGGCTTCATTTGGCCCCCCCCCCACAAAATCTGTTGGCAGCGTGCGTGCGTGCGTGCGTGCGTGCGTGCGTGCGTGCGTGCGTGCGTGCGTGCGTGCGTGCGTGTCTCCAAAGCTGGGCGGTCTCTCGCCCCATTTCAAGGTAGACCGCTTGTCTCAATTCGGCAGGCGTAATTGATGAGGATTGCAGCAGATTTGTTTCCTTTTGTCATTTTTCTTCTTCCTGGCGGAAATGCCGGACGTCCTTCAGGCTTCTGCGGACGTCGCGTTGACCCAAAAACAAATCTGAAACAAACAAACCGCTCGGCATTTTCAATGTGACCTCAGACAAAGCGACGCATTTATCAGAAGAACAAACACACAAAAAGAAGAAGATTGTAAACGACGTCTTTGAGCAAAATATGGACGTGGCTTTTTTATTTTTTTTAAATTGCTTGTCACGGTTTTGCAAGCTTTTATTTCAGACTAAATGAGGACCTCAAGTAGAAATTCTGACAAACAAAACATTTTTCAATGAGTCAAAGTTGTATTTATTGGGGTAATATTACATATTTATATATATATATATATATATATATATATGTTTCCCCCTGTTGACCGACTTATTTGTGTTTTTTGGGCATCAGTCCTCACTTCTGAGTTTTGAAATGTTGAAAATGTTGTTTTTTTTGGTGACAGTTTTAACATGCGTCAAATATTCCGCCATTTCGTTGCGTTCTGCCACCGATGCGGGGGTCTGTCGCTTCGAAGGGACTCCAACGTCCCGAAGACGGTTTGACTTTCTTTCTGCCAACCAACGGCAGAGCTGGAATCACAAAATTCATACTTTTAAAATCAACCCCAAATGGTGACGTTAAATTATTGCCGTAAAGGAAAGTGAAGGACCTTTTCCAGATCGTTACTGTTCGATTTAGTTTTGTTTTGTAAAAGTCAAATGTGTTTTCTTTTCCTTCCGGCAGCGGCGGCGGCGGCGGCGGCAGCGGCGGCGGCGGCGGCGGCGGCGGCGGCGGCGGCGGCGGCGGCGGCATCGTGTCATTAACTAGCTACGGCAACCCGCGGCAACCCGCGGCCACGCGCCGCTCGCTGGGCTGCCGTCAAGAAAAACAGCAAACAGCTTTAGCACAATTTCTTCCCACGCAAACGTTTGCATCTTGTCACCTTGAACATGACAAATATATTATGGAATATTAGAATGTGTGTGCGTGCGTGTTAGGGTGTCAGGCGATTCAAATTTTTATTCTTAATTAATCGCATGACTTTGGTAGTTCACTCACGATTCATCGCAAATTTTCTATCTGTACTAAATGTACAACAAAATATTTTCCTAAGTTTTCATACTCTTGTTAACATAAAAGTGGGAAAAAAATATTAAATTTCATTCGGTTGATTTTAATGAGCTGCATGACTTGATAACGTGCGACACTCGATGAGTGCGACACTTTTTGTCTTTTCTTAAACAAATGGACGTGTTTTCTTGAGGCTTTGGGGACTTTGTCCTGATGCTCTTCTTGTTGTTGCACTCAAATGAGGGCAAAGTGACAAAGAGGTCGACGCCGGCGGCCAGACGAGCCCGGCCCGCCCCGGCCCGGCCCGGTCGAGCCGAGCCGTCAATTAGGGGACGTTGTTCGCTGGGCCGCTCATCATCTCGGAGCCCCGCGAGCGCTCTGGAAAGTGGCTTGCTTGTGTAACGTGCAAATACAGCCTGGATCAAAAAAAGGGGGGGGGGCAGATTATGAGGCCTGACCTCAGCGTGACCTCAGCGTGACCTCAGCGTGACCTCAGCTCCCTTTTTGCCTGGCCAAATAAACCCGGTACTTGCTGAGCTCGGGCAGAATCGGCTCCAAAATGAAAAAAAAAAACAAAAGTGACAAATTCACATACGCGGATGTCATACTTGAAAAGACACAGGAGGCCTGCCCGCCATTTTGTTTGTTTATCGAACATATAAATAGCAGAAATAGAAAAGAAAAACCTTAAACGATCATCGGTCGCCGTTTACATGTTGAAAAGGAAGAAGTTGAAAACATCGGATTCTTTGTACGTTTGGACTTATTTCAATACATACGATAATAAGTTGGAATATTTCAATGAAAGAAAACGTATAAAAGTGCGCTTTGACGCGCGTGTACATTTGCCAGCAGCACACGTACATGAAATTCGTCGGCAGACACAAGAATAGCATTTTCATGACGCTCGTACTGACGCAAGGAAAAATGGTACGCAAATTTGACCAGCTCACGTCTGAGTTCAATAATGATCTTAAAATGAGCTTCTTTTTTTTCCCGTCGTGAGCTGACATTTTGTCAGGCATACCTCGAAGACAAACTCCTCCGTGACATTTGGGAGGGAAATTTCAGCGAGAAACAGATGATGACCACACCCAGAAAATCGTGTGTTACGCCCCCCCCAATCCAAAATGACGGTCCAAGCGCTTCTTCTTACAACAAGCATTTTATTGCGCTGAAGCACGTTGGGAGAAGACACAAAAAAACACAAAACTGCGTATTCAAGAGCTAAAGATAGAAACAATCCCAAAAGAACTTGCATTTGCCATCTGGGCCTGTTGACATCCACTACATAAGCCTGCTAACATGCTAACGATCATAGCATGCTAACGGGCTAGCCCTATTGTGCTAGCGAGCTAACGATAGTACACGGCTTGCAAAAGGTAGCGTAAATACGAACAAAAAGTCTGCAAATGATTGCAAATATGTGACCTCATTGTGCCGCATGTACGAGAGAGAGGGAGGAGTCAAATCGTTTCGTGCAACGGCAGCTCCATCGTCAGGATGGCTTTATTTTTTTATTTTTCCACCTCTTCAGGATGGCTAATGCTGCATTCCAAGATGGTCGGAAGTCACAATGAGCCCGGTTGGTTTTTCCCACTTCCAGGCCAAAGTAAACAACCAAAATGGCGGATAGTGATCAATAGTTTTTTTTATTTTGGTCCTCAAAACTCATTTTGACCTCCAGCAAACTTGCCTTCTCACAATTTTGCTTCCTTTATTGTTTGTATCTTATTACATAAGCATTTCCTACAGTTCAGTATTTCAGGGTTGACAAAGCGAGGCGTCTTTGTCGCTGGCCGTACGCAACGCTTTAAAGTGCGAATGCTTAACATCAGATATTTAAAGCTATTACGATCTCCACGCCCAAAAGTATTGGCACAAACATTCAAACACGCTTTGTGTATTTCTTGTACATTTCACACAAAGAAAACGTACGAGTTTTTTTTCTCGGAATACCCCCCCCCCCCCCTTAAAAAAATACATAAATAAATATATATATATACAATATATTTATACATGGCATGATATCGTGATATCGTGATATGAAAAGTGCCACAATATCATTTCACGAAAAGCAGCACATCTGTTGAAGAAAATCAGGTCGATTTCCATTTGTGCAGTTCTAGCACCCTCTGGTGGCTACTTTTTTAGTGCAGTTGAGTTTGGTTTAAAATCTACGCTAATCATCAGAACATAATCAGCTTGTGAAGCGAGTCAATATGTGGAGGAAGTCGATATGTGCGTGCATTCAATCAATATTAAGTCTTGCTAGAGATTGTAGGTTTGTTTCTATGCATTACTGTTAAGTACAAAAGCACGTTTGTTTTGTTTTGTTTAGTATGACCTCTTTTTTTTCTTTCTTTTTTTTACAATATTGTGAATTTGCCAAGCTCCTCCCAATATTGTGATGGTTATGGTATCGTGGCCTTCCTATCGCGATCATATCATATGCTGATGTTGGGAAGCGGTTCCGTCCCCACCTGACGCCGTCGCACGTTCCCGACTGGCCCGATGACGGCCAACATGAATGAGGTGCAAATGAAAGGATGCGCTTGAGTGAAAGTGGCGCGAGTTGCAAATCCATCGTCACGTCTTCAGTTTGTCAACAAGAGCGCGAACGAGCACTTTGGAGCCTTTTAGCGGCTACAAGTGAGAAGTGAGAAGCTAATAATGTCTTTCTGCTTCCTCAACTGCATTTTTTTTTTTTTATTATTGCAGCCTGCAAGTCTTTATGATCGATCTCAACTGCCAACGTGTCAAGTCGGATTTTTCTTGCCACTGCTTTGCAAATGTGCTCGCAATCATCCTTTGCTCGCGCCACTCCAGCTTGAAAGTGCCCGGATGTTTGTTGCTCTTTGTCATGACGTGTCACGTTGCAGAGGAGGCAGCGGAGAGCAAAAGGCTCCCCTGGGGGAGCAAGCGTGTCACGCGCTCTCAAGACGCGCACGCGCGTGTGCGTTCGTGCGCCGCGCTCAGTTTGCAACCAATGAAACGTAACATTTATTGAAATCTCGTTGCGGTCAATCGACAGTCGCGCGACCGCCAACAAAACAAGGCGCATCCGCACAATGTCAATGTGGCGAAGTTATTTGAGTTCGGCCAAAACGAACGGAAACGAACGTTCAAAAAACGACTTCGTTAACGAACTAACTGAAACTACATTTTATGTTGGCAAAACTAACTAAAACTTAAATTATAGCAAAAAAATATCCTTGGTTTTAGTCTTTGCTCATTAATTTAACGCATGAGCCTTTGGGGACGATTTGAAGTGGATTTATTGCACCGGAATGAGGACGTTTGAAAGTGATGTCATTTAGCAGCAGCCAATAGAAAAGCACCTTGAGATGACGTCGCTGCGAGGCGACAACAAAATGCAACGGCAGGTAAGAAATGAGTTACTTTTCTCATGATGGCGTTTATGAAATATTGCGCACGAGCAGAGGTGACAGAAAGACAGTCAAAACCCGGTCACCGTTTGTCTTTCACCCCAGGTGCTAGCTAGCTAGCTAGCTAGCTCCCATTGTGCTCATTCACCTGCTAAGGAGCTAGCATCAACGGCTAAAGCCAAACTGTGACAGGGTTTTGACTTTCTTTTGCTTTCAAAGACAAAACAGAAACTTATACTGAAACTAACTCAAATGAAACTAAAACTAAGTACGACTTAATTTGATAGCAATGTCAATCACAAGAAAAAAGTCTCCAGAAGCTGCGTTGGGAAAGACACAGGAAGTCTGCCATTTTGGTTTGAAGACGACATTTGATCCCAAAATGGACTTGGGGACGCTTTCAAGCCCGAAAGAACGCACAGGAAGTCCCACATTTTTGTTTTGAGGGCTCGTTTTCCATTCATTTAGGACGCTGTCAAGCATCCTGCCAACAGATGTCTGATTGCTTAAACAATTTTCAAAAATGTACACCAGACAGCTGCACAATGTTGTGCTGTCATTGTTGCGTGTGGGCGGAGCCTGGCGGGGAGAGCGAGGGTCCGTGATTATTCCCGAGCGCCTGAGAAGAGCACAAAGAAAGCTGGAGGCACAAGAGAAGTGATGATGTGAGCTGGGGGGGGCTGTCAGAGAAAGGAAGGATGAAAGGAGCAACCCCCCCCCCCAACCCATCCGCCTCCACACCCGCCTCTCATCCCTCCCTCTTTTTGACGTCATTGGCTGAGAGACACAAAACGCTGGTCTCTTCGGTCCGCGTTTACTCGCGCACGCTCGCATGAATCCGTCGGACCAAACCTCCGCCTGCCTGAACCCGCCCTCCCCCCTCCCCCCCACCTCCCCCAACCACACACACAAAGGCCCCCGCGGGACCCCTTCCAATTAGCCACCTTGACCCAAGTTGGCAGATGTGACGGACGGGAGCCATCTCAGCCGTCAGCCAGCAGCGCCTCTCATCCGGGAGAACAAGACCTCCGCTGGAAGGAGGCTGAGCTTCGGCCCCGCGCTGACCCGGGAGCGGGACCGCCCCCTCTGCTTCAGGACTCGGACAGCTCCCAGACCCGCCGCCTTCCCATGAGCTGCCGAGCGCCCTCCTCCTTTTCCTCGGGATGATGCAGACGGAGGGTTCGGTGCAGACGGAGGGTTCGGTGCAGACGGAGGGTTCGGTGCAGACGGAGGGTTCGATGCGGGCCAGCGCGGCCATGCTGCATCAGAAGCAGCTGTTTGAGAAGTTGTGGAAGGGGACCTTCAAGGCGGTGGCCATGCCGAGGCCGGAGAGCGTCATCGTGGCCAGCATCACCGCTCGCAGCAGGCTGAGCCGCCGCCGGTGAGTTCGCTGAGCGCGGGAAACCTGGCAACTTGTCACGCTTCAACCTTTTTGCTTCCGCCGCTTCACCAGAACTCCCATTGAGTGAAGACTTCTTCTTCTTCTCTTCTTCTTCTTCTCTTCTTCTTCTTCTCTTCTTCTTCTTCTCTTCTTCTTCTTCTCTTCTTCTTCTTCTCTTCTTCTTCTCTTCTTCTTCATCTCTTCTTGACTCCCGCGCGTTGCTTTCAGGAAACACCCTAAATGAACGTTTCCCCAAAACTGCACATTCAGTGAACGTCGTCAGTCTACATTCGTTTCTTTGAAGATGCGAAGTTCATGTTCGGTTTGTCCAAGACTCTAAATTGCAGACGCTTTATTGTACGACATACTTGAGCTTTACTAAATGTCGTCAATGTTTACGAAAATATGGACATTGTTTGTTGTTTATGAAAACATGTTTGTTGAGTCCATAGAAGACTCTAAATCCACGTCCATGAATATAAGAAGTGACGTTTGTCAAAGACGGCTGAACCCGACGGCTTCCTTTCCAAAACGATGTTGTCAGTGTTTAGGAAAACTCGCGTTTGCGTTTTGGAGGCTCTCACGTGACATTCGATTTCGCTGAAGCACGCGATGTTGGTCCAAAAACACAAATCACAGGTTTATTAAAGTAACACTTAAAAAAAACGTTTCAGTTTATGTTGCCGTATGTTTTTGTCATGTCTGAAGGAAGACCGCATTTGGGCCCAGGACGAGCGCATTGCGTCGTTTTTTTTATTTATTTTTTGCTGACTTCATCCGGGCTAGCTTTTGACGTTTGCCATCAAGCCGGCAGCATATTTGTGTTTTTTTTTTGTGTGTGTCAGCGTTCCTACATCCTCCTCAAAGTTGCGTCGTGCCAGTACAAACGATCCAGACGGCCTCGGGTCGTGGCAAACGGGACCATTCAACACGTTTCAAGTTCTTGTTTCGTCACAAGAATGATGCAAATGTTTGATTAAGGTTGAAAAGTTCCTCGGAGGAATTCGTGGCGGCCATGTTTGTGAAAAGGGATGCAAAAGTGTCTCAATTGAAGTCAATGTCAACAAAAGCACCTGCCAAGTTAGGCCCGTCAAATTGGTTTTGGTCTTGATGAAAACATTGAAGATGACGTTGTCAATCTTTGTCAAAACATACTTGAAGCTTAAGAATTGCTGTAAAACAAAAACTTACGGCTCATCAAATACTTGAAATGGATTTCAAT
Source organism: Vanacampus margaritifer (assembly GCF_051991255.1). NCBI lineage: Eukaryota > Metazoa > Chordata > Actinopteri > Syngnathiformes > Syngnathidae > Vanacampus > Vanacampus margaritifer. The sequence continues at coordinate 374,983 of NC_135434.1, forward strand.
ATTGACAAAAACATCAACGCTCCTCATATTGTTTGGTGTTGACGACAAGAACATGTAGCGGACGTTTCTTGAAGCTGAACTGTTGATGAAAACAGGAACATTTGGCTCTTTTTAGAGTCAAAGTCGGTGTCAAGATTTCCCAAAACACAAACATGAGTTCAACTGCGGATGTCGACAAACGTTCCCAAAACTTTGCTTAGGTTTGTTGAAGGCGCAAAACAAAACGTGCACGTCGTACCTGAAGGTCTTCCAAGTTTGATCAATTGTTTGTCAATCGTTGTCATTGCCTGGGAAAACACACGCGTTAGCGTTAGGGTTAGCCTAACGCTAACGCTAACCCTAGCAAACAACTGTCAGGGCAAAGCGATTCCTGTCGATGACTTTGATCGAGCGTAACGTCGTCGACTGACTTCAGGTTGGTGAGCATCATAAAGATCGGCTTCAACTATTTCAACACCCTCAAATCCATTTCTTAGCGCTGCGCTAAGCATCCGCTGAAAGGAGATTTTTGATGCCGAGTTGTGTTGCAGTCCTCCGGATGGACTTTGCGTCAACGCCTGCTCAAGGAGTTCCACATTTTCTGACGGCCGTCGAGCTTCTCAAACAGACGCCAGGAACATTTCTTGACGCGTGGCAATTTTCCAACGCCGCTCTAATGTCAAAGGTCATCTAAGCATCGGGGGTGAGCTTGTAAATGCACCTTGACAACACGTGGCAAAAGGTTCAAGCCAGTTGACACTCAACATCATGTTGACTGTTGTGATGAAAAGTCAACCGTGTTAAAGGAATGACCAAATCTACGTATCACACTTTGAATGACACAAGTTCGTTTTCAACCAAACGGCGTCTCAGTAACTTTTTGACAGCGGAATGTTTAATTCATTGACTGGCAGCCGTTTTCACTGAAGCAACCCCCTTCGCTCCCGGCTGTTTGACTGGATTTGGACTGATTTTGCAAGGCCCTCAGAATATTGTGATCCATTGCTATCAAAACATGGAAGCTACCGAAAGAAAGATGAAAGTCTTTTCTTTCATCGGGAAAAAAAAAAATTCTATCTGTTTCCATTTTGCAGCAATTAGAGCAAAGTTGCATCATTATTCACAAACCTGTTTAAAACTGTGAGGGAAAAAAAAAAGGCCTTTTTTTCAACATGGCCCTGGTTGGTCTCTTATACTCTGCTGCCACCTCCTGGCCGTAACTACCATTGCTTCAAGCATTCTCTTCAGTTCAGAGGCGGCATCAAAGCCTTCTATATGCTCTAAGATAAAAAAATGTGAAAAAACGTTAAAAAAAAAAGTATAAATCCATCTTTGGGAGCGCGGCAACATTCCAAATAGAAGGTATTTATACGTTTTGGGAGCTTTCTCAGGGATTCGTTCCTGGCAAAGCTTGCAGCTGCAGGCCTGCTTGTTAACGCAAAACTCCTAGAGCAGGCCTTTGCGCAAAGTCAGGGAACGTCTGGTGGAAACGCCGGCCTGGCCAAAGTGTGTGCTATCAATAGACACCATTTGACAAAATGCTTTTGCCTTTGGAAGGCGAGCCCCCTGCTGCTTTGTGGTCATTGTCGGCCCGACGTAGCGGCATCCTCCATCTTTTGCTTCTCTTGGAATTGGCGGTCAATGTTAGCTTGCGCCGTGGTTGGAAAGATTGGAGGGATTGTTTTCTTTTCGATTCTCGCACCTGCTTGAAGGATACCCGAAATAAAATTGAGAAAAGGAAGTGCAATGTGACTGTTGGGGCATTTATTGCTTTCGATGTTCTAAGCAGAACCAAGACCGCCAACTGGCCTGGCGAGGAAAACAAACTTGGCACAGCTGCATGAGCTTGTGCAAGTGTACCTAATGAAATGGCCTGGATTTGGGCCTGTCTGCTGCGTTTTAGTCAAATGAGGCGTGGCCCTCCTCGCCTGCTGACAGTGATGCTGATGGCGAGGAGGGAGGGAGCGTGCCGGCGTCCACCGCGGCGAGGGGGATGCCGGACGGGAAGGTCAGACAGAATGGGAATAATGAGGAGAAAACAGCAGAAATAAACACAGATTTTTCCCTGTTGTGGTCTTGCAAGGGCCTGAATTGCGCCGTCACGATTAGGAACAAGCATTATTTGTGCGTGCGTGAAAATGTTAGCACAACAAAGCAAGCAACTTGTTTGTTCCAAACCTCTTGATTGTGAAATGTGGTCAAGACAATTCAAGCAAAACTTGAAACATTTTGTTGAATGGCCCAAATGAAAGTTTTTGCATGGAAATGTGTTGAAGTTCCCTCTCGCACGTCAGGAGACACTCCAGATGTGTCAAAGGAGTCTGACGTCATTGAAAACGAGTCTTAAAACATGCTTAGTGACAAAATGGCTGAGAAAGTCTTCAAATGGGCTTCATCTATCATGATGATGCCATCCGCCTGCCATCCCTTGGGGTGAAAGTCAGCCCGTCGCGATCGATTAGTCATGCCTGCAGAGGGCGGAAGTGGGAGCTGTCGTGGGCCACCGGCTTTGTTGGTTTCTCTTTCTCCTGAGGTTGGCAGAGAGGCAGACCGACTCCTGTTATGATTCCCTCCGTTTCTGGTACGTGCTGACTCTTTGTACTCGTGAAAAGGGACGCGCGTTTGCTTGTTTTTCAGGACGTTTTGCTTCGTTAGCGACTAGTTTGCCGTTGGCGGCTAGCTCGTGTGCGCATGCGCAATAGCGTCCAAGCGCTGCGTGCGACATCGTTTAGTCAATAACATGTTTTATGCACGAATCTTTGTTGGTATTTAGACCACGGTATCATCATATTCTATCCTAAATGGAAACAAAGCTGTATTATTGTGTCAAATCTTTTCAATCCTTAGACCGGCGTCTCTCTAACCGTCTCACTCAAACAAACGTCAGCCACTGAAGTTCCTGACATCAGAACACCTTCTGCCAACTTGTTTTGATGCGATTCCGTTTTTGTGTTTTTGTGTTTTTGTGTTTTCTTTTTAAATCTATTGTTTGGCGTTCCTTTCCGCTGGCCTCGCACGCACGAGGAAAACCAGCGCCGTCTGCTGGCAGGTCGTGTAATTGCATTGATGCTATTGTGTCATTTTCTATTCAAGACGTCGAGCGACAACAATCGCCAGCTGGTTTTTGGAAAAGCTCAAACAAAGCATAATATGAACCTTAACCATAAAAGACTTTTTACTTTTTAAACAACTGTATTGTGAAGACAGTGTACATACACACACAAACAATATCCAAATTCCAAAATGTAACCATTTAATTCATTATTTTGATCTGAATATCATCTTATATCATGAAAGAATTGAGTCATTCAAGAAAATGCATCTTCGTATTCTGAACAGCAACTCCATTTTAATTGCGTGTACAAGGATGGGAGGCTTCTTGACAATCCATTTTCTCCAATTTTGCCAGCGATTCTCTTTGTGTTTGATCTGCAAACGTCTGCTTTTAGTTTGGATGCACTTTTTATGGGGCGGATTTTGTGACACTTTGAGCAGTTTGAGTGCGACGTCGTCAGCAAAGGTCGCGATGACCGCTTGTCACAAATGTGACAAAAACGACTGAACACGTCCTTCGCGTTGTTTTGCGTCGCTGAGCCCGCTTTGTACGCGTTGTTTGTGACGTGACAAAAGTCAGAGCGCAAACGAGGATGGCGAGCAGAGCAGAAAGCCAAACGAGTCGCATCCAAATTGTTGGGGGTTTTTTCTTTAAAGAAAAGAAATGCTTGGAGGAATTCTGAACTGACAAAACATCACCCAAAAATATGACGGAGAGCCACTGGAACTTCATCCAATATGTTTTTACAAATTTGATTTCTGCTGCTACTTTGGTACATTTCTCAAAAGCCATTTTTAAGAAAGGCTTGGATTTTGCGACTTGCGGTGGGAACGTCATCGGTTTCCATCGCCGTCATCTTTAAATCAATTCTTGAATCCAATGGATTGATTCTTGACAAGTCAAATGTTTTTCTTAAATCAATTTCTTCTACATGGCTTTAATCTCGTTCTTGAACAAAGATGAGTCAAATATCATTTTTCAATGAAATCTTTTTAAAGTCTTTTTTTAATCAACTCTTATTACTGTATTCTATATCATTCTTTCATCAAATCATTTTGACCTAATGAAGTTCACCTTGACCTTGAAATGAAAACAAATATGTTTATTTATATTATATAAATGAATTAAAAAAGGAAAATTGATTTGATGTCATTTATTTCAAACAAGTCGTCTGTGTGTCGTGTCAGGACTTTCCCAGACGAGCTCATGCGGCGGCTCGCCATCGCTTGACGGAAGCCACGACGTCCCCAAAGTCGTATTTTGCCGCTTTCGCTTCAAAGCAAAGACGGCTTATCGCGCTTCTTCTTCTTCATTTGGGAAAAGATGAAAGTGTCGCCTAATTAACGATTTCTTTTCAGCCGTTCCATTTGGAGCGAGCGGGAACCGGCGCCGCTCAGCTCGGTCTCTGTCGCTGCTCACTTTCAAATCAAAGGCAACGGCCGACTAACGAGGCATCCTGGCAATCAAGGATTTGTCCCCTTAACGAGCTGGCGAAGGCCCCGCCCTCGTTAAGATGGCCGCTCTGTACTCGTGCCGTGCTTATTTCAAATTGCTCATCATTTTCAGGGCGTTCTTTCGCTCTCGTCGTCAAATTTGAATTTCAGGCTCATCCGGCTTGAACATTGTCAACTGGATCGGATTCGCTTGGAAAAAACCGAATCAACTCTTCACAGCGGCAAATTTGTCAGACCTGCCAATCATGAGCAAACCCATCAAAAAGTCTGAAGAATCCACAAAGACAAAGCAAGTCTGACATTTGAGTTTGGAATTTACAAGCTAGCAACACTTTGGTCCACCTTGGCAGCTACCGGGACTTTTTGTTGAGTTTTTCTCAATTCAGCCTCAGACGACCAGGAACGTTAGAAGACGTGTTGCAAAAAAAAAAAAGGATTCTCATAAGATTTGCGATTCTCACTTGGTAGGATTCAGAATCAATTTGAAATGTCCCAAAATCAATTTTATTGAAATGATTTGATACAGTCTTGCCCTTTGTTTGTGTGTGTGCCTTTATTGGGAGCGCTGTTGTGTTGTACACGATTTGGTCACTAGGGGCAGTGTGGTTTCACACGTTACGTTTTAGCCACAGTAGCGAGTAGAAGGAAAAAGTCAACATCCAGTTATTCCAATAAAAGTCTTTTTTTTTTTTTTGCAGCGTCGGAAGAGCAGATGCCGGCAATAATGTTAACGTGCTTCTCATTCCTGAAGCGTTTTGTATGAAAAGCCGTTCTTTTGAGTGACGAAAGTGCCACAAATAGCGCGCTCATTAGCATTAGCGAGTCTGACTGGAGGAGCTCATGACGATTTTTTGCACATCTATAAATTGAAGCAGAAATCATTTGGAATCAAAACTCGATTCTGAATGGAATCGCAGACCCCAAAATCGGAATCAGCGTGCGTGCTTAGCTTTTTGCTAACTATGCAAATCTTGCGAGAAATGTGTGGCAACGCCAGCAGGCACCGTTTTGCCGGTCGTGGTGACTTTGCCGGCGTCCTTTCCAGGGCCGCTGATTGACACGTTTAGCCCGGCAGCCCCCCCGACCGACAAGCCCTCATCCTGCCGAGAGGCGTGAGATTAGCCGGCTCGTGTGTTATCGGCTGAGGAGGGAGGGAGGGACGGACAGAGGGACGGACGGACGGACTGACGGACGGACGGACGCTCGGCCAACACTCCTCCAGGCGGAGTGACCGCTCGCCGCACCGATGGCCAGATGAAGCCACGTGAGCCGCGGCGCCGGCGTTTTAAAAGACAGCACACGCCTCAGATAAATCCCACCTTCACATTTGCTTATTTGGCTTTTTTTTCCCACCTTTTCCAACAACATTCAGTTCACTTGGATTCCATTTCGATTTTTTTTCCAATTGCTTCACTTCAATCGGACGCATAAGAAAAAAAACTGAAAGCAAATCACATCGTAGCCTTGCTTGGTTGTCCTGCAACCTGCAAATATGTTCTTAGCAGGGCCAGGATGCAAAAAGCTCATTTTGCCAATCTTTTAAACAATTTGTGAATAATGATGAAACTTTGCTCCATTCGAATGCTAATTGCTGCAAAACGGAAACAAATAGAAATAAACTTTTTTTTTTTTCTTGATGAAAGAAGACACTTCATCTTTCATTTGGTCGCTTCCATGTTTTTATAGCGATGGATCACGATGTTCTGTGGGCCTTGCAACATGAGTCCAAATCCAGTCAAACAGCCGGGAGCGAAGGGGGTTGCTTCAGTGAAAATGGCTGCCAGTCAATGAGTTCAACTTTCTGATTGGCGAATGAAAATGTGCAAAAATTCCGTTTGTGTCCTTTTGGTCTTCTTCGTTGTGTGTGTGTGTTTTTCAAAATGTCAGGGATGACTTGTCGGACGCAAGCGCGTCTAATTGGAGGCAGGTGTTGACGGTCTGTCAAGACTTTCAATTGGCTTCGCTTTAATTGGATGCTGATGTTTTTGTAAGCGGCGCCGCTTGAGTTTTTGTTTTGCTTTTCTCCGCTCTTCACTTCCCAGCGGTGACCTTTGACCCGTCCGCCAAGGAAACGCGTTTCCTTCTGACAATGCGCTAATTGGAGGCCCGTTTGGCAGCCGGGAATCGTAATCGGATGGGAGGTGTCCGCCTCATTTGGCTTGGGGGGTGCAATTCTTTTGTTTTCAGTTTCGTGGAAGGCGTCGGCTGCGAGCGCACGTTTGTTTGTTTCGACCGTTTGCTTGTTTATTGTTTATTGTGTCATCCAACGGGGCTGAATTCACTTTTCAGTTCATGGCTGCCCAAATTCATCCGTTAATCAACATGCCATCGATGACCAAATGAATGCACGACTTTTTTCCATTCACGATCGTCCAAATGATGCGATTTCGACAGTAATTGTTGCCGCATTTGTGGTCATCTTGTGCGTTGCATGGAACGGCGGCCCCGCCCACCGCCGTCAACGGCCGCCGTTATTGCACACGCAACCCAAATCATGCAAAGTTTGTGTTTCAAATCCAGCTGTCAAACATTACGCGTCGGAATCCAAGATCAAATTCATCTTAAATTTGGATTCAAGTTCGTTAAAAATGTTGACATCCACATTTTTTTTGCCCGCCAAATTTAAAGAGCGCCTTTTATGTGTTCATTCTTCAAAAGTTTCTCATTTTCTAATCCGTTAATTACTTGCAAAATGTACAATTGAAAAACAAAAATTCTGAATGTCGTATGCAAACATTTATCAAATGTTTTCCCTTTTCATATCTGCAGTTTATGCGTTTATTTCCTGTCAAGCTGAAGGTTCGAAAGCAGACAAAAGCTTTCATCTGCGGCAATACAACATTCATGTCATCATTTTTTCTGATGAATGAGTTCGTTAACGCTTGAACGGTGACGGCGCTCGTTTCAAACCAACAAACCGGCATCCCAAATCCAAGTGTGTTTGTTTGGTGGATGGACGGACGGACGGACGGACGGACCAACCGACGGACGGACGGACCGACGGACCGACCGACCAACTTGCTCTCCACAAACGGCAAACCGACCGCCACACTTTGTTTTGCTTTCATTTCTGCCGGTAATCGAAGGACGTCGCTGCTCGGCAAAATGGCGAGCCGAGGGAGAAAGGCGGAGCCGGCGTGAAAAGCCGCAGCACCACAAGCCACTCCCACTTTTTTCTTCTTCTTCTTTTTTTCTTTCAGTCCAGAGGCGGAAGGCCAACAAACGCGGGGCGGCGACCCGACGCACGGCACGGCCGGCGACTCCAAGGTGACCCCGCCCCTCAAATTACAATGACAACAAGAAAAATCATATTTACAACAAATAATAATAATAATTACCTGGCGTTTCACAAGCTCACTTTCACTACTGTGATGCCTTCGCAAAATATTCATTTCTCTTCCAACTACAATTCATACTTTGTCATTTTCGCATCATTTATCTTTCAATTGACTTCATAAGCATTGCGCTATTAGCATTCGGCTATTAGCATTCGGCTATTAGCATTCAGTTTAGCATTCGGCTATTAGGAAATCAAAGCTTTTTTTTATAGATTGTGAAAATGTGTCATTAGGACAATAATGACTTAAGTCGTACCTGGGCAAGTTGTTTCCAACCCGAGCCACTTTTCCTTGTGCTCAAACGTTGTTTTCCTGCAGCCCGGCCACGTTGCCGACGGCGACCGCAAGAAGGAGGCGGCTGCAGACCACTTTCCGCCCCCCCCAAAATGCCGCCGCCAACATGGCCGCCGGGCCGGGAGGTGAGCGACCCGACGCTGAAAGATCACAAAGTGCTGACGTTTGTTGTTTGTTTTTTCCAACGTCTCCCGTCATTGTTTGTTGCGCCGTCGATTTCTGGTGGCGGCCGACGGGACGGAAATCGGCGTCATTGGACAAATCGGCATCCGTGGCAGCCATGGTTCGGTTTTCCCTTGATGACGTTTCACGTTTCAAATTCACATGTAGAAACCGTCAAAATGAATCCGTTCATCGACGTGTGATGTTCGAACAAGTCACGGTTTGGAGTTTTCGTCTTTTGAGGACAAACGCCGCGATTTCAGCATCTCAACCGTCCTTGTGGACGCGTTTCTGTCGTCTTTGATGAAAGAAGTCTGATTGTCTTCTGTGCGGAATCCAAACAAGACAATTCGAAACATCAGTTTTCACTTTTGAAAACAATTTTTTTACTTTCAAATCAGTCTACAAATAGAAAGTAGAAAATAAGCAGCGATGACGATCGTCATCAGGAAAAACATGATCTTGTAACACTGGAAGCAGGTTGATCGATTCTCAAAATATTCGATAGTGACGGCACTGTTCACATTCATTTGATTTCAATTTGCAATTTTCGGATTCCAATCCTCTTTTTTTGCACATTTGTTGTATGAACGTCGGAATTTGGTGTGACTTCATTTGCATTTCTGCTGACTTTAACCATCCGTGCATTTTCAAACCGCGTACTCATGACTTTTCCCTGTAAAATATCTACACCTTATTTCAAAGAAAAGATTTTTTTGTTCTCGTAATCTGATCTAAATTCTCCTCCAATTTCAGACTATTTCTTTCTTTCTTTCTTTCTTTCTTTCTTTCTTTCTTTTTTCAAACGGCATGTTAGGCAGCCTACTAAAACTCTCCGATTCTCCCGAGAACACATCAAATTAGCGTGCTAAGATGCTAAGTCTTTTTTTTCTCCTGTATTTATTTTCCTCCTCCGCCCGCCTGCGAACAGTGCGGGCATCCGTCGTTGCCGTCGTTGCCGTCGTTGCCGTCGTTGCCTTCGTTGCCGTCGTTGCCGTCTCACGTCGTCGGCAACGGATCATCTCGCTTTTCATTGTTTGGAGCCGTGAAATTTTTTTTCTGATGCGTGCCGGCGGTGGCGAGGGTTCGAGGAGATGAAGGCCAAATAATGTCTTGTACGCTAATGCTGCAAACGTTTCAAGTCGTCGAAAAGCACGTCAGCACAAAAGCAACAGCGAGAGAAAATCGACCCTTTTTTTTCCTCATTTATGGACGATACAATTCGTGCCTGCACACTCATAATATCGTGACTTTATTTTTGGGTTGAAATAAATTGGAATCAATGAATGAATGAAATAATAAGAAATATTAGGACAAATATAAACTCCATTTCAATTGTCAATTTGATCTCTTAAGTCGGTGTCGATGCAAATGTTTTACATTTATTTTCTTAATATTTCAATTCATATTTGGATGTCCTGGCACAAATTGCGCTCGCGTTCTCGCGGAAATTTCGACTTGATTGTGGAGAAAATGTCGACATTTCTCGCCGGTCGTTTTCGGATCGGATTGTCGCGCAAATCCTGCTGATGTTGTGACTTTCTTCCTCCCGCCCTGCAGCGCCTCCTTTGGTGAGGAGCTGCCACTGCGGCATAAAGGCAAAAAGAAGAAGAGCAAATCTGAGCGTAAAAGAACGACGAGGAGGTGACTTGACTTTTTGTTTTTAGCTTCTCCTTTTTCTTTTTGTAGCACTTGAACAATTAGGGAAACTCTGCAATTCCAAAGAACCATATATT